>NC_141045.1:11850000-12197500 GCF_052040795.2 Danio rerio | reverse complement strand
TGTGCGATAGTATTAAAAGGGTGTTATCGAGTGTGTGGCGACCACAGGATTAAAGATGGAGGATGTTGTATAGTTTAAAATGCACGAGCATGGAGTTCATTTCCATGCTTTTGTTTGTAAGGATTTAGGCTTTTGGTTTTGCGTGATGTGAAAAAAAGATCTTTCGAAGGTGCTTTTGAATGTGTTTTTGAAAGGATGTTGATGTTTTGATGTTACATTAGAGCAAGCATATTTGTAGGCGATGACCTTTGACCTCTACTTGTAACTCTGATAGTGTTCATTCATTCATTGTATATTCATCACAGTCGCTACAGCTGAATAAACCGCCAACTTATCCAGCATATGTTTTACACAGTGGATGCCCTTCCAGCCGCAACCCAACACTGGGAAACACCCATATACCCTTGCATTCACAAACATATACTACGGGCAATTTAGCTTATTCAGTTCACCTATACCACATGTCTTTGGACTTGTTGGGGAAACCGGAGCACCCAGAGGAAACCCACGTGAATACGGGAGGAACATGCAAACTCCACACAGAAATGCCATCTGACCCAGCCAGGGATCAAACCAGGGACATTCTTGCTGTGAGGCATCTGAAAGGATTATTAAAGTTAATTTAGGTTACAGTAAAAGGATAATTATAAAAATATTACTTAAAATAAGGTAAAAAGAAAGTAAATAAAGAAAATAACGATATTTCTTTGGCAAGGCAACATTTATATTTATTTATATATATATTGTTTTAATTTTTTGTTTAAGATTTTAATTTTAATTTTTTTTTTCAAAACAACCCCTTCCCCAGCAATTGACAGATAGGGGGAATAAATAAAAAATAATAATAATACAAAAATGTTAAAATAAAATAAGAAAAATAATACAAAATAAACAAATAAAAAGTAATTTCTATTTTAATTTAGATTTTAATTGGTTTTAAAAAGAGTATATAAATAAAATATTTAATTAATTAACATGAAACTAATATTTTTACATTTCATTTTGATTCAGTTTAATTTAGCTATTTTTATATAAACTTAAAAAAAACAATACACACACACACACACACACACACACACACACACACACACACACACACACAGTACATATAAAAGTTTTAAAAACAAAAAACAACAAAATTATATATATATATATATATATATATATATATATATATATATATATATATATATATATATATATATATATATATATATATATATATGGGATTTTAAAAATTTAAAAAAATAAAAAAATTTTACAACTGATTAAATTAAATATTATATTAAATAAAAAAAGGGTGAAATTTATTTGTGGTTTATATATTGATGCATTTATTTTATTTTTTATATTATATTTCGAAAAATCTGTCACACATTTGAATTAGCTTCTCCGGATGTCAAAAGTGACCCTGTTTTTTTACAGTAATTAATTATCAAATCTGAAAATAAAGTGTCTTTCTAGCAGTTAAACCCTGAGATCAACAGTTTTATAAATATTACAGAGAGCCATGTGTAATATTACTGATGTATGTACAGTAAATGCCTGTGTTTCTGAAGCTCATTGTTTTGTGTGTGTTTCAGCACATGATTAAAGGAAGAGAAAATAGGTGTGTGTATGTGTGTGTGAAGTCAGAGAGCAGTGGTTATGCAATACCCAGCTGGAGCAGAGCAGCAAAAACATACATCAACACACACACACACACACACACACACCTGAACCTGGATACAAGCTTCTCAACAGAAGCAGAAAGCACATAAATAGAAATGAATCCAAAAGTAAAACTGCAAATATTTATTTCATTTCAAAATACTTATGTAATATTAACATAAGAAAATGATACAGATTAGCTTAGATTAGAAAAAAATTTAATTAAAAACTAAGGATAGTTTGAAAAACATTTATATTATATTTTATTATGTTATATTTTATTATATTTTATTATGTTATTTATTATATTATATTATATTATATTATATTATATTATATTACGTTATAATATATTACACTATATTATTTTATATCTTATATCACATTATATTATTTAATTTATTATATTATATTGAATTATATTATATTATTTATATTATAGTATATAACATTATATTATATCACATTATATTATTTAATATCTTATATCACATTATGTTATTTAGTTTATTATATTATATTATATTATATTTTATTATATTTTATAATATAATATAATATATTATATATTATATTATATTATATATTTGATTAATGTATTTTATTTATTTATCGTATATTATTTATAATGCTATATTATGCATGTTGTTTTATAATATTTTAATGGACAGATTCTTTTCTTTGGGATCCTATAATTCTTGATGTTAAAATAAAAGTATATGTAAAAAAATAAAATAAAAAAAACACAATGCAAATCAAATATTACTGCATTTTTAAATATTATGTTTTAATATTTATTTGCAGTGGGTAAAATGTCTTAATTTTGTCCATGTCTGATTTGTCCATATTTGATTATATGTTTTGATATTTTTTATTATATATTATAATTTATAATATAATATTATTATATACATTTTAATAAACAAAGTTTATTAAACAAAGTTTGAAAAACAAGTACATATTATTAGTATACATTTTAAAATATTTAACATGATAATATTACAATTTTAATAAGATTACAACATTTTTTTAATATTTGACCCCTTTTAATTAGTATTTTTAAATTTAATTTAATTTTTATGCATTTAATTATTTAGTAATACTGGGTAAAAATAGAGTAAAACTGCATATTTAACAATACTTTTGTCCAGCAGGAATTGATTGGATCCTCAATAACTACATCCCCGATTGTAAACAGTGATAATATTTAAGTAAAATATTACAAGACCAATACTTTGCAATAAGATCAAAGACGTGCGTCGACAGCTTCTGTTCTGATTTCAGATCCTCGTAGTCTGTGTGAGCGACTCATAAAACCAGTTAAAAAACAAACACAAACTAACCAAACAGGAGCGGCTTTGTTTCATTTCCTGCTCGAAGTGACTCTCAAAGCTCTCAGACTTTATCAATGATGAGACTTTATCAGCCGTCCACGCCAATAACAAAACACAATGAGACAGGGAGATAAATCCTTTTCCTTTGTCATCAATGCACACACACATACACACAGATAGACTGTAATCTAAAGCCATTCGTGGCCAGTAGAAGGAATAAAATTTCCGCAGTATTAAGCAGGATTAAATTGCAGCTCTCATCTGTCATGAAGACAAACCCGTCACACACACACTCACATGCTCTCTGCTTTTTTCACTTCATATTTATACACACTAACATCACAAGATAAAGGTCAGCCATCAAACCATTTACCGATACGTCGACATTCAGGTGTTCCTTTAAGAGACAAAACTTTTATTTCTGACATATTTTACTTAGTTTTTTTGTGATTTTTTTTTCTTTTGACACATTTTATCAATTTTGTTTTAAATATTTGCATATTGAAGTTTAACTTAATGTTTTTTTATTTGTATTTAAATATTTGTATTGAAATTAACAAAATTTACATTTTATTTTACCCAAATTTGTGAATTTTTAGAATTTTTTTAAGTAATTGCTTAATTAATCATTTCTTTTGATGTATTTTATCAATTTGTGACAATGGATTTCAATTATACTTCTTATTTTCAAAAGCCGTTTAACATAATTAAATTTTTATTAATATATTTTAATTCAATTTAAATATTTTTGATTAATTTCGCATAATTTACATTTCATTTTACTTAAATTTGTAAATTTTATACTTGTTTTAAATAAGTGCATTATTGGGTGATTATTTAAATTTTAATTTACTTAAAGTTGTGATTTTTTTTTAATAATTGCATTTTTTTTGTGTTTCTTTTGACACATGTTGTCAGTTAGTTTCAATTCTTATTTTTAAAGGCTGTTTAACTTAATATTTTTTTTATTTAAAAATTTTAATTATAACTAAATATTTGCATTTAATGTGATATTGTTATGCCTGTAAATTTCAATTATAATTATAACTAAGGATGTTTAATCTAGTTTTTTTAATTAAATATTGAAATTATGTTTAAATATTTGTATATAATTTCACATTATTTACATTTTAATTTACTTAAAATTGTGAATTTTGTAATTTTTTTAATAATTGCATTTTTTAACTGTTTCTTTTGAGATACTTTATCAATTTGTGCCTGTGGATTTCAATTGTACTTTTTATTTTTAATGGCAGTTTAACTTTTTTTTTATTTAACTCATATTTAAATATTTGTATTTTAATTTCACATTATTTACAGTTATTTTTACCAACATTTGTGATTTTTTTTTAAATAAGTGCATTTTTACATTTTTTATGCATTTCATCATCTTGTTTCTGTGGATTTCAATAATAACTCTTTTTAAAGGCCATTTAACTTAATATTTTTTTCATTTTTATTGAAATATTGAAACTATATTGAAATAATTGTATTTAATTTCACATTATTTACTTTTAATTTTACTTAAATTTGTACATTTTAGACTTTTTTAAATAATTGCATGTTTAAGCGTTTCTTTTTGTCACGTTTTATCAATTTGTGTCTGTAGATTTCAATTATAAATCTTTTTGTTAAAGGCTGTTTAACTTATTTTTTTATCTAAACATTTAGATTATATTCAAATGTTTGTATTTAATTTCAAATTATTTTTACTTTATTTTTTTACATTTTAGTTTTTTTTAATTTAAAGCGTTAGTTAACTCAAAAATTACACTTTGCTCATTATTTACTTACTCTCACATAAAAAAATGAAACCATTGGCTACATACTCTGGAAGTCAATAATTATAGGTTCGCAGCATTGTTCAAAATATCTTCTTTTGTGTTAAACAGAAGAAGGAAACTCTTAAAGGTTTGAAACAAAAAAAATAATAAGATACGTAAATGATGACAGAATGATCCTTTTTGGATCATCTATTTCTTTTAAAATGTATGTAATTTGGATCATTAAAATGGTTTAATGGTATATAACTTAAGTATTTTGATTATATAAATAATCATATTTAAAATAAGCATCTAAAACTAATTGGCTGCAGCATGTTTTGCAATACGGTTGTTGTTGTTGTGAAAACTTGATTTGGCACAGACACATTATCTCTCCCCTCTATCTGCTTCTGACGTAAACCCTCCTGGTTGGAGAGCAGCAGGTTTGAGCCATGAAAATGAATGGAAATGATGTCTGGATGTGTTCCTGGAGCTCTGATTCAGAGGTTACACGCAGCTTTTAAAGAGATAGGTCAACCAAAAATTTAAATTGTGCCTCCAGTTGTTACACACCTTTTTAAGTTTCAATCTCTAGTTGAAAACAAAAGAAGATATTTTTAAAAATGTTGACAGCCATTGACTTCCCTATCATTTTATTATCCTGGATGTCAATGACTTTCATTCAACATTCTTCAAAATATCTTCTCTTGTGTTTAACAAAAGAAAGAAACTCATAAAGGATTAGAACCTATATCTAATTTTTTTTGGGTGAACTCTCTTTTTAAAGCCCACTGAAATCAAAATTAGGGTGTTTTGGGTGTTGGTATCAATATGTTAGCTGATATTTGCTTGCACTTATCTTCAGAGACTTATTTGGCATTAACACCCTAGCAGTTTTCACTGCCAGTGGGTAAACTGAAAAATCAAAATCACTTAATGACGTTAGATGTCTCTTAATAAAGAACATAATTACTCAAGTACGCAAGGTCACACTGCACAATTTCTGACATTTACTTGCACAGAAGTAGCCCTCACACTATTTTCTTGAGTATTTTTTCACTTTAGCCTTCTGCTTCAGTTTGACCTTCTCCACTACAGCACACAAACACCTTGGCCAAAGATTTGCAGAAAAAAAGTTAGAAGCCTTGAAAGAAAATTAAGTGACATGAAACTCACCAACCAAACCTATTTGATCTGCAATAGAAGTGTGCTCGGCCAGTTGCGCACTACCAAGTCATGTTTTACTGTAACTTCAGCCGCTACAGGAAACTTTAACAAAAACACCTCATTGGTCGATCAGTTTTTAATGTTGTGCATCAAACCAACAAAACAAGTACAAGTAATTTTGGACTAATTTTAATTTGTGTTACTTTCATCAATAAAAAAAATGAGGGTGAAAAATATTTAGCTAGTAACGTGACTAAAAAATTTGCTCATCTAATGAATAAACAGGGCATTATTGTTGGCGAAAAAAGATGACACTAAAATGTTGACTATCGCTTTAAATGTAATGCCATTTTTTTTTAAAAACTTAAGTAAATAATGTGAAATCAATTATAAACGTTCATTCATTCATTTGTTTTCATTTCGGCTTAGTTCCTTCATTAATCTGGGGTTGCCACAGAGGAATGCACTGCCAACTTATCCAGCATATGTTTTACACAGCGGATGCCCTTCCAGCTGCAACCCAGCGATGAGAAACAGCTATACAGTCTCACAGTCACACTCATACACTACGGCCAATTTAGCTTATTTAATTCACCTACAGTGCATGTCTTTAAAATGTGGGGAAATCAGTGTGTTTAAAAAGGTTGCCTCCTTGTATTCTCTAGCTTGAAAATATGTATTTAACTGTGTTTTTACTTGTTACTTGTAATCGCTCCATGCGGCTTGTACAGTTTCTGATCAACTCTTTATATTCACATATCGCGTCTTGAGAGCTTGTGATCCTCTGCCATTTGTCGCTGCTATGGTCACCATTAGCTGTGTCATTGTTATAACTTATGATTAAGAACAGAGCAATATGCTGGGGTTTAACTGCATTGCTTTAATGCACTCCTGCATTAGCCTCACGCATATACTCTGCACTCTGGCTATTTCAACAATGTTAATAAGCCGTTTTGGGCATTTCTTTCTGTCACGCGATGAACACAGTCAATTAATCGCAACAGACTGGGTCATCGGACCAATTAGCACAGATTAGAATCACATAGGAGGAATCGCTGCAAATCAGAGGTGCTGGGATAATTAGGTAAAAATAAATGCATATTATAACAAAATGAAAGTGTTTTTGGAGACCTCCAAAACCAAAATATGACCTTTTTGTGCATAATAGGGGTTCTTTAACTCTAAATGAAAAAGTTTGAGCTGTGAGCTCTTTCAGAGAGAGCTGAAGAACTGTAAAAGCGTCTCTAATAATAAAGAAGTGATTGTCAGGAGAGCTGTGTTCGGTGTGGTTTTGATACATCTGACATTTGTCTTCACCACATGGGACTTTTTTGCTGTGCTTTTCTGTCAGCAGGTGTTTTGTTTGAACTTTAAGTTCTTTTACTTTTGTGTGGAAATATGATATAATTTTTTCATACTTATCACTGTTACTGCAGCAAATTATATGTTGTTGAGGAAATTATCCAGCTTAAACTAGCTTCTGTTTGTTTTAAATTGATGGTTGTGAGTGGTTTTACTGCGTAAGGTTACTGGTTAAGGAAATGTATTATTTTTACACTTATCTTTGTGAGTTTTTTTTATTTACAAGCTTTATTCATATATTTTTATTATTTTTGAACATAATTTTGGGCATCTGCAAATTATACAAATGTTTGCATTTATTTATATTTGTTTTTTATTTACATTTTTTTAATGTATTATTTTATTTATATTATATTATATATTTTTAATAATTTGCTAAATAAAATATTTATTAGGATTTATTATTATCATTATTACTATAATAATAATAATAATAATAATAATTATTATTATTATTAATATTATTATTATTATTATTATTATTATTAGGACCTCATATATGCTCCTAATATTTTATATTATTGACTAATATTTATTTATTATTTTAATATTCTATTTAAATGTGTGTTATTGCTTTTATTCTTTTTATTATTTTTGGGATTTATTATTTAATTTTTTTCATTTTTTATACCTAAATTCTGTGTATATATGTGGGAATATATATATATATATATATATATATATATATATATATATATATATATATATATATATATATATATATAATTTTCCTAATATATCTTTAGGTACTCTGAGACCTCCAAACATAAAAAAAACAAAGTCTCAACCGAACAGTACATCAGGATGTACTGTTCGGTTGAGACTTTGTTATTTTTATGTTTGGAGGTCTAAGAATACCTAAAGATATAATAGAGCAAATAAATACTTTGTTATTAATACTTTATTAACAATGCCTCAACCAAACAGTACATGCTGTTTAAACAAACCACAGACGACAGCAACTTCTCAGTAACAAAATATCACCCTTCAGCACTTATTTCAGGGTGTGCTTTCAAGAAAAAATGAACCCTGAGTTCTTGTTCATGCCCCAGATTCACGTCTAAACCTGCATAGTTAGAAAGATATAATACCAAAGGGATCGAGTGCACATAGCCTAGATACATATATAATGTTTAGGGAAGCAGAACTTGGTGTAAAAAATGGTGTAACAGAAGCCAAAAAATAATAATCAGGTATTGGACATTGCTGAAAACGGTAAGATTACATAAGAATTTAACCAAGTAACAAGATATCAAATATCATCAGGGCATTTCAAATAATCAACAAATATGATTGAAGTCAAATGGGTGAAATCAAAAGTTATTATTAAGTTATTTAGTTATGCTATCAATTAATTCAATTTAATCCACTGAAAAACTTTATTCATAATCTGACCATTTTCTTTTGAGTTTGGAGTAACAGCCACAATATTCTTAACCACGCCCCTCTCACCTTTAGTTTGCTATGAGCCCCGCCCCTACTCAATATTCAGTTTTAGTTAGAAGTACATCAACAAACTGAAAGCCTGATTCAGAGCCAGGATGATGAATCTGTAAATTCAATTATGAGCAATTACAGTAGACTGCGTTTATTTAGGCTGCACTTGATTTTTACTTTGTTCCACCAGTAGGTGGCGACTAATGGGAGTCTTACTTAGTAATGCAAATGATTCATTAAAAAATGATGACTCATTCACAAAAGAAACTCTTTAAAATCACGTCACTGAATTCAGCCTATACCTTCATGGAGGAAACAAACCTTCTTTGAAACATTCAAAATTTGTGTTAGTACATTCTATCGATTAAAGACAAACTAAATGACTGAAGTCCGTATAACTGAACCATGAATCGCTATTTTGACCAATTCTTCAAAAGTCCGTGCTGATGTTTAAGCAGGGGGGCCACTAGAAGAGGAAAGTTAGGACGGTTCTAATGGCCCATGCACTTTAGGGGACCCTGGAGTTGCTATTACCCCATCCCCGCTATTCACTTTCTTCCGTGATACCACCCTCTCACCGCAGTCTTCGCTTAAAAGGGCGACCAAAAAATTTCTGTCATAGGGCCTGAACCAGCCAGCGTCGCCCCTGTGTTGGAGATCTGAAAGTTGAGTATTTTGTTTATTTTAACATACGGTTCCTTGCTGTTTGTTTATTTTTAGCACTAATAATCTGACAAATGATGCAATTAATGACAACACCGCTGACTCTAATAAGGAAAATGCTGAGTTTGTCACTTTTTAAGGTCCCCCAACTGATTTTCGTTGTGGTCTCTGCTATTAGCAACGCATTTTTTTTTGTCTTTGCATGTGTTGTGATGAATTGCATACAAAAGTGTATTCGATGAAGATGTTTTCTCTATTTGTTAGCCTTTTTCTATTTGCATGTTTTTTTAGCTCTCTGGGCCACCGTAGGAATGATGTCGATTTCAAATTCTAAAAAAAGCTGACTCAACTTAAACTTTTGAGGCATCTTGCTGCTGAGATTTTTTAATTGACTCAAATTGAGTCAAGTGCAGTATGTGGGTTAAAAGTTGAGTCAATTCAAAAAAGCTGCGCAGCAAGTTTCTTTACAATTTTAAGTTAAGTGATATAAAAATGCAGAATCATTAACTTTTAGCACTTCTGATGCTGCCTTATTTGAAAATATTTTAGAGACAGACAAACATCGGGCAATATTATTGTCTTTAAAAACAAGAAAACTGCTTTGATACATCATTAGCTACATTTCCATTTACCTATTGTTATGCGCATTTTGGACATGCGCAAAAAACGGTTGATGTAAACACCAAGATGTGCATAAATTTTGAAAATGCCCATAAAAAATGTTTGCACATACTGTTATTTTATATGAAAAGATAAACTTACACAAACTTACGATGGAAACACTTTTACAAAACAAATTCCAGTTTGCGCATGCAGAAATGTTGTTTAAGTCATTCTAGAACGCCTGTCTACTGAACTGTATCAGTACTAGTGTTATTATATTATTAATGACCTCCAGACTTGTTAAGAGTGTCTGTCTCACCGAGTCTCACCGCTTCAAATGCCACAGCACATTCACTGTTTGTCAGGATTGCCTACGAGGCTCAAGTCATTTATTAAATGAAGAAAAGATTCACGCAACTTTTCCTAATGCAGCAAATCCAATTTTACTGTTAATATTTGGCACCAGTTCATCAGGAAGTGGCAATTTTGTTCGATTTGACTCGTTGGATAAAAACGCTGCTTTATTCGCACGTCTTTTATGCGATAATCCAGTTTGCGCATAAAGTAAATCGCATTTTTGGATGGAAACACAGCTACTGTGTAAATGTAGACTGAATGCAAATTTTTCTCCAGAATCACAATTTTAAGTGCGGTCTCTGTGAATTTTAATGTTTGAGATTTTCTGCTTTCATATTAATTCCTGTCATTTTTAATGATTTAATGTTGTGTTTTTAGTCATTTTCAAAAAAAAGTCTTTATACTTTTACTCTATACTTTTAGTTATCCTAAACGAAAATGAGAACTATTTTACAACTAGCTGGAAAAAGTGCATTTGTATATGTATTATATATTTATTCTTCAGTTAACCAGTAAAATATTGTTTTTTTTTTTTCATTTGTTTTTATGCTTGAATGCATCTAAATTTCACCTAAATGCTTTTTAATAATCCACATTCTTTCCCACAATGCATCATGATCCACAAATCTCTTTGATATTTTCTTGCTAACTTGTGAAACATTCTATAACACTTTACAAGAGACACTGTGGGACACGTTGCATGTATGTATAACACTATATATACAGTAGGACACATTGCATGAATGGTACTATATAACATAAATTTTTTAATCTTCCAGAATGTTGTTATTATCTTGTATATGAAGAATATAGTGAATAAAAATACAGAGGTCTACAGTAATAGGCATCAGTTACACTGTCCTGCTGTTTTTGGTGAAATTTTCCTCCATTTTAGTGATATGAGGGCCATTTGAAGAGCCTTGTCATTTTTCCTGCTGTGCGATGTCTACAATAATGAGCTATAAAATATGAGAAGGAGAGATTTCACATCAGCTCTTTCACAGCACTGTCTCTTCTGCTTTGTTTATTTGTTCTGATCCTCTATTCAGACAGTTTTTTGGCATATTGAATGATCTGTAAAAGGGCAATTTATGCATAATGTCAAGAACATGGTGTTCAGTGATGAAGAAGAGGTGGACAGAAGATACTTCTCTCTGTCAGACAAATTTTGCATGGTGTTCTTTTAATATATGGGTAGCTCATATACATTCATTTTATTGTTAAATAAAAAAATACATTACATCAAAAGTTTGCATCAGTTTTTACATATTTTCTGTTTCAGTGTGAATTTTAGTTTTGGTAACTGTGTTGTGTGTCAGATTTCTATATTTAGTTAGACTTAGGATCTATTTTATACGTTATTTTTCATGTCTGTGCACTTTTAATAAATATTTCATGTTACATTTTCTAAATTTTAGGTTTATTTAGGTATCACTTAGCTATTGTCTATTCTAAAAGTATGGCTTTTAATTTACATTTGCTGTGTTTTATTCTTTTGCTTAATTACTTTAGTCAGATTCCTCTCAATACTTGTTTTTATTTTCATCTCTTTTCATCGTTTTACTTTAAAGTTAATGCAACAGATCAACAGTGTTCAACACCTTAATTTTTCACACTTGTCAGTAATATAGGTCTGCTGCATTGTCAAACGCACTGGTGCTCAACCTAAAACTTGAAAAACTACCATTGCCAGCCACATTATTTCCCACAATGCATTAAAATCCCAAACCACAATCCTCTCTGATCTCTTTCCAGACTGACGATTCATCTGCCACTCCCAAACAAGCAATCCGTCATCTTAGGCTACCCTGCCTATAGGGATGAAAACTATATCACAATATTTTCTGGTATTTACTGCAATATTAAGAACAATGATAATTCACACCTATCCAATAAGATCTTTCGAGAGAGTATTATCTTTTTAATTTCTATTTTTATATTATGTTTTTAATCTTTTTATTTATATATTTTAACTAAAATAGGATGTTGTGAGCACACACTTAATGAAATATCTGTTTCAGTATTATTGTAGTTATAATAATACTATTTAACAATTAATAATAATAATAATAACAACAACAACAATTATTATTATTAATATAATTATTATTATTATTTTATTGTAAAGATAAGGGATGTGAAAAGTGTTCTCACAACAATGTAATTTCTAACTTCGATCATTTTCGATACTGTTCATTCATTCATTCATTTTCTTTTCGGTTTTACCCCTTTATTAATCCGGGGTCAAAACAGCGGAATGAACCACCAACTTATCCAGCCTGTTTTAACACAGCGGATGCCCTTCCAGCGGCAACCCATCTCTGGGAAACATCCACACACACTCATTCACACACATACACTACGGACAATTTAGCCTACCCAATTCACCTGTACCTCATGTCTTTGGACTGTGGGGGTAACCAGAGCACCCGAAGGAGACCCACGCGAACGCAGGGAGAACATGCAAACTCCACAAAGAAATGCCAACTGACCCAGCCGAGGCTTGAACCAGCAACTCTCTTGCTGATGTGTGACAGCATTACCTACTGCTTCACTGCGTCGCCTATTTTCAATACTGTGATGTGAGAATTAGGGGTCGCAATAACCAACAAATTTGCAATACAATACTGTTATTTCTAACTTTGATAAAATACCTTGAAAAATATAGATATTCAATACTATTTTGTATATGTTCATATAAAATAAGGGCTGTCGCAATGACAACAATTTACTGTAATTTTCAATTACAATAGCTTGAAAAATATTGATATTCAATGCCATTTTGGATACTGTGATATGAGAATTAAGACAGCCGCGATATCCGACAATTTTGTAATACAATACTGTCATTTCTAACTTTGATACAGCACCTTGACAAAATACAATATTTGATACAATTTTTGTTACTGTATTATGAGAATTAAGGCTATCTAAGGCCCAATCCCAATTCTACCCCTTACCCCTTACCCCTACCCCTCGTTTTGCGCGTGCCTGTGAAAGGGTAGTGGTGTCCCAATTCTCTTTATCTTGAAGGCGTAGGGCTAAGGGCAAGGGGTATACACTTCTTCAAATGAAGATTTTTCAGGACCACACTCGAAACCAAGGGGTAGGAAAAATTTCACAGAATACACTAGGTCCAACTGGACCCGGAAGTAAGGAGATCCACTAATTCGTATTTTTTGTCATTATTACAAATTTTAACAACAAACAAACACATTTTAATATATTCATAACCGCGTTCGTGTTTTACCATCATGCTTAAAAAAAAAATAACTGAAATAAAAACAGCTAAATTTCGAGATCTATAATCCCTAATAATAACTTCTGTACAGCAGTCCCACAACATTCTGACAGTCGATGACACTGCATGTCAGAAAAGTCTAGTGGCAGGGGAATGGGCTTTTTACAGTGTCTGCTATAATGTTCATGTTGTTTTTGGTGTGTTTACATTAATGAATATGAACACTGTGTAAATGCACAGTACTGTTATGATCTTATAGCCACATTAGATCATTATGATAACAATACATGGCTTCAGTGATTTCAGTGATGAAGATAAATACCAAAAAATAACAAAACTGGAATCACTACAGTAGTCGCCATCATCTGAACTCATATGAAGCAAGAGATCGCGAGGACATACAATGACGTGTGCAGGTGATGTACTGCTGTCCCAATTCTTAGGGGTAAACTTTGAAGCCCTTCCCCTTAACCTTTGGTTGCAAGGGCTAAGAGGAAGGGGTAGGGGTACAAAAATAGAATTAGGATTGGGCCTAATTCTAATTCTACTAAAAAAATAAAATAAAATAATTAGAGCTGACGCAAGAGCCAACAATTTTGCAATATGATATTGTTATTTCTAAATTTGATACAATACCTTAAAAATAGTGACATTACAGATAATTTTTGATACCATAATATGAAAATTCTGTTCTCCCTGTGTTCGCGTGGGTTTTATCCAGGTGCTCCGGTTTTTCCCATAAGTCCAAAGGCATGCGCTAGGTGAATTGGTTAAGCTAAATTGTCCGTAGTGTATGTGTGTGAATGAGTGTGTATGGGTGTTTCCCAGTGATGTTTTGCAGCTGGAAAGCCATCTGTTGCATAAAACATATGCTGGATAGGTTAGCGTTTCATTCCGCTGTGGCGACCCCTGATTAATAAAGGGACTTAGCTAAAAAGGAAATGAATGAATGAATGTTCCCATGTTTGATACCTTAATATAAAAAATTTGAGTTGTCGCAATTGCAGCAAATTTGTAATAAAATACTGTAATTTCTAACTTTGATACAACAGCTTGAAAAATATCGATATTTGATACAATTATCAATACCCTTATCTGAGAATTAGGGCAGTCGCGATAACCAACAGTTTTGCAATACAATATTGTCATCTCTAACTTCGATACAATATCTTGAAAAATATCGATATTCAATATAATTTTTGATACCGTGATATGAAAAGTATGGCTGCCGCAATAACCGGCAATTTTGCAATACAATACTGTCATTTCTAGCTTCGATACAATACTTTGAAAAATATCAATATTCTATTCTATTTTTAATACCTTGATATGAAAATTAGTGCTGTTGCAATAACTGACCATTTTGCAATACCACGCTATTGACAAGCTAACAGCGTAAAAACGAAAGCAACCCCATATGCGACAATATTTACATAAATCACATGAGCAAACTAATAAATTGTATGAATGACTGCCAACATTCACAAATATTTTTATATGTATTCAATTGTGTGTGTTTGTGTGTGTTTCAATATGTGTATAAGTGGAAACATACAAATCACATGATCAGATTATGTTATAAAGAAATAAGAAAAATACAACAACAAAGATAACAAGTAATAAGATATTTACAACATTAGCAATTATAGAATAAATAGTAATAACCTTATAGAAATAATCAGAAGTGTTTTCAAACATTCAACTGATGTTATGAAGTTAATTTGGATAAAACGTACTGTATGTCAGTTTAATCTCATCCACAAGTAAAACTGTTTCAACTTTACTACATTTATTCAATGCACAAACCAATTTATTGTTGCACTGAACAGGCCTGACCAGTTGCAGATTGTGGGTTTCATCCTGTAGATATTATGATAGGAAGATTTATTTCAATACTGCTTAGAATTTTCACCAGTATGTTGCAAAAAGTCTGATGTCTGTATATAGCTATAGCTGAATCCAGCAACTAAGCAGAATCTTGTTATCTCCATGGATAATGAATGACGGGCTCCACGTGGTCTGCTGAATGTTTCATGCCCAGGTTTTAGTTTGATGCATGGGTTGTGTATTTGGCTTGACGTGTGTGTGTGTGTGTGTGGTGAGTGTTTTCTCTTTTTTTACCTAACATGCACAAATCAGCCCTCTGGTGTGTATTTCATTTTTAAAAATGGTGTTTTGTTGTAACAAAAAATTTAGTCAAATGTAGACAATTCTGACATTGGGTTTTTCATTCATTCATTTTCATTTCGGCTTATTCCCTTTATTAATCTGGGGTCGCCACAGCGGAATGAACCGGCAACTTATTTAGCAATTTATGCAGCGGATTCCCTTCCAGCTGCAACTCATCCCTGGGAAACATCCATACACACTCATTCACACTCATACACTACGGTCAATTTTTTTTAGCATAGGCAGTTCACCTGTATATTATATTCTTATACAATATGTTCAGCAGGTGACGCAGTGGCGCAGTAGGTAGTGCTGTCGCCTTACAGCAATAAGGTTGCTGGGTTGCTGGTTCGAGCCTCGACTCAGTTGGCGTTTCTGTGTGAAGTTTGCATGTTCTCCCTGCGTTCGCGTGGGTTTCCTCCGAGTGCTCCGGTTTCCCACACAGTCCAAAGACATGCGGTACAGGTGAATTGGGTAGGCTTAATTGTCTGTAGTATATGAATGTGTGTGTGAATGAGTGTGTGTGGATGTTTCCCAGAGATGGGTTGCAGCTGGAAGGGCATCCGCTATGTAAAAACGTGCTGGATAAGTTGGCAGTTTATTCTGCTGTGGTGACCCCGGATTATTAAAGGAACTAAGCCAACAAGAAAATGAATGAATGAATATGTTCAGCTTAAGTCTTGATTATGTGAAAACACTGAGACGTAATATTAATAAAACATTAATTTAAATAATTTTATCTTATTTTGTTGTGTGATTTTCCTTATTTCGCCGACATATTTAGCTGTTATATTCAACCCAGGCTCATTCTGAAAACATACCTCTATATACATTTCTGGAGACCGTCAAATACGTCCCAGGAGCTACGTTTTTTTTGCAGTTTTTGTTGTCACGAATTCAACAGAGTGTGTTTCCATTGGCTGTTGCTTTCTGAAACCGTTCTTCACCAGACTCGAACCCCATCGTGACGTACGTACATGGCGAGCTACTGAACAAACTGGTAACAGCCGGAAAGCCATATGAAGCTAAACGGTCAGCTGGTAAGCGTGAAAAAGAACGCCATCATACCGCCCTGCATCATCTGTAAAAAAATGAAATACAGCCATACCTACTTCTGGCTACCCAATTTACGATCTCCAGAAATGTATAGGGCTACATTTTCAGAATGAGTCTTATGTTGGTTTTATTCTTGTTTGGGTAAACTGTCCATTTAATCTTTTTATTTCCTCATTTTATTGTATCATCCGCTGCGTTAAACATATGCTGGATAAGTTGGCGGTTCATTCTGCTGTGGCGACCCCTAATTAATAAAGGGACTAAGCCAAAAAAGAAAATGAATGAATGTTGTACCACAAAATGTGCACACTCTCTTTTTTCCTCATTTAAATTCAGTGTAAGAACTTATTGACTGGTGTCTTTGCGATATTTGCAATCAATGCCAGTGACTTTGCCATTCCTTTCAAAGGCAACGTGTCCATGCAAACAAGCATCGATTCCACGATTCCTCAAGTCTCCCTTCTTTTAACATTTATAATTAGCCTGAATAGCAAAAACAGCCCTTCCTTTAACTCGCAAAGTCTTGCCTGATTGTCATAGTAACTATTAGCATTGTCATAGTAACTATTGCTCAGAAAGTGCCTCTTATATCAGTTTGCAAAGAACCAAATGTCTCCTGCAAGGCTCGGTGGAAAAGCTATCAGATAAACCTGCAACGGATTCTTTTAGAGAAAAGCCCATCTGGTAACTCTGACCTTCACTCGTCTTTGTCAACATGCAATGAGCCACTTTGTCGCAGATGCCGAAAGGCCTGAGAAAATGCCAAATTGCACATTTACCCAGTGCAATCCTCTTTTGAACAATAAACAAATTCATTGTTATCCACACAGGAGCCGGAAAAAAAGGGGGGAGTGAATCAATCTTGAATAAAAAGCCATTTAATGAGCTCGAGCGCTTTGGTGCCAGAAGTCGCTGCTCTCATATAATGCACAGATGGGAACCAATGTTTAACAAGACAAGCGCGAGAGTTTGGATGGGTTTGTGCTGCCTAAAATGATTGCAAATTGATTTTTTTTTACTGAACAACAGTTCTCTAATAGGCCCTGATTGGGTCTGTTCCTGAGGGAAATCTCATTGTGTTTGTTGTTGATGACCCTGATGAACATTTGCACATGCTAAATGTGTTTTTACTTTGCTTGTTTGGCCCTGTTTCCACTTTGGATTTTCGGTGATCTGATTATAAGAGGTCAAGAGATCATTTACGCCTTAGTATTAGTATTTTGAGGCAATTTGAATTAATTCGTCGACATGGAGGTATTTCTTTTTAACTACTTTAGGAAATGGCTGAAAGTGGACAAGCACAAAGCATTTTAAAAACAGGAACTTTGTCTACCTCCGTAATGAAATGTGGTCTCTGTACATACAGTAGTCAACATTCGTGGTTCATCACCTTTCATCAAAGTTGTCCTAAAACTATTGAACAACACCCATTCTTGTTTTGTCTAACCCAAACGGCTAGCATCATGCTACATTGGCAGTTTAATTACTAAAGTGACAGCCTACTCTATTTTTTAGTAATCTGGTGGGCTAATTGGCTATCATCATGCTAAATTTACTAGACTGTTGAACTGATAAGCTAACATTGGTGTCACTACTTTATAGGTTAATTGACTAGCATCATGCTAAATTGTCAGCCTAATTGACTGCTAAGAGATATACTAAGCTAAACCAAAAGTAGCACTGACAAAAACCCTAACAAATTTTTCCTTTCTCCAAGCCGCTTGGCCTTTCTCATAATTCTGTCACTTATCTAAAAAGCTAATCAACTAGTATCATGCTAAATTTGCAATGTAATTACTAAAGTGACAGGCTGACGTATTTTGTCAGTAATCTGGTAGGCCAGTTGTCTATATCATCATGCTAAATTTGCACAAGGCCTACTAGACTGCTGAATTGATAAGCTAACATAGGTGTCACTACTTTAGCAGGCTAGTTGTCTAGCATCATGCTAAATTGTCAGCCTAATTGATAGCTAAGTGATAGACTAAACCAGAAGTTAGCACTGACAAAAACCCAAATTTCCCTTTCCCCAAGCCGTTTGTCTTTTCAAACATTTCTCTCACTAATCTAACAGGCTAATTGGTTATCATCATGCTACATTTGTGGCGTAATTGCTAAAGTGAGAGGTAACATTTTGTCACTAATCTAGCAGGTTAAATGGCTAGCGTCGTGCTAAATTTGGAGCCTAATAGACTGTTGAAGTGATAGGCTAACATATTACTCAGCAGGCTGAGATACTAGTATGAGGATTTGTAGCGTAATACACACGCTAACCCCTCCCGAATATTAGCATTGACGAAAGCCAAAGTTTTAAAGTTACAGAACTTTAAAAAGAGCATAACAAAGTTGTAAATTCAAAGTAGTAGGCTAAACAGATACCTGCTTATTTGTTCGACATTAGCCAATTTAGCCACTTGTTTAACTGCTTGCTAATCAGCTAGTAATATGCCTTTTAGGGTAATGAGCTATAAGCTAACTGAACAACACATGTTTACTTTGATAGTTAGCTTCTGTTTAATAATTTACCACTACAAAAGCTCAGAAAACATATATTGAGCTTGTTTGCTAATGGCCAGCTGTTTCCAGTTAGCCTTCTTTGATTAGCATGTTCTTGACAGTATTCATACTACTCTCACACTCACCCGCTCCTTTCTTCTATCCTGTCTAATTAAAGCCATATAAAACACATAACAATAATCAATTTAGACAAATGCAAAGTGAATAAGGCTGACTATACGTACGTCATCTCCATGTCTTCCTCATCAGCGCTAATTAATCTGGAAGAGGCTCATGCATATGACCTCGCCATTCATTATACGCTTACTCGAATTAGCAATTCAAAAGAAGATCCCACTTGTGCCCTCTCGCTCTGACCACAGAAATTCAAATCAGACTCCGTGTTTAACTAAACTAATGACCCGCGCACCTAATTCAAGAACGTCTCCGCTAGCGGCATTTCCTGTAACGAATCCACAGGCCGTAAAGGTAGTAACAGATCGGTCGGATGTTATTAACATATGTATGGTGGATTTTATTATAATTCACAACCTGTCTTCGTTCTGCTGGTGTGAAAATATGAACCATAGGGAATAAGACATGTGCAAAACCTTTGCGTAAATCCTCATGTAGAGTGAGACCGATCTTATTTGCTGTATTAGCAGAAACCTGAATGGCTGGTGAATAAATGAGCAGAGGTTTTCATGTTTTGTGACAGGCCTGGCTTTCATTTGTAAGCTCTGTTGGTCACAGCTTTACAAAGGCTATTTAAAAAGTGTGAAATCGAGGAAACAATATTAATGCGGCATGTCGTGACTTGCTTAACAAAAAAGGGGATTTTGTTTAAATAATGCATGATTAGTGTATTGTACTTGTAGATATTATTGGCTGTAAAGTATATGTCACTATGCTGCTTTTATATCAATATTTCTATTGAAATAATTGATATAAGGAAACATATGTGAATTATATGACAATTAATAATTATCTCGTCATAAAGCCTTAAAGAAGGGGTGTCCAAATTCGCTCCTGGAGGTCCTGCATAGTTTAGCTCTAACTTCCACTAACACACCTGTCTGGAAGTATACCCAGAAAGAGCTTGATTAGCTGGTTCAGGTGTGTTTAATTGGGGTTAGAACTAAAATATGTAGGACACTGGCCCTCCAGGACCGAGTGTGGACACCACTACCTTAAAGGAACACTCCAAAAATAAAAATAAAAAATAGGCTGATTTTACAAATCTTTAGAGTTAAATATTTGAGGTTATTCACTTTTGAATTCAATCAGCCGATATACAGTTATGGCAGGAACATTTTAGTTTAGTTTAGCTTAGCATAATTCATTGAATCGGATTAGACCATTAGCATCTCACTCAAAAATTCTTCTTTGATAATGTTTCTATTTAAAGCCTGGATCCTCTGTAGTTACATCATGTTTTAAGACTGATGAAAAATTTAAAGTAGCTTTTTTCTAGGCTGATATGGCTAACTTTACTCTCATTCCGGTGTAATAATAAAGGAACTTAGCTGTCATTCCATGGCTGCAGAAGATGCAATGAGATCATGCCTGAAAATAGTCCCCAGCTATGTAACTTCCAACATTTCGGCCTAGAATATGGCAACACAGTGGCTCAGTAGTTAGCACTGTCGCCTCACAGCAAGAAGGTTGCTGGTTCGAGTCCCAGTTGGCGTTTCTGTGTGGAGTTTGCATGTTCTCCCTGTGTTGGCGTGGGTTTCCTCTGGGTGCTCCGGTTTCCCCCAGTCTAAAGACATGTGCTATAGGTGACTTGGATTAACTAAATTGGTCATAGTGTATATGAATGAGTTTGTATGGGTATTTCCCAGTACTGGGTTGCGGCTGGAAGGGTATCCGCTGTGTAAAACATATGCTGGATAAGTTGGTGGTTCATTCCACTGTGGTGAATCCAGGTGAATAAAGGAACTACACACAAAAAAACAGAGGGGGGACTGTCAAACTTGGGTTTGGACCAGGCATTCAAACCAAGTGTGAAAGCACCCTTAAAGACAACTCTTTGGTCATTTTTGAGGAATATGCTAATGGTCTAATCTGATTCAATGATCTATGCTAAGCTAAGCTAAAAGTGCACTCACCAGACTCTGAGATCGGCTGAATAGGTTCAAAAATGGTAAAACTTATCTAACTCTAGGGTAGTCGTAAAATTAGCTTAACTAGCAAGTGGAATGTTCCTTTATGAAACCTGTTTTAAGCTCAATATAATCAGTGTGTATAAAACTCTTATGTGTCCTCCATTTAAACTTGATCCTGAAACATGTTGAACTTATCCAAATCAACTCATCAGTGTTGTTTTCTATTTGCAGGCTCAGCATGTGGCCCATTGAGAGCGCCAAAAATCAAAGGTGATTAAAAGTGTCCAACAGCCATCCTTACAGCCACACTCAAGAGACCCATTGCTGACTGGAGGTTCTTCAGCTTGATTTCTTTAGCAGTAAACACGCAAGCAGATCAAACACGTACCAAAGCAGCTACGGATTATGCACATATAGGCTCCGACTTGAAATTTAGCTAAGAACATCTCTGAAACCATGGCGGACCCATACCAAAACAACATTTACCACCAGGGAGATGGAGACAGTTATGGGACGTATGGACAGGGAGGACAGGACGGCTACGGGTATCAAACCGACTACCCTCCCCAAGAAGAAGACGCTGCCAGTGATGCTACTGAAGGACACGATGAAGATGATCAAATGTATGAAGGGGAATATCAGGGTATCCCACATCCAGATGAGGTCAAGGCTGCTCGGAGGGCGGCGAGAGCGAAAGCAAGGACCCCGACGGACACCGTGTCGGAACTCGAGGAGCTTGCCGAACAATACGAGGACATCATGGAGGACTGTGGACATGGGAAGTTCCAGTGGACCCTGTTTGTGGTGTTGGGTCTGGCGCTCATGGCAGACAGTGTCGAGTGCTTTGTAGTGGCTTTGGTTCTACCCAGTGCTGAGAAAGACATGTGTTTGTCCCACGCTGAGAAGGGAATGCTGGGTAAGTCACCATTTTCACGAGTTTGAAAAAGTACCAACGGATGGACCTAAATGAAAATTTTGGGAAATAACTATTAACTAACTAATTATTGGGAATAATAGTTGTTCATATTGGGAAGCCGATAACCAATATTTTTTTAATATTTGGAATCTGATAACTGATAATTATTAATATATGGAAGCCAATAATTCATAAATCTTTATATTTGAAAGCCGATAACCAAATTTTTTTTTATATTTGGAAGCTGATAACCGATAATTTCTTACATTTGGAAGCCAATAACTGATAATTCTTTATATTTGGAAACCGATAACAATAATTATTTTGATTTGGAAGCTGATAACCGATAATTCTTTATATGGAAGCCAATAACTGATAATTCTTTATATTTGCAAGCCGACAACGATAATTATTTTTATTTGGAAGCTGATGACCGATAATTCTTTACATTTGGAAGCCAATAACTGATAATTCTTTATATTTGGAAGCTAAAAAACGATAATTATTTATATCTGGAAGCCTATAGCCCATAATTTTTTATATTTGGAAGCTGATAGCCAATAATTACATATATTTGAAAGCTGATAACTATAAATCTGTGGAAGCCGATAACTGATAATTCTTTATTTATGGAAGCCGATAACAATATCTCTTTATATTTGGAAGCCAATAACAATTTTTTTTTTCCGGAAGCTGATAACCAATAATTCTTTATATTTGGAAGCAGATAACCATTATTCTTTATATATGGAAGCCGACAACCGATAATTATTTATAATTGGAAGCTGATAGCCCATAGTTACTTATGTTTGGAAGCTGATAACCACTAATTATTTATATTTGAAAGCCGATATCGATAATTCTTTATTTATGGTATCCGATAACGATAAATCTTTATATTTGGAAGCCAATAATCAATAATACTTTGTATTTGGAATCTGATAACAGATCATTTTTAATATTTGGAAGCCAATAATCGATAATTCTCTATATATGGAATCCGATAATGATAATTCTTTATATTTGGAAGCCGATAACCGATAGTTATTTATATTTGGAAGCCGATAAAAATAATTACTTATATTTGGAAGCTGATAACCGATAATTATTTGTATTTGGAAGCTGATAACTGATAATTATTTATCATCGGAAGCCGATAACTGATATATAGGCTGATACCAATAATATATTAGAAATATTAATAGGGCATTGTTAGCTAAAGTAAATCTGCATCATAATGATACTGTCAGCAATGTAGCATATTATTGTTTTAAATCTTTAGCACTACATAGCATACTGTTTTACATGTTTTTTTATTAAGTATACTTTGCTCTGTAGTGTTTTCCC
Organism: Danio rerio; assembly: GCF_052040795.2. NCBI lineage: Eukaryota > Metazoa > Chordata > Actinopteri > Cypriniformes > Danionidae > Danio > Danio rerio. Next base: position 12,173,831 of record NC_141045.1, on the reverse strand, counting down.
ATGATGCAGTGCATTTTTGCGTTACATTTCTGCTAAGCTAAAATGTTGCATGTTGAATGTACTGCCAAACGGCAACTTTACATTTACATCTCCACTGCTAAGACTAATATTAAAATGCTAAATTACGCTAATTTAGCAGAAATGCTAACTGTTAGCTAAAGTAAAAATCCAGCAAAATGAGTGATCAAAACATGATTGAAACCTTTAGCTCTGTAATCATGTGTTGATTTTAAAGTATAATTTGAGTTACTCATTTTCCATGATGCACTGCTTGCAGTTTCACATTTCTATTGCTAATAAGCTAATAGGTTGCTAGCATATCCTTTTTGAATGCTTATTTGATTGTACTTTCATAAAATAAAGCCATAACAAAATGCTCAATTTAACAAAAATGCAAACAGCACAGTGTTAGCTGAAGAAAATATGCAAACTAAGGAGATTTTTTTTAAATAAATTAGCATACTGCTGTTTTAAACATTTATCACCGCACAATGATCGAGCATGCTATAAACACTGTGCCAAATGTACAGTATTTAACATTATACAGTACATATGGCACAGTGTCTATGGCATGCTCGATTATTAAGCAGTGATAAATGTTCAATACAGCAGTTACTATAAGCTTAAAATGATCACAAACACTTACCTACGTAATGAATTTTATGGATATAGATGTAGATATAATTTTTCCTGAATCATTGTTGGAGTATATAAAGCTACCAAGCAAAACTAAATTAAATCCTGCTGGTTATGGACTCATGGAAGCTGTTCCATATGCATATGCTGATGAAAGTTTTAGTCTAATGAATCCTAGTGATTTTGTGAATTGAGACAGAGCAGAGTGATGGCATACAGTCAATTTTAGCCAGCTGGTACTTAAAGAGACCATCAATTAAAAACGTTCTTAAATTAGCTAATGGAGAATTCGACGGCTGAGATTCATGCGGCTGGGTTTCTCGCTCGGTTTTACATCAATCCGCTCTTGCTTAGTAAAGCAGTTGGGGAAACTGACTCGTGACTCCCAAAGGTAGGCCAGATTTGGGCTGGGTTTTGGCCAGATTAAAACCTTGGAGAGACAATTAAGTAAGACCAAGCAAGCATACAAATCAGGTAGCTGTCTCTATAGCTAGGACAGAATTTTATTTTTATAAAAGATTTTCGCTTCTGCAGGCACTCCCTTGTGATAAATCACTATTAAAAATGAAAGGAGGAGCTAAGAAGCAAGATCAATATATTAGATTTTTTCCCCTTGATCTCATTTGGGAGAAAACAATCAGTTTTACCTGATAATCCCAACATTTTCAGATGGATCTGCTGAATAATTCATTAGTTACAGCTGGAAGCTAGATTTAAAGACTTTGGCTTACCTTGTAATACCCAACATAATGTACAAATCTGTCTATCAAACTGAATTTTCCAAGGCACCAGGGGTGACGGTGCAAAACCTCCCCCCGTTTGGTTAAGTGATATTGATGTGTGTGCAGAAGTGACGTGTATGAGAGTAAAGACTGTCTGTGAGCATCAGGGAGCCAGAATGAGCGAGCACTTTCCATCCTGCACGCCCGTCGGTGAAGAAAAACCGAGTCAGCAGTAGCCCAACAGATCGATAGCTTCCCTCCTGACCTTGCTCTGATACACAATCCCTTGCCCACCTCCCCCTCAAATCACCGTCAGGTTATGTTCATCACTTGCTTTTCATATACTTCACATCACTAATGGAGCCTGCTCTGAACCGCCGTCTTTATATAGACATTCTAGCTTTAGCTGGTCTTGAACCAAACAGGAAGTCTTGTACGTGGGTCTGCCACTTTGCAGTTCCTTCTTAGCCCAGAATTCTTCAATTCATGATGGTGCAATGTTTGTGTATCTAGTTGGAAGAGTAGCAATGAATGGTGTAAATTGGTTCAGTGCCAGTGGTCCAGTTAGCATTTCTTCTAAATGTACTTAATTAGTATGAGGGAGAGAAGCACGGTGCTCAAGTGGTTAGCATAGTTGTCTCACACCAAGAATGTGGCTGGTTCTAGTCCCAGCTGGACCAGAAGACCTTCTGTCTGGAGTTTGCATGCTCCCCCCATGTCTGTGTGGGTTTTCTCCAGGTGCTTTATTTCCCCCCACAATCCAAATATGTGGTACATGTGAAATGGCCGTAGTGTGTGAATAGGACAGTGTGTCTGTGCTTCCTCCACACTGAGTGTTGTATTCCCAGTGCCAGTAAAACATATGCCAGAGTAATTGGTGGTTCATTTCTCTGTGGTGACCCCTCATAAAGCAAGGAATACGCCAAAGGGAAGTGAGTACAAGTATTTTGTAATGTTCGCCCTGCAGATTTTGTTTAATTTTCTTTTTTGACACAAAAGGATCAGTTCATGGATCTCTCTGTTAATGAGTTGATCGTTCCGAGGACCGGAATTGAGAACCACTGGTTCAACCTATGGCTGTACAATAAAAAAATGTTGGCCTAAGTAGAACAAGAGAGGTTTCATTGGTCCTGTGACCTGAACAGAAGTGAGGTTTTAATGAGTGAGGTACTATAGTCTGCACAAATAAAACCCCCTTGGCTTCAGAGCCGCACTAGCAACTGATACTAGATACTGTGGTCTTTAGTGTCCTTGTTAGTGTGCAGATTTTAATGTTGGAGATGTCAGTCTGAATCCCACTTGGAAAAGTGAGGGTTGAAAGAGAGGGGTTACACTGTTCGCAAAACTTGGAGGACAATAAGGTTGAAGGGAAATCAGTGTCACTGAGAAAGGGTCTCTCGCACTAGAAGTTGTGGCCTGTAGTGTTTTTGTTTACATGCTCATCTCCCATGCTGGATGCACGGGTGTGAATTCCACTTGTTGCAGTATAGGTAAAACTAAAAGTGGGTGGATGAAGAGTAGGGTGGGTAAGAGAGTCATTAGTTAAAGCTGTATGAGTAAAACTCACTCCAATGGACTCAGGAGCAACTTGCATTATAGGCTGCAGGCATTAGTTAAGATGCCCGTCATAGTGGGGATACTGGTGAAGTGGGTATTGTAGACCCACAGGGGTTACACTGGTACTGAAACTCTCTCAAAAAGTGGTCTCATTTACAATAACCTGGTAAAATCCAGTGATCTTAACTGGTATCCTAGCAAATTTTATGTGAGGGTGAATTATTTCCCCATACATATTTCACATGGTATAGTGGCTAGGTGGTTGGCATTGTCACCTCACAGCAAGACGGTCCCTGGTTTGAGTCCCTGGTGGACCAGGAGGCATTTCTGTTTGGAGTTGGCATGGTTTCCAGTGTTAGCATGGTTTTCCTCCAGGTGCTCCGGTTTCCCCCACAGTCCAAAGACATGTGGTAAAGGAGAATTAGATCAAGTAAATTGGCCGTAGTGTTTGAGTGGAAGTCTGTGGGTCTTTCCCAGCAATTAGGGTTGCATGAGTTAGTTCAATCTAAAAGGATCTGCTGGTAAAACATTTGCCAGATTAATTGGCAGTTAATTCTGATGTGGTGGCCCTTGATAAAAAAAGGAATAAGAAAAAGTAGAGAGTGAGTGAGATTTCATGTAGGGTTCATTTGGTATTGTGGATTTGCAGTGTTGATCAACTGAAAGCTGTTTATTCTGAAAGTGATTATATGTGAGCTATGCTTCATACATTGCTAAAATGGGCAATGAAACTATTTGTGTGCTACATTTTGCTAATGTGATCACGCCTTTTGCCTTGAAAAAGTTAATGTAGTAGCCGAAATTGTCCATCTATCTTAATGGCAGAAGTGATACAAGTGGTTTGAATTGGTCAAAATCCGAAGAAGGTTTTACCAGTCAAACTTTCTCCCAGCTAAATTACTGTACAACATTCTAATATATGCTCTAGCCTTAAAATTATATCTAATGAGTATAGAAAATGTGACATTTTAGGATATTTTTCAATTGAAAGACTAATCGAACTTACTAACCAAGTGTTTTTATTATTCATATATTTTATGGTTAAGTTCATGCTTACATAAAAAAAAAAATCATACATTTTTATTTTCACAAAAATCTTAAAACCTGTAAGATAAGGTTCAATGAAAACATTAAAATAATATCATTCCTTTGGCTTAGTCCCTTATTTACCAGGGATCGACACAGCGGAATGAACCACCAACTATTCCAGCATATGTTTTATGCAGCAGATACCCTAGCACATATCACATGTCTTTAGACTGTGGGGGAAACAGAAAGAGAGTTTTAATTTTATTGCCATTTCGGCTTTTATGGCTATGTCATGGCAAAAAGAAAATAGATCAAGTTTATCACTTTTTATAAACACCAATTTTCTATAATTAAAAAATATTCTAACAATTAAAAGTAATCAACAGCAATACATAATGTACAAGGTAAAATACAATAATAATAATAATGATGATAATATAAAGGTAAAAATCGAAAACAGTTTTTTAAGATTTCCTTTTGATAAAAATTCTCCAATTTTAGATGGATTCCCATTTAAAAATATTTCCTTTAAAGTCTCTCCAGATAAAAATTGTTGTCTGAGAACATTAAAAATGGGGCATTCCACAAGAATATGTTTAACTGTTTGGTTTCTGTTGCAATGTAGACATTTTGGTGGTTCTTCTCCTTTAAGTAAATGTTCATGCTTGAGTCTTGTGTGTCCAATGCGGCATCTTCTGTACACAATCTCATCGTGTCTTGACTGAAATTGAAATTAGATTTTTTTCTGTGGGGAAAACAAGAGCACCCAGAGGAAACCAACGTGACGCAGAAAGAACATGCAAACTCCACAAAGAAATGCCAACTGGCCCAGCTGGGATTCAAACCAGTGGCCTTCTTGCAGTGAGGCCACAGCGCTAACCACTGAGCCATCTTGCCACTATCCACTGGAAACATTCTGAATTTCTTTTCGTTAGTTTACTGAACCCACATTTATCTCTTGGTCTTAAAAATCAAATAGCCCCACCCAAAACTCTCACCATTGGTTAATCCACTGTTGTAAGTCAGGCTGGGCGGAATTCACACACAAAAATAACAATGTTTTGAAAGCAAGGTAGAATCTAGACGTACAAATATCTTACTTAGCCTCCGTGTGTTGGTCTGGGATACGAGAAAGTATTTCAGCTGACAAGCGCCGCCTTCAACCCTTGAAACGTAAATTCAGGTTGTCATATTAATCTGGACTGCAATAAAGAATGAAATCACGGCATCGGCTCAGCCTTCGTGTCTCATTTTGGCTCTGAAACACCGTCACGACTGCATGACTCTGTGGATTACGCCTGACCAATGGTGTGCTGGGAGGATCCTTGTGTCGAGCGGTGGGGGATAATGGCAGACCTGCTCCATATGTTGATCTGCTCGCTCTCTCACCAGTAGTACAGCAAACCTGCTTCACCACATGACCATCTGTATACTCCAAGCCAGGCCCTTGTGTTTCATGCCTGTTCTGGTATGTAGTTTTAGGGGGAAATCTACAGAGAACATTGATAATGAGTTCAGAGGAGCTGAGAATACACATACTGGTGGGTGAAAGCATAATAAAGAGGAAAATGTTTTATTTATACCTGGCCCGGGGCAGCGCGGTTGCACAGTGGGTAGTGCTGTCACCTCACATTAAGAAGGTCACTGGTTTGAGTCTTTTGCTTTGCATGTTCTCCCCATGTTCACGTGGATTTCCTTTGGGTGCTCCGGTTTCCCCCTACAGTCCAAAGACGTGCTATATAGGTGAATTGGGTAAGCTAAATTGTCCGTAGTGTATGTATGTGAATGCAAGAGTGAATGGATGTTTCCCAGTACTGGGTTGCAGCTGGAAGGGCATCAGCTGCGTAAAACATATGCTGGGTAAGTTGGCGGTTCATTCTGCTGTGGTGACCCCTGATTAATAAAGTGACTAAGCCGAAAAGAAAATGAATGAATGAATACCTGGCCCAATTGTACATATTTGAACGTATTATTTTCATTTTATATTAATTACATACATTTTAATGAACAAATTATATGAGACCACTTCTATTTGAATTGCAGATTGAGAGGTTTACAAGCTGTTAGGTAGCATGTTACATACTTTGGAGAATTAAATAGATTTTGCTTAGAAAGTCCTTTAATAGCAGAAGTTACTGTTTGAGCAAACCCGTTGCGGCAAATTATTTGTGTACTGTAAAGTATACATATATATATATATATATATATATATATATATATATATATATATATATATATATATATATATATATATAGAGAGAGAGAGAGAGAGAGAGAGAGAGAGAGAGAGAGAGAGGGTCCCATAGACATATTATTTGTGTTGCTATCATCAAATGTTCAGAGTATTAGTAACTTAAACATTTTCAGTTACAAGTTCAGTTATGAAATCGCTAAGTTCAGTAAGTAATACAAATTAAGTCTAAACAACTATATAATTACTCAAATGATTTGTATTAGAGATAAATTAACACAAAAAATTGAATTATTTCATTCATAACTCATTCAGTTTGAGTTTTGCTAAATATAATCAGTTTATGAGTTACCATAACTCTTTTTTCATTAAGTCAAAGCAACTTTATTAAAAGTTATAAGTTAAACTAACTTAATTTTGTGATTTTTAATGTTTTACTGTTTTACTGAAATGATTTGAATTGGTTAAATCTGAAGACAAATCTCAGTCTCATGGCTGATTTACTGCACCAGCCTTAAAATTGTATTCACTAAGACAAAAAGGAAATTTTATTTGACATTCTACAAATAAAACACTAACCAAACTTACTAATTGTTTTTATTTTTTATAATTTTTTTATGTTGGTAAAATGTTTTTACTAGATTTATACTTTTGAGATTTGCTTAGATTTTGTAATGCAAATATGTTTTTAAAACTAGTTGATGGGTTGCTGCAATAGTAGTCAATTACTTATTTTAAATACTGTCCAACATATTGTTGTACAACAAACTTTTACTGTTAAAATGCATTAAATTCTATACGAATGCCATAAATCTGGACTTCTTTTTTGCATTTTGCAGAAGTTTACAAATGTGACCACAACTTTATCTCTCAATAAGCATAATCATATATTTAGAAGGCATTCATATAAAGTTTAAAGAGAATTTAACTATTAATTAAGTTGATTTATCTTAAAAATTGCAATACTTTGTAGAAGTAGAAGACAAGTAATGATGTAACAAAATGATTGAGGTTGTGCCTCGCAGGTGAGTGGGCTTAACAAACCACTTGTAGAAAACTAACTCTTTCTGACACTGTAAAAGACACTTGCCCATGTTGTTTTTTTGTTTAGTTTTTTGCACATTTTCACCAGATTCTTTCTTACAATCACTCCATCTAAAAAAAAAAACATGGTGCATTTATGAACACAAGTGAGTGGGCTTGACAAACCACCTGTAGAAACACTATTTTGTCTTTCTTTCTCTTTCTCTCTCTCTCCCTCTCTCTCTCTCTCTCTCTCTCTCTCTCTCTCTCTCTCTCTCTCTATATATATATATATATATATATATATATATATATATACTCCCCACTCCTTGGAACTTAACTCTCTGAGCATTAACAGTTCCTTTGTATAATTAGCACTTCTTGTGTGCATTGCCTCTACTTTTTGATTTGCTGAATATCTCCTCTATCATAAATCGCTTTGGACAAAAATGTTACTAAATTCATCCATTCATTAATTTTCTTTTCGTCTTAGCGCTGCGTCACACACCAGATGCGCACATTCGCACGCTATTTAAAATGAAACTAATCAGATGACACTCTGTGTCACGGCAGAAATATGAACAGTGTCCTGAGTCGTGGCTGGACACCTTCTAGTGTGTGACCCTCTTTAGTCCCTTTATCAATCCGGGGTCGCCACTGTGGAACGAACTGCCAACATATCCAGCATATGTTTTATGCAGCAAATGCCCTTCCAGCTGCAACCCATCACTGGAAAACACCCATACACACTCAATCACAGTCATATACTACGATATTTAGCTTACCCAATTCACCTATATAGCGAACCCGGAGGAAACCCACGTGAACACAGGGAGAAGATGCAAACTCCTCACAGAAATGCCAACTGACCCAGCCGAGGCTCGAACCAGCAACCTTCTTGCTGTAAGGCGATTGTACTACCCACTGCGCCACCGTGTAGCCCAAATTGACTGAATTTAAATGTAAAATAAGTCTTTCTGAATATTTATGGCAGCGATTAAAGCACCAGAGTCTTCCTTGTATTGATAATGGATTGTGATTTCTGGATATATGTCTGAAGTCTTAATTGAATTAACATTTTTGCCTTTTTTTTTAAACAAAAAATACTTTAGTTACAAACTTGTGCATTCCTTGGATACTGAACTCATCCTTGTCAGCACCATTTTCAAGCCTATCATTTAAGCAATTGTAACTTATTTTAAACTCCATTTCAACTTTTTAAATTTCTGGTACATTTGCGAAGCATAATTGTAATAATTTCAGCTTTCAAAAAAGGAGGTAATCTAGCGGAGTAATGATAATGTGCCTCCACCGACATTGCACAAAGGTTCAAACCTAATGGCAGTTCTCTTAAGTGAGCTTCCCGCTGACAGGTACATTCGCTAGCTGTGTTTCGTCAGCCAAACAGCACACCTGTGATTTCTGCTATAGCTTCTGAACACCCACTCGCGCTCATTAAGATTGACCAGAATTGCAAAACCTTTCATTGCAATCACTTAACCTTTTGACTGTTCATTCCTTGTTCCTTTCCCTCCATTTGAGAGGCTGCATTAGCCTGAGTTGATTGTGGTTACTTGAGTTCTGATCTTACATATTTAATTAAAAAAAACGCATGTAGAATCTACTGAATCTCATTAGATAAGATTGATTGAAAGTAAACACTCTGCAGTAAATTTCGTTTGGGAGATGAACAGAATCATAATGCTAACTGTATACCAATTGAGAAGGAAACGAAGGAGAGGATGCCATCTAGAGGAAGTCAAACAATATGACTACTAAAAGTAATAAATGAAAAAATACTAATTAATATTTTAAATTAGTATTATAAAATAAACAAATGAAGGCATATTATTAGTATTCTTAGTTAGTAGTTACCATATATATATATAGACACACACACACACACACAACACACACAGTTAAAGTCAGAATTATTAGTCCCCTGAATTATTAGCCCCCGTTTATTTTTTTTACCCAATTTCTGTTTAGATTTTTTTCAACAAATTTCTAAGCATAATAGTTTTAATAATTCATTTCTAATAACTGTTTTTTTTTTTGCTATTATGACAGTAAATAATATTTTACTAGATATTATAAGACACTTTTATACAGCTTAAAGTGACATTTAAAGGCTTAACTAGGTTAGTTAGGTTAACTAGGCAGGTTAGGGTAGGTAGGCAAAAAATAGAACATGCAAACTCCTCACAGAAATGAGCCGAGGTTCGAACCAGCGACCCAGTGACCTTCTTGCTGTGAGGCGACAGCACTACCTACTGCGCCACTGCTTTGCCCCTAATGCCACCTTAAACTAAAAAAAAATAAAAAAAAATTAAATATTGATGTTAATTGATTTCTAATGGTTTACCATTTCTCCTGCAGGTTTGATAGTGTTTCTGGGAATGATGTTCGGAGCGTTTATTTGGGGTGGTCTGGCTGATAAAGTAGGTCGACGGAAATGTCTGATCATCGTCTTGGCCATGAACTGCATCTCTGCCTTCTTCTCCTCGTTCGCCCAGGGATACGGTTTCTTCCTCTTCTTCAGGCTGTTTTCTGGAATAGGGTAAGCAAGAGAAAAGAAAACAAAAACAAAGATATACTAACAATACATTAAGAAATAAAGCACAAAGGTCTGCCCTCCACCTCAGAAGCCATTTAATTGCATCAAAATAACTCACTGTTTTCCATTAGAGGTCGAGTCCTGCTGTAAATCCCTTTTCCCCTGACTCCAAAGAAAGGCTGTAATTATAATACTGATTCACAGGCAACTTTTAATCTTGCAGCCTCTGGTAGTAGTTTCAAGTTATAACACCCTAAGGACTACATCATGACTCTTAATAATGCTCTCGTACCTCATTTACAGAGGTTTTGTGGACCAGAAAAAGGTAATGAATGTTTGTAGGTTGGAATAATTGCACTTCGGCCCCATGTTGTCTTGCAGGATCGGTGGCTCCGTCCCAATCGTGTACTCGTACTTCTCGGAATTCCTGCAAATGGATAAGAGAGGAGAACATCTCAGCTGGCTCTGCATGTTTTGGATGATGGGTGGCATCTACGCCTCCTTCACTGCATGGGGCATCATTCCACGATACGGTACAGTACATACATATATACCATGTTAATGGCAAGCAGTTTTGAAGGAACTCTCCACTATGCTCATTTTACAACTCCCCTAAAGATAAACAATTGAGTTTTAACATGTTTTAATCCATACAGCTGATCTCCGGGTCTGCCGGGACCACTTTTAGCTTAGCTTAGCATAGATCACAGAATCGGATTAGACCATTAGCATCTCAAAAATAACTAAATAGTTTTGTTTCCTATTTAAAGCTTGAAACTTCTGTTGTTACATCTTGCACTAAGACAGACATCAAAATTAAAAGATTTTCTATGGTTTTATGGCTAGGAAAAATTCTCAATCTGGCGTAATAATCAAGGAACTTTGCTGCTGCACCACGGCTGCAGCAGGCACAATGAAATCTAGATAGGGACTATTTTCAGCCGCTGTATAATATCATTGCACTTCTTACACTAACTAGTATATAATACATATGATACCCTATATATTAAGCTATAGTGACAACAAAATAAATACTTGTAGCATAAAAATAAATAGTAGTATGTTTTTTAACTTAAGGTTAAATCAGCTTACCATTCCTTATATATTATAATATAACTGATTTCCTCTTAGTTTTTACACGTTGGTTGTGTTGTGCTGTTTTTCAGGCTGGGGTTTCAGTATGGGCACAGAGTTCCAGTTCCACAGCTGGCGGGTGTTTGTGCTGGTTTGTGCTCTCCCAGCTATAGCAGCTTTTGTTGGACTAATGTTCATGCCTGAGAGCCCACGCTTCCTGCTAGAGGTAAATGTTTAATTTATGTTTCAAAACCATAAAAGTTTTCTTGCTTTAGGGTTACCATAACCTGTCAAACTACCTCAAAATATTTTTCATTTACATTTACATTTAGTCATTTAGCAGACGCTTTTATCCAAAGCGAATATGCAGAAGAGTAGACATTTGTAATCAAACTATGTGATACTACTTCACAGCCTACAACTACACAGCACAAACTAATTTATAAGTGGGCAAGATAATTTAATGAGTAATTAATTAATTGACTAATTAATTTAATAGATTCAGTCTTATTTACAATGTGGATTTCACCTCATTTATAATCTTATTTTGTCATAAGCAAAGTTTTACTTATGCAAGGTATTTAAATAAACCGAATGTGTAATTGAACTTCTATAAATCTACTGTAGTCTATATACCATACAAAAGTTTAGAAGTTATCCTTTTTGAATATTAATTTCTGAAATGTTATGCTTCTAAAGATTTATTTATCAAATCAAGTACCGTAAACAAGAATATTTTAAAATAGTTTAAGATACCTGTTTTGAAAATATATTTTAACACATGATAAAGCATGATTTTTTTTCCTGATGACGAAGCTGAATTTGGTGCTTAAGTAACATTTCATATTACCATCAGTTAAAAAATGAGCAGCGTTATGGAGCTGGCGTTTGCAGTAAAGAAAGTATAAAATTGCTCAAATGTAATATGTGTTTTTTTGTATTATTTGGTTTAAATGAGAAACATTTGTTTTAAATAGAACTCTTTTGTCAAATGAGTGTGTTTGCCAGGGTTTTTGCAGGTTAAACGGAGTTCAATTAAGGACTTTTCAACACCATTATAAATTGAATTTTTGACCCTAGGGCTAAAGGCTAAGGAGTTTTTTTAAATGGCCCTAATGGAAAGATTTTTATTAGCCCTTTTCAAAATATATATATATATATATATATATATATATATATATATATATATATATATATATATATATATATATATATATATATATATATATATATATATATATAATTACATTTAATAATACATTAATAATTATTTTTTTATATATATATTTTATATTTTTTCTTAGCTAAATATTTTAAATATTGTGTAAAAACAAGCAAGCTCTTCTTGTATCCATACACTTTTTTCCCCACATAAACTGTCTTTAACATAAAAAAAATGTATAAATCTTTTAAAAACTATAATAAACTAAATCTATGCACAACAATCTGTCCAGGTCAGTGTCCTCAGAAGTAAATACATGGAGAACTTTTAAAAAAATGTTACAGTAAGGAAAATAATTAAACCATCAGGATAAATAGAGTTAAAAATGACCTTTTTATTGATTATAGTCAGTTTTATTGAGATTATAGTTGGTGATTGTATGGTTTTTGGCCAGATTTGGTAGCAATACATGAACAAAGGAACATTAAGACATGTTTTAAAAAGATTTAAAACCAACAACAGAATATTTAAGTAATTTTACCACTTTTTAAGGTCTAAAATTAGGATTTTGAGATTTAAGACATTTTAAGACTTTTAAAGACTCTGCAGAAACCCTGGTTTGCTGTAACTTTTGATCAACTTAATTCATTCTTTCTGAATAAAAATATCAAATTATGAGCAAAAACATAATTTGCAATATTCACACAGTTATGAGAAAGGAATATTTTTTCTCTTCCAGAATGCTAAACATGATGAAGCCTGGATGATCCTTAAACAGGTTCATGATACCAACTGGAGAGCCAAAGGACAACCAGAAAAAGTCTTTACTGTGAGTTTGGTTTGGCTGGTTTGGTTTGATATGGAATAGTTCACCTAAAATTAACATTTACTGACAGTACCAAAATTATAGGAGTTCCTTTCATCTGAAGAACACAAAAAATAAACATATTTTAAAAGATGTCAAAATGTTGTGTTTCAAAACAGAGTAACTAGACAGTCGATAGTAGGAAATAAAATACTATGACAGTCAATGCATACCATCGATTTTTATTTAGTTACCAAAGCTTTTCTAAATATCTTACTTTGTGTTCAGCAGTTAAGAGAAACTCATACAGGTTTGGGATAACTTAATGGCAGAATTTTTATTTTGGGGAAAACTATTAACCAAAATAATGCAGTTAGCTCTGATTTTACCACAGTGCCTCATGAATGATGAATCCTTTTTCCAGGTAACTCAAATCAGGACTCCAAAGACCCAAGAGGATGAGTTCATTGAGATTCAGACTGCAACTGGAACTGCTTTCCAAAGATGGGTGGTTCGAACTTTAACACTGACCAAGCTGGTAAACCATAAAACCATCTGTCTTATCGATTTACCAAGTTGTTCAATATGCAATCTTAAAATGAAGCTATCTTTGTGTGCAGGTCATCAAAAATGTTTTGTCTCTCTTTGGTCGTGAGCTAAGACTCGCTACTCTACTGATGGCCATCATATGGTTCACTATGGCATTTAGGTAAACCACTTTATTCATTATTTAATAATCTTTACTTAACACTTTTATCTTCAGAACAACATTAACGAAGATTTTAGCGGAAATTATGGCCCTTGATTACTGATAAAATCCACATCAATGACTTCTAGCACTTTCAGAGTGATTTAAGATCATAGAGGTAATATAAAATCAACAGCCAAACCCATCGATACTCATTGATAACTCCTAATTAAAGTCTTATGAAGTAAAAAGTTCAGTCTGCAACTAAATAAACATCACAACATTATACTTTTTAATCCTTAGCACTGGCAAAAGTTCACCATGAGTGAAATGTTGTAAATAATGTTTGGTTTCTTGCACAGATTGATTATTTTGCATAAAAATAGCCTTTAAATCATCTTCTGTTAAAGCAAAAATGGCTAACTTTAGCACCTGTAGTGTTAGAAGCTGAAATTTCCACACCCAAACAGCATCCCAATCATCCATTGGTCTAAAAAGAGATAACCCCACCCAAAAACTGCGTCTTAATACTATACATTCAATTGCTTCTCTTTCTTCTGCAATTTTTTTTAGCTACTATGGGCTTTCGGTATGGTTTCCTGACATGATCAAACACCTCCAGCATGAGGAATATGAATCCAAAGTGAAAGTGTTCCATCGGGAAAAGGTGGAGCAGTTTCATTTCAACTTCTCTTTGGAAAACCAAGTACATAAAGAAGGGGAATACATCAACGACAAGTACGTTCACATAAACACCATCTGCAAAAGTCTGTTATCCATGACATCCATGCATTTTAATTGTCAGGATCTCAATGTTTGTCGGCTTTCGTGCAGGTTCATCAACATTGAGATGAAGTCTGTGAAATTTGAAGACTCCTTATTTGTTGATTGCTTCTTTGAAAACGTCCGATCAACGGAAACGATGTTTGAAAACTGCACCATCCGCAGTACTGTTTTTTACGACACAGGTAAGAGATTGTTTTCGTAATTCAGAGATAGTTTTGAGCAATAGGACTCATGGTTTCTTTATTTCCACAGACTTGTATGAAGAAAAGTTCATTGACTGTACTATGGAGAACGTCACTTTCCTCCACAACAAGAAGGGATGCCATTTAGACTACGAGGAGGACAACGACGTCCTCATCTACTTGGTCAGCTTCTTGGGCAGCTTAGCCGTGTTGCCTGGAAATATTATTTCGGCACTCTTCATGGATAAGATTGGACGAATCAAGATTATAGGTGAGCTAAACCGCTAATTAAAGGCTAATACCTTGTAAGCTAGTTTAGTTTCTAACCAGGATGGGATTTAAAAACTAAAATACATGTTTTTTTTTTCTCTCTCTCTCTCTCCAGGTGGTTCGATGCTTGTTTCTGCGGGATGCACCTTTTTTCTGTTCTTGAGCTTCAGTCAAGCCGCCATCATTGCCTGGCAGTGTCTATTTTATGGTGTTAGCGTAGCAGCCTGGAATGGCATTCAGGTCATCACTGTGGAACTCTACCCAGCTTCTAAAAGGTATGACTAATAGTAATTATTGTAATCTACACTCACCAGCCACTTTATTAGGTACACCTTACTAGTACCGGGTTGGACCCTATTTTACCTTCCGAACTGCCTTAATCCTTTGTGGCATAGATTCAACAAGGTACTGGAAATGTTCCTCAGAGATATTGGTTTATATTGACATGATAGCATCACACAGTTGATGCAGATTTGTTGGCTGCACATCCATGATGCGAATCTCCCGTTTCACCACATCCCAAAGGTGCTCTATTGGATTGAGCTCTGGTGACTGTGGAGACCACTTGAGTACAATGAACTCATTGTCATGCTCAAGAAACCAGTCTGAGATGATTTGCACTTTAATACATGGAGCGTTATCCTGCTGGAAGTGGCCATCAGAAGATGGGTAGCCTACACTTTTGTCATAAAGGCATGGTCAGCAACAATACTCAGGAAGGCTGTGGTGTTGACACGATGCTCAATTGGTACTAATGGGCCCAAAGTGTGCCAAGAAAATATCCCCCACACCATTAAACGACCTCACCCACCCTGAATCATTATTACAAGGCATTCATGTTGCTTTCATGTTGTTGACACCAAATTCTGACCCTAACATCCGAATATCGCAGCAGAAATTGACACTCATCAGACCAGGCAAAGTTTTTCCAATCTTCTATTGTCAAATTTTGCTGAGCCTGTGTGAATTGTAGCCTCAGTTTCCTGTTCTTAGCTGACAGGAGTGGCACCCGGTTGGGTCTTCTGCTGCTGTAGCCCATCCGCCTCAAGGTTGGACATTTTGTGCTTTCAGAGGTGCTTTTCTTCATAACCCGGTTGTAACGCGTATTTGAGTTACTGTTGCCTTTCTATCAGCTCAAACTAGTCTGGCCATTCTCCTCTGACCTCTGGCACCAACAATGCATTTGCACCAACAGAACTGCCGCTCACTGGATATTTTCTAATCTTCTGACCATTCGTTGTAAACCCTAGAGATGGTTGTGCGTGAAAATCTCAGTAGAGCAGCATTTTCTGAAATACTTACATTCAGCCTGTCTGGCACCAACAACCATGCCATGTTTAAAGTCACTTAAATCACATTTCTTCCCCATTCTGATGCTTAGTTTAAACTGCAGCATGGTTGTCTTGACCATGTCTCCATGCCTAAATGCACTGAGTTGCTGCCATGTGATTGGCTGATTAGAAATTTTCGTTAACTAGCAGTTGGACAGATGTACCTAATATAGTGGCCGGTGAAAGTATAGTGATAACAAATGCACATCGTGATTTTACCAAGTACGATGCAATCCTGGATTAATATCTATGTTGATCCTGGAACATTATTTTTGTTTGAAAATGTAATCCATACCCATAACCTACACCTAAACCCAACACAAACTATAAATTATTCCCGAAATCAGAGATGAATAATAGTTGAATAACAATCAAAGAAATGCAAAAACACAAACTTAATATAAATGCTAAAAGTATGCCTTAATTCTGATGGGCTGATTGGAATGTTGTTCTAGGATCAACATAGATGTTGATCCAGGAACATGTCCTACTTGGTGAAATCAGGTTGGCGGATAGACAATTGTAAATTATAGTGGGCCTTTGGTAACTTACAAATTAGTTTTGTTTTTGTTAGCAGATCAGTAAATGCTAAACTAGCTTTAGCAGCATTCTGCTGTTTTGCTCATAGAAAGTCTCACACCTTGTTTAGTGCATGATACCCATGCTACAAAGGGTGAACTTTTAAACTTTTCTTGGCTTTATTTCAGATGTAGTTTTTAGTACATTCAGAATGTGAGCACATTATTTAATTAGTTGCGATGGCAACATTTCAAACTTTGTTACTTTTTTTGTTTCATTTTAATCGTAGCTTTATTTCAGGCTTAATAAAAGAAATCAATTGTACTCACATGCTGTGTTTCATTGCCTGTTCTCAACTTCTTCTGCAGAGCCACAGCGTTCGGATTCTTAAACGCCATGTGTAAGCTGGCGGCCATTCTGGGAAGCTCAATCTTCGCCTCATTCATAGGCATTACCAAAGTCATCCCCATTCTGCTGTCATTCGCTGCTCTGGTCAGTGGCGGAGTGCTGGCCCTGAAACTGCCCGAGACCAGAGAGAAGGTCTTAATGTGAAAATCTGAAGCTCAAAGTGTATGACTATTAGTGTGAAGATAACAACTGCTGGCATGAGTAAAATTGGGTGTGTTGAAAAAAAAGACTAAATTACTAACAATATCCCAAGGACCAAATGATGGCTCTACCCCTAGTCAACTATGTATCCATATGCCTGATATTTCATATACATGCCTATTCGGGGACACAAAAAAACATCTGGACCACTTACATACAGTTGAAGACAAAAATATTAGCCCTTCTGTGAATTTCTTTCCTTTTTCAAATAGTTATCAAATGATGTTTAACAGAGCAAGGAATTTTTCACAGTATTTCCGATAATTTTTTTTCTTCTGGAGAAAATATTTTTATTTTTTATTTTAGCAAGAATAATTTTTTTAAACCATTTTAAGGTCAATATTATTAGCTCCCTTAAGCAATATTTTTTCAATTGCCAACAGAACAAATTATCAATATACAATGACCTGCCTAATTATCCCAACTTGCCTAATTAACCTAATTAAGCCTTTAAATTGCACTTTAAGCTGAATACTAGCATCTTGAAAAATATCTAGTAAAATATTATTTACTGTCATCATGGCAAAGATAAAATATATCAGTTATTAAAAATGAGTTATTAAAACTATTATGTCTAGAAATGTGTCTTCTTTTCATTAAACAGAAGGAGGACTTATTAAATAATTCAGGAGGGCTAATAATCCTGACTTCAACTGTACATAGATTCAGAGAAATCTATAGAGCAAAACTCTTCAGTATAAACAAAAATAGTCACAATTTTGTTTGGATGGGGTATCAAGAATCATGAAAGTCTCAATCCTGTGCCATTTCTTGATTAAAAAATCTATATAAAATTCAGGTACTGTCGAAGATTTTCTTTTTATTTTATTCTATAGCTTGTAATTTTGCTACCGTCTCACCCTCTGCCTTTGCTTAAGAAATATCCTCCGCTAAAAAAAAAGGTGTATTTTTGTCCCTACTTTTTGTCAAGAGATTGATCTTAATGTGTTGCTGTATGTTCGGATACTCAGTGGCGAATGTGCACTTGTGCGGAAACCATTATGTGTGCTTCCTCCGTTATGATTATTTATTTATTTGCTTTATTAACTATAAACTGGCGGAGAACCGTACGGGACTAGCCTCACTTTCCTTGCCTTTCACTAAATGTGTGGTTTCTTAGAGTTCTCTCGCTCTCCTTCCAGTGCCCTTTTGTTTTGTTCATTCGCATCCTGAAAACGTCAGACGGTTTAAACACTTTGGACTTGAGCTTCACAGAGCCACATATCTGTACTTGTTGTTGACTGAGTTGCATGTGTGTAATTTACCAAGTAAAGTTTGTGTCTTTTATCAATGTGCTGTCTGGATGATCTACTGTATGTCTCACTGCAAATAAAACTGCTTAGACCATACTAGTCATTGGTAGCGTATCATTTTAGTTCGACATCTATGAGGCGGTTAGAGGAGCCTTCGAAAACGAGTTCAAACCATGCATGATAGACGTAAATATACATATAATAAATGTATTTGACGAATGCTAAATATATATATATATATATATTTCTTTTTTTTTTTTTTTGCATTACCCGCTTGTCCTTAGTATGTAGTGTGTACCCGCTTGTACTACTAGCACATCTGACCAGTGAATTCAGAATCGTGTATTCTTGATTTAAAAATCTACTTGGTTGCGGTTGGAAAGGCATCTACTTATGCTAAAATAGTTGGGGGTTCATTCTGCTGTGGTAACCCCTGATAAATAAGAAACTACCGTGGAGTTCATTAAAATGAATTTTAAAAATCGGCTTATTTTTTGTTTATGCTTTTCTTTTAGCTTTAACTGCTCACTATCCCATTACCGCTGCTAGCACATCTTACCAGTGAATCCAGCTCATGTAACCTTAAATGTATGTATCTAATTAAACAAATTTAGAGATTGTATTCAGTGTATTAAAATAAAAACAACACAAAATGTTTTCCCCAGCATTTTCAAAGGAGGCAGAACAAAAATGCTAAATACTTTTTATACTTCAATTTGCTAGCCTGGCTTGCATCACTTCCATGTATTTTTATCATTGTTTCATTTTTATCGTCTTTAGCTTTAAATTGTTCGAGCCTGTCTTACTACTTTGTTTTTCGTTTATTAGCTTTAAGTCTAGCTGAAGTTTGTTATTCTTACAGGGATTCACACACATCTGTTTCTCTTACGCTACAGTTTGGTCTGTTGTTTTCTATCAGAACGTTTTTTGTCTTTGTAGTTGTCGTTCTTGGTGCCAACACAAAACGTCAAAAAATGTGAGCGTTTGAAAATGGGTTTCGAAGATAATGAAAATGATACAAATGCTGCTTTACTGAAAATGGTGACCTCATGCAGGTGATTAATACTACTAGATGTTCAATCTGTAGACATAAGCGAGTGCTTGCTATAAAAAACAAACAATGGTGAATATAGGACCTTATGTGTATAGATGTGCAATAGTTTTCGAGACATCTACTAACCTGGCATGCAAAATACAGGGTTGTAGCTGTTTTTGTAGATCTGTTTACAATTATTAATTTAGCAAATGCTCTTATCCAAAGTGATTAAAATGTGAGTGGCTGTGTAAATCCATTTTATGCATATGAAACTTTTCTCAAAAAAGCGAAGACAAAGAAATTCTGCTTTTAGTACATTGGTGTCATGTAAATGTACCCTTTAAAGTGACAATTCATCCAAAATTGAATAATTCATCTTTAGTTACTGACCCTCGTATTTTGTGAAATCTAAGTAAAATATGGTTTTTGGACCCTACTGACATGCATTATATGGACAAAAACCATCCAGGGCTCGCTGGAAAATCAAACCACTACCAACATTTTGCAAAATGTCATAAATATAACTATACAGTTCACTGCCATTTTCAGTTAAAACAAATATTGTGTACAGCAATACACAAAATAACTGTAATAAAAATCATATCAATTAATGCAGACTCTTTTCAGCTCAGTTCCTTGTACAACACCTTGCTGCTATGCTATACTAAAAACATCCTTAAATTAGTGTATCATTTGTAAACTAATACATTTCTTTTTCCAGTGGAGTAAACTTTTTTTGGTGTGTATGTAAAACAACTAATTAAAATTTTTCATAAATTAGCATTAAATAAATTAGTCCTAGATTTTTCTTCCCCCACTATTATTTAGGTTTAGTGTCCGTTTAGTACAATCAAAAAAAGATTTTGCTGCTTGTTCAAGCTACTTATTTTAAATGAGTTGAAACAACCCAATTCTCCAGATTTTTTGGGACAACTTAGTTGTTTAATGTTCAATCTACTTGAATTTGTTAAGCTAACTTAATCGATTTGTGTTGGGACATAAAGTGTACACTGTAAAAAATAAAGGGTTCCACAGAATTTATTCCACAGGAGGAAACATAAAACAATTAGGTTGTCCCCAAAAAGTGCATAAATTGTGTTGGTTCAACTAAACAAGCATCAAATCTGTATTTTTTAAGTGTACGTTGTTTATCGGTTTTTAATACAAGTTTAGCTAGCTTTTTAGCACCACTCAATTGACATATCATTTTGAAACTGCTTAACACATAATTTTGAACATACGTTAGTGTGAGTAAATAATAACAATGTTTATTTTTGGCTGAACTGTTCCTTTAAAGTTCACAAAACTGCCACATTACAATGAACAAAGCTGCGGATGCTCACATCATTACAGTTTGCTTTAAAAATTAAATACATGTACCAGATTTAACATCTGAACAGATCCACATGTTGCAGATTCACTCCAGGAAACCTCCTCATATTGCATAATTAATAAAAAACACAGCATAATTAATTTATAATTGTTTATAATATACGTCTTCGTCTTTATATATTCATTTGGAAGTCTGTTTCACCTGTCACAGAAATAATATCTTTTCTGTTTTGTTTTTTTCTTTAGTGACACATGTGTAAATTATGATTTGCAAAAATAAACATTTATGTGATTCACACAGTTTGTGTTTGCCTTTTTTTTTTGGCTGAAAACTTTCCTCTGCCTGCCAGTTCATTCTGTCCTGGGGTTTGAGCAACTGTGTGAAAGATGTAACAACAAGATATGGGAAACTGAGCTGGAGCGGAGTCTGATTTTTCGCTTGGTTGAGAGGTTTTAGTTGTAGACAAGCTATTCAGCATTTACGGTCAGTGGAACTGTGTGAGTAGGCGGGAAAATATACAAAAAAAATTGAGCTCAAAGATCATTTTACTGTACATGCAAATTCTGCAGTGAATAAGTACTGTTGGAGTGTTAGAGATTCAGATGATGATGTCCTTGTTTAACAGCATTTCTTTTTCCATATTGGGCTCCACATACTTGTGCTGTTCTCACAATGCACTGTCATGTTTCTCCTGATTTGCAGCACCTCTTTCTCAAGATATTTTGTTTTGATTCACACTCAGGGTGCAAAATGCTGCACAGCATGAGAAACACCGTTGTTCCCATGGGAGGGTTAAGAGGTTGATTATGTTTAAACGTATTGATTTAAATGCCAAAAATGAACATATAATACATCAAGTCTGTTTTATCATTTTGAGATTCGTGATTAGATATGAACATTAGTGGTCTTGAAAGGCTGTGAACTAATATATGTTAACAGTCTCGCCCACTGTGTGTCTGAGGTGCCAAAGACCACCACAATCCTGGCACCTTTCTGCTGTCTCAGAGGGTGAGATCAGGGTTCGGTTGGTTCACAAAGGTCACAACGGGGCCTTGGAAGGACAAGTCATAGTGTAAAAACTCAGATGTTGGCTGAGGTGTCTCACAAGCTACTGAAACATGAATTTGCAGGATTTGAGAAAACAACGTTCAACCTTTTACACGCACTAAGACACTTACAGTACAATCAAAAAGTGAGTTTAATCTACTAACTTAAAATGAGCTGAATCAACACAATTCTTGATTTTTTTAAGGGTCCACTTAATTGTTTTATGTTCAACCCAGTTAATTGTTTAGAAACAATTAGATAAACTTATTCGATTTGTGTTGGGACAACAGAAAGAATTTGTGTGGAACCCAGTGTTTTTTTTTTGTTTTTTTTACAGTGTATGCTCACAGACTGAAAAAAAAATTCATTGGATTTACATTATGGTAAGTGCTTGCAGAAAAAATTATATGGCCTAAATTTAAGCACAAAAATTCAATTTAGTGATGTTTAACTTAATTTGTTTGTTGAAATTCAGCCCATATAAATTGTTTGCAACTACTTGCCTTAAAACCATTTAGTAAATTCAATTAACTTTTTTTTCTGTGCATAGGTAGTAATGAATGAATGCAAAATGCAGTAAAAAAACTGACATACTATTACAAGTTAAAACAAATCTTTAATATTTGAATTTATTTTTTAAGTCTAATTTATTTTTGTAATGCGAAGCTGAATTTTTAGCATTATTATTCAAGTTTTGGGGTATAATATGAACTTTACAACCCAGGCTCGTTATTAACATGTACCCCTGTATACATTTCTGAACAGTGCCAAATATGTCCTAGAAGCTACATTTTTTGTAGTTTTTGTTTTTGCGAATCCACCAGAGGCCAATGTGTGCGCTTTTTCAGATCTCAAAACGAAATGACCTCATGGCTGCCTGGTTTTTACCTTGTTGTGATTTTACCAAGTTCTCACCCTGTTATTTACATGTTTATTTTATTATTTTTTTGCCTTTTGTTTTTGTTTTACCTGCTTTCTGGAACTGTTCTTTCTCGCCAACGTGGTCAGCTCTTCACTGCTTCTCAAGTCTGCTGACATACACAACAAGCTATTAGGAAAACTGGTAACAGCGGATAAGCCGTCCACACGGAGGTAATCAGTCAGCTTGTAGCACTAAAAGAAAGTTGTCTGTGGCATTATACCACACTGTAGCATTCGTTTTAAAGACGAAATGCAGCCATACGTAGCTTTGGCTACATAAATCGCACTCTCCAGAAATGTATAAGGGCTACGTTTTCACAATGAGCCTTTGTTGGAGCTTTAGAAATAATTTTAATATGCTATCTGATGCTCAATTGTTGTAATTTAAATTTTTATTTGCATTTTTGTATTTATTATGAGAGAACAGTATAGCTATTGACAAGAAGTAAAATAAGAAAGAGAAAGGGGAAAGAGGTCAAGTCTTGATGGGATACAGCTGTGGATACTCACAACAATAGTAGCATCATTAAAATCAATTAAATACAAATAATCTTGGCAACTTCAGGCTGCAGCTGTATCTCTTCTAGTAATATCCTGAGCAAGGTCTGTAAGTTGGGATTCGCACTCCCACATTGCCGTTATTACTTACTATTATTACTATTTGTCAGCACGCTACTGTTTTACTGTGTAAAAACTGTGTAAAATCAGTTTGAATTAGTCTTACTCAGAATAAAACTAAACACACACAAAAGCAGATTACAATCAACAAATGTAGCATTCACTCAAACAACTAATTTGATGTTAAAATGACTGTCAAATATGCTTTAATAAATTAAACAACATACAAAACAAACAGAAACAATAATATTCATGTCAACATCCATTATTTTGAGAAGCATACCTGATCTTTTTGCAGTCTGTTACGTCGATCAGCAAATAAATCTGAAATTAAATGAACACTGTGGATGAATATTGTAAACTACTTGGATGATTGTGAGAAGATGAACTCTTGACTTGAGCTCTGCGAGGTCGTGGAGACACTCGTGAACCGTGTCTCACAGGTTTAACACCTAGTAGCTCTCAAGGTGCCATGTCAAGGTGCCAGTCTAAACAGTAGCATTTCAAAACTCCCACACTCACACACACACACACACACACACACACACACACACACACACACACACACACACACACACACACACACACACACATCTAAATATGTAGGAAACAGCTTTCTAAGATAATTTCAAATCACATTATAATGATTTGCAATGCTAAAGTTTAAGCTAATGCTAATCAAGATTCAATAATGCATAATATGCCGTGTCTTCCACTAATATTGGCACTGTAAATATAAAAAAGGCTGGTAAATAAAAAAAAAGGCCTTTATTATTATTTAACCTTTAGATCTGTGTTTGTGTGTGTGTGTGTTGTCGCGTGATGTGTAATTTCAGCAAGTAGTACTCGTATAGTGTGGATTGAGGGCTTTTTAGAAACGCTGGGTGAAACACGTTTTCATTCTGAAATAGCATTTTAAAACTAAGACAAATTAGTATAAATGGGGCCTAAGTGTGTATTTTTCGTAAGCGGGTTTGTGAAAGGGGCGGGGCAGAGGATAGCGGTGACGGCTCAGCATTGTGACGTCTATTGGCCATCAGCGATGGATGATGGCATCAAACATTCGACCCAACTCTAGGCTGCGTCTGAAACTGCATACTTTCATACTGTATAGTACGCTAAAATCAGTATGTGAGCCGAGTAGTATGTCCGAATTCATAGAATTCGAAAAACAGTATACGAGAAGTACCCGGATGACTTACTACTTCCTGCGAGATTCTGGAGTGCCCATCCCATGCATGCTGCGCTAACCCATGATGCCCCGCGAGTGAATTCATGAATGGGAGTAAAGCGTTGCAAATTATGCAGGTAGGTCACGTCACTATGTCAAAATGGCGGATGTAGTATGTCCAAATTCCTTTCATACTTTTCACATTCATACTGTATAGAACGTACTTTTCTAATTGCCGAGTAGTTCGCTTAAATTCTAATTCACTTCTCAAAATCTTATTTTATTTTATTTCATTTTTTTTTCAGAGTTCAGCCATTTTAAAAGTTGGGAGCACATTCAGCATCACACTACACTAATCAATGCTAAAGCTAATGCTAATCAAATTTTAAAAATACATACTATACACATATGCCGTGGCACACCAACACCCAGTTTAGGCCCAGTTATGGGTCATTACCTTGGCTGAAACTTGACCCAGATATGGTCCATGTTTGGCCCTTGTATGGAAGTCATAATTGGTCCAATCATGTACCGCAATTCACTGCGGCATGTGGGCCAAGCTAAAGCTGATTGTGTGGGTAAGAGCAGGGCCAGAAAGTTTTGCTATGTGGACATGCTGGATAAGTTGCCGATTCATTCTGCTGTGGCAACCCCTGATTAATAAAGGGACTAAGCCGAAAAGAAAATGAATCTTTGCACTCATTTAATTGTTTTTAATATTCAGACAATTTTTAAAAGTTAGGAGCGCATACTAAAGCAATGCTAATGCTAATCAAATGTCAGAATTGCACAATATGCAGTGGCCTCTGCAAATATTGGTGCCTTTAATAAATATAAATCAGATAGCTGTGAAAAAAATGCTCTTTTGCATTTGCAAAAAAATATCTTTTGCTTTAAAAACATCTCTCATTCACAACAAACAATTATAAACACAATTTTATATTAAAAAATGTGTGCCACAATTATTGTCACCCCTATTAACTTAGTATTATTTGTATATTCCTATTGATATTTAACATTTTTAGTACACATGGGTGTGATGAACATAAAATAAATTCTACCACTTCACAGGGCTTCATATACAAGGATTTTGAGCTTCACTAAATAAAAACTGACCATAAGAAAATAGCAAAAACGCTGAAAAAGATCAATCTAAAAGCATTTTACAGTCTACAAATCAGTATGTATGGAATGTCTTTTAGTGGCAGTGCATTGTGTGATGGCTCTCAATAATGTTTTGCTAGCCTCATTAGCTCAGCTACTTGTATGGTGTGAAATTCCATTAAAGCTTCACACAGGCAGCAGAGCGCTGGACCTGCCTTTAATGTGACCCATTAGAGGTGTCGTTTAACACCTCGGCTGTGAGAGAATGACCTGAGTCTGTGTTTCCATACAACTGTGACCTATTGACCGACCACACACCACCTCTTATTAATCCCAGAGAGAAGATTAGAGATTTATCCCTCAAGTGTTTAGCAATCAAACCTTTCATTTGTGTACTTTATTTATTTTTGCCATGTTTATGTATAGTAATACAAACACATGAACACACACACACACACATATATATATTAATATATAGTGAGTTAGTAAGTATATATAGTCTACTATAATGTTATACTAGAGTTTTACAGTACAGTTTTATTTTAACATCTATCTATCTATCTATCTATCTATCTATCTATCTATCTATCTATCTATCTATCTATCTCTCTCTCTTATATATAACAGTAGTGATACTGTTATATAACAATAATCCCTGAATGACACTTCACTTTTAAATGTTATATTTTTTAGAATGTTATATCTAATGTCAATAAATAATGCTTGTTGCATTACTTTATTATTTATAATAAAAATATAAAAATATATTTATAATCAACCATCTACTATTTTTACTGAATTTAACAGATTTTTTTACAGCATACACACACACACACACATCATGTTTCATAGAAAATTACTATGCAGTAAAGCAGTGTATGCGTGTTAATATAATTATTGTTCATTCATTTATTCATTTTCCTTCTGTTTAGTCACTATTTCTGAGGTCACCACAGCGGAATGAACCGCTAAATATTCCAGCATATGTTTTATGAAGCCCTAGTACTAGGAAACACCCATACACACTCAATCACACAATCTCATACACTACGAATAATTTAGTTCATCCAATTCACCTTGAGTGCATGTGTTTGGACTGTAGGGGAAGCCAGAGCACCTGGAGGAAACCCACTCGATCACGGGGAGAACATGCAAACTCTACACTGGAATGCCTACTGACCCAGCCGATGCTCGAACCAGTGACCTTCTTGCTGTGAAGAAAAAGCGCTAACTAGCTAGCCACCGTGCAGCCCCATTATTCAAATTGTTTAACTATTATTATTTGTTTATATATTGACAATGTGAATTGCGTAATATACAGTACCATACATTTTATTAATTAATAGTTTAATTAATGCATAATCTGTACAGCAAATCAGTCTAGTATTAATATATTGTATCAATATATGTATTCTGCATACTCTATTATATGACATACAGTATCCTACTATAGTGATATAATTGTGTACTTAATGAATGATTATATTTATTAATATTATTAATAAGCATTAATTGTTACTATTAGTATTATTATTGGGCTACACGGTGGCGCAGAGGGTAGCACGTTCGCCTCACAGCAAGAAGGTCGCTGGTTTGAGCTGGGGCAGTTGGCATTACTGTGTGGAGTTTGCATGTGCTCCCCGTGTTCGCGTGGGTTTCCCCCTGGTGCTCCGGTTTCTCCCAGAAGTCCAAAAATATGTGGTGTAGGTGAATTGTGGTATAGGTGAATTGAATAAACTAAACTGTCTGTAGTATTTGTGTGTGGATGAGAGTGTATGGGTGATTCTCAGTGATGGGTTGCAGCTGAAAGGGCATCTGCTGTGTAAAACATATGCTGGGTAAGTTGGCGGTTCATTCTGATGTGGCAACCCCAGAATAATAAAGGAACTAAGCCGAAAAGAAAATGAATGAATGAAAGTATTATTAGTAGTAGTATTTATTATTGATATTTTGTAGTACAGTATAGGGCTGCATGATATTGCAAAAAATCTGACATTGCAATATTTTGGTTTGCTGCGATATAAATATAATTTCACCAGATGATCTGAACAGCTCTATATGAAAACATTTTATTTATTTAGATTGACTGGGATGATCAAGTGTTTATGCTGTGCATTATAAAATAAAATAAATCGCAACCATATATAAATATGACTTACGAAATTAAGTTACATTTATAAGTTAAATAACAGTGCTGTATGGTTTTCTTAAGAATTACATATTCAAGTACAAAAATTTAATCAATCAAATGTAAAATAACATAGGTAAAAAATTATATTATTATTTTTATCTTTTAAGCTTTATTTAATAACCTAATCCTGCAATGTGACTTTTGCAGATACACACATTTCGATATCGATGTTCAAACAATATATTGTTCAGCCCTTATACAGCAGTATATGAATACATTGACATGTTTAATTTCATGAGTAATTTTATTATTATTACACTGTAAAGCCCAACAGTCAACTTCATCAAATGAAATGAGTGTAGTTAACTCAAAACTGATTGAAAGTTAATTCTACTCATTTGAAGAGTTTTGAACTCAGTTGAAGGTAATGAGTTAATTAAATACCTCATTACTTCAACTTAAATGGAGTAAGTTCAATGTACCCATATAGATTAGTTTATTAACTCAAATGGTTTGTAGCAATGGTTTCCTCAAACGGTTTGAGTTGCCGTAACTTATTGGCTTTTACAGTACTCAGTTGTTTTGAGTTCTCTTCATTTATTGGGTTTTACTGTGCTCAAATCGCTTCTTTTACTCAAATGGATTAAGTTCACAGTGCTCATTTGGATTAGTTTTTCAAACACTGCAAAAAATGCTTTTCTTGCTTAGATTTTTTGTCTTGTTTCTAGTCTAAATATCTAAAATTTCTTATATCAAGAAGCATTTTCTAAACAAGCAAAACATATTGTCTTGTTTTTAGAAATAATATGCCAATATTAAGTGAGTTTTAATATTATACTATATTTTATATAGTGATATTAATATTCACTTAATATTTTTTTCCTAAAAACAAGCAAATTTTTTGGGTTTTAAAGTGTATTACATAAATTAATCCATTTACTTAATTGTTTATATTATTATTAACTAAATAGCCATACATTCTAATAATAGATAAAAAAAATAACCCAACCAGCCCTGGCCATCCTGATGTCAAAAACAGTAGAACCCAAAAAAAAAAGAGCTCATGCTGGGTAGGAGTGAAAAATCACACATTACCTGATGACTCACTTCTGTAGGTTTCCACATGAGGACATGCCTCTGTTTCTCTCCCTGCAGTCTGAGGGTCTGAGCCAGGCCTAGCGGTGGTCTGGACAGGCCTGTAGAGGTGTCACTTCACACCTCTGAGAGCTCAAACTGGTATAAAGCC
Source organism: Danio rerio (assembly GCF_052040795.2). NCBI lineage: Eukaryota > Metazoa > Chordata > Actinopteri > Cypriniformes > Danionidae > Danio > Danio rerio. Next base: position 12,144,830 of record NC_141045.1, on the reverse strand, counting down.
TCCCTCTAGCAAAACCCAACAACCACAACCTATCTCCAACCACACAGAATGGACGCATCATCTCCTTTCTTCAACTACATCCAGCAAAACTCCTGGAGCTCAGACTCCGAACTCTACAACATCTCATCTCCAGAAACCGTTTCTCCTTCCTCCTACATGGACTTCTCTCCATCAGCGCAGGCTCAGAGCGTTTCTCCAAAACCAGAGATTTCGGGTTCCTCGTTTCAAGATGGTGGACGGTCCCGTGTTGGAGTTAGAAGAACGAGATGCAAGAATCCTAGTAAACAAAGACAAAGCGCCAGTGAGAAGGAGAAGCTGAGAATGAGGGATCTGACCAAAGCTCTGCATCACCTCAGGACGTACCTACCACCTTCTGTAGCTCCCGTTGGCCAAACGTTGACCAAAATCGAGACTCTTCGCCTTACCATCCGATATATTTCCTATTTGTCTGCTCAACTAGGCCTCAGCGAAGAGTCTTTGTGCAAGATGAGAGACTTAAGGGTTTCCGGATATCAAGAGATGCCTCAAAACCACTGCTATTCCACTGCTGAGTTTTGGGGGTCATGTCAAAACAGCTGCGGAACTTCAGAATCTGTGTTGAGGAGGACGGATATGGATTGTCGGCAGGTTTTTATGGGAATGGAAAAACCGGCTTATGACGATTCCTTTAATTCCAGCTCAGAATCTCTTCTAGAGAGTCCGTTGTATGCTGATTCAGCATTGACATATCAGGTGTGTAGACAGGCTTTAAATCAAATGAAACAGTATGCATGTGTGTATTGTATGGTTCATTATTATTTTAAATGGTGAGAGTTAATATTGTGGTGTCTAAATGTTGAGCTAAATTGAACTTACCTTTTGTTTTTCCTCTTTTTAGGGCTACAACAAAGGCGTCCACTGTTCGATCGCACCAGAGTTCTGGGGATGAATTCTCATCTAAATATTTTAAAATTTTCAAATGTTGAATATGAAGTTCAAATTTTTATGGACTTTTTTGTACAGTATTTAATAAATAACTTTTTATCTTATTTTAAGATTTCTATTTTAATATTATATATTTTTTGTATGTTCATGTCTTTTGTACAATGTGATACTAATTTATTAATATTTATAATAAAAACAGTTTGTCTCAATGTCAAACATTTTGTCTATTGTATTATCCCTTTTAATATATATATATATATATATATATATATATATATATATATATATATATATATATATAATTATTATTTTGTTGATAACCAACAATTGTCAACAAATGTAAAAGCCGATCTAAAAATAATTTTAAGACCTTGTTTGATTAATGTTGTTATTATTATTATTACTATTATTATAATTAGTAAACATGTCAAAATAAAACAGCTGTAGTAATAAAATGCAAATAAATAATAAAACAATTATACACACACACACAATCGTTTTATTGTTTATTTGTATTTTATTCTGATTTTATTTTAGTCAGAAAAGCAAAAAATAAAGTAAAAAGTAAATATCTGTAGTACCCACAAGAGGGGGCAATTGAACCGCCAACGTGTTCAACTTCACAGCAATGCTTTTGCTGAATGGGTCCAATTAATGGATTTGTAACTGTAACAATATACACCCTAAACTGTACAATACATTACCTGGCAGTATTTAAATAACACTATGCAAGAAGTCTGATTAAATGTGTAAAATCTGTAAAAACATCTTTGCACAACTCGATGTAGTTAACTCCACTGATCAGTTACAGCATCAGCAAGTTTTGTCTTCACAGCCATTTACATGTAAATTACACTCTAAATCCTGATAATGGCCTTCATTTTCACGTGTATCAGATTTTAGCAGATTAAGCTAATTTAATATGCTTAAACCCAGATTTGTATACCTCAAAACTACTTTATTAATTCATTAAATAAAAAAACATAATAGCCTATATAAAAATCATATTATATGATATGATAAATTAGGCCAATATTATATTATATTTGTATTATATTATATTAAATTACACAATTAAGTTAGGTTTGCTGTTAATCCAATATTCATCAGCTGTACAACCTGATATGGTTATTTATTTTACATTTAAATCGCAAGTAAGTTGAATTTTATGCTATATTAGTCGACTTTAGACATTGAGAAATATACCCGTGCAGATTTGGTAGATGAAAAATCCCACGTTAAGCTATTTAAATGTATTTTGTCAACAGAAAACCTGTGACAAATCAGCCAATGTTAGCTAACAAGCTAACCTCATCACGTTCAAAAGCAACACAGTTTTTTGCTTATCGTTCGATAATTTTGTCCTATACCAAATTTATTAACAACATGCAGATTACTGGAAATTACCTTAAGATAGTTTGCAAAGTGAAGAAAATGCTATTTTCGTGCGTTTTCCGTTCAAAACGGCTGCAATAGCCAACAGCTTCCGTCATTGCCACAAACTAGGCCTATCTAGTCCTGAATGAAATGACATATACTGTAGGTCCTATTTGTTTCGTTTTAAATACATTCTCTCTAAATATTAAATCTGTTCACGTTTTAATGCTTTATTTGTGTACTTATATACTTGATTTTTATAAATATTTTTTAAAAAATTCAGTCCAGCTAAACCTAAAAAAGGGTTGAAAGTAAAATAAGTTGAATAACACTTTGATTTTCTCGACCACATCAAATTAAAACATTTGTTATTCTGACCTATTTATGGGAGGGGCAATATTTTTATTAAAAAAAAACTGAAGAAACCTCTATAAAATTGTCAAAATAAATACAACTTAAATTTTAACCCGGGTTTGTCTTATATAAAATTTTAACCGTATGTCTTATAAAGAAGCTAAGTGAAAAGTGTTGAGATTTTCTTCACTAACAAAAATATAATCAAATGCCACATGAAAAAAAAAAATCAAAGTGGGCAAGAAACTCTGATATATATGTGTCAGAATTATTAGCCCCCTTTTGAATTTTTTTCTTTTTCAAATATTTACCAAATATTGTTTAACAGAGCAAGGGCATCCTGAAGAAAATCCTATTTCTTTTATTTCAGCTAGAATAAAAGTTAAATTTTTTAAACACCACTTTAAGGACAAAATTATTAGCCTCCTCAAGTAGGCTAATACATATTTTCAGCAGTATACAGAACAAAGCACTGTTATACAATAATTTGCTAACCTGCTAAGTTGACCTAATTAACCTAGTTAAGCCTTTAAATGTCACTTGAAGCTGTATAGAAGTGTCTTGAAAAATATCTAGTAAAATATTATGTACTGTCTTAATGGCAAAGATAAAAGAAATCAGTTATTAGAAATGAGTTAATTAAAACTCTAGATAGATAGATAGATAGATAGATAGATAGATAGATAGATAGATAGATAGATAGATAGATAGATAGATAGATAGATAGATAGATAGATAGATAGATAGATAGATAGATAGATAGATAGATAGATAGGTAAATGCAAGGTAAATGAAAATTGTTATTTATAAACAAAAATGTAACCAAAAGTCATTATTCTATAATATTAAATAATAAATAAATTATAATTACACTTTTGTCTATGTTTTGTTACAAAATACTTTACACTATGTAAGCTTAAAAAAGTAAAACAAAAATGATGATTTTCTCAACCCTACTTCATTCACCTTTCTCCCACAAATCGTCACACAAAGGCCTCGTCATCAACTCCTTCCTAATCAGGCCTGTGCAAATAGAAGCTCCTTCTTAATGAACCGCAGGTCAACAACAAAAGAGCATCTCGCACCTCAAAGTCTGGCCTCCACGATTATCTCTTCAAAAGCCTGAACTTCATGCATGCTTATCTTCATAATCCTCTAATGCACTTCAGGCCCGTCCGAGGTGTCAGAAACCCATGTCATTAGAAACTCAGATAGCCTTGACCCTGTGACTGATATGCTAACGTGGAGCTCAATACGCAGTTTACAGAGCGCTGGGAGGAAAGGGTTTAGACCATTTAGATGTTTACCTCGAATCAACATTTAACCGAGCAGGAGAAGAAAAACACTTCGCATTGATGTGCTAATCAACCTTTGATGCTGCAGGAAAAACTAAGACGCTTTGAAAAAAAGGAAGAAGTCAACTCATTTGCAGGAGGGTATGAGACTTTAAATCAACATTTCTGTGAATTAACAGCGACAAGTCAGGTTTTTAATGAGTTAAGCGCGCAATTTAGATGTTTTTGGTTTTGTATTGTGGAAGTTTGGTCTTTTTAATGACTGACATACATTTTTAAAATGATTTACCGAAGTTATAGAAGACTAGCTTCATGCTATGTATGACTCCTTTCAGCATAATGTTTTTCATTTATTCATTAAATCTTTTTCTTTCGGCTTAGTCCCTTTATTAATCTGGGGTTGCCACAGCGGAATGAACCACCAATTTATCCGGAATGTTTCATGCAGCGAATGCCCATCCAGCTGAAACCCAGTACTGGGAAACATCCATACACACTCATTTACACACATACACTATGCACAATTTAGCATACCCAAATCACAGTCTTTGGACTGTGGGGGAATCTGGAGCACCCAGAGGAAACCCATGCGAACACGTGGAGAACATGCAAACTCCACAGAGAAATGCCAACTGAACAGCTCGAACCAGCAAACTTGTTGTTGTGCGGCAATCGTGCTACCCTCTGCACCACCATGGCGCCCTCAAAATGTTTTTATTAATTTTTAATATTATAAAATTTAGATTGATCACTAATTTTCCTAGTTCTGGGATTCTGCTGGAAGAGCATCTGCTGCGTAAAACATAAGCTGCAATTGTGGTGGTTCATTCCACTCTGGTGACCTCTGGTAAATCAGAGATTAAGCTAAAAGAAAATGAATGAATGATCACTCTTTTTTCTTATATTAATAATTACAGAATATAATAATATTAATAATAATAATAATAATACATTTTATTTAATGATGCCTTTCTGGCAACTCAAGGACACTGTACAATAAAACAAGAGAAATCATAAAAACAATATACACAGCAAAAGTGCAGATACAACTAATTCATTAATTAAGTATTTAAAGTTATCCTAAGTAAATGGGTTTTTAGTCTTGACTTGATTAATGTGAGGGAGTCAATGTTTCTGATGGCAGATGTAGTGAGTTCCAAATCAAACTGTAAAACTGTAATCAAACTGTATAAAAAAAGACTGTAAAATTTAAAATTGGTTGTCATTAAGACTGTAAAATTTATAAGCACATTTCAAATAAATATTTTTAATTGTGCTGTATTTTTTAACATTACAAATATAATTAATATTAATTTACAGTGAGCTTGTAGGTTTGAAGTCTAACTATCAAACAAAATTGCCAGTAAGTTACTGTAAATTTTACAGTAAATTTTCATTATTAGTTTACAGCATGCTTGCAAATTTACAGGCTTACTATCAACCAAATTTGTAATCTTGGATAAATATGTGACAATGAATGATGATGAAATAATATTTCACTGATATTTTTACATTTTATTTTTACAAAAGTTATTATAATTGACACCTAACCATCGATATTCTAAACGAATCCATTTAATTATACATTAATAAAAGAATAGGATTCATTTCTTTTTTTACAAAGTTGTAAAAATACTTTCAGAACAAGCAGAAAATTTCCTATAATTTATGCAGAGGATGTTGTAGCATGATTGTTTTAATAATTTAAATATTAAACATTTATTATCATCATTGAGTCCTTAATATACTTATGTATAATTACAGGACAGAATGAGAATGTTTTTTTTTTTTTTTTTTTTTGCATAAATATATCTGTTACGCTGAATGGCTGTAGATTATTGATTTTTTTAATCCACATTTTTGCATTTGTTTTTTAAAAAAGTTATTTAAAAAAATTAAAGTAGACACTCCCATTCAACATAAAGATATACATAGGTTTAAATAAATAAATATATATATATATATATATATATATATATATATATATATATATATATATATATATATATATATATATATATATATTTACGTTTGTAAGCATTATTTTAAGACAATAGTCCTAAAACAAAAATCTGAGTTAGAAATGGTGTAGAAACAAGCTTTTCGTTAAAATATATTATAAAAGGGTACTAAATTTTGTAAAAAATAAAAATAAAAATAATAATAATAATAAATAAATAAATAAATAAAAAATAAATAAATAAGTCAATAAATTTCAATGCACACTCACAAAAATAAATGTCCAAAACAGTCAGAATTTTTTTTTTTCTGGTTCCTCAAAGAAAGGGTTAGTTCCTACTCCTAAAATATTTTTTTACAGCGATGTAAAGAACCTTTTTTAATCTGAAAGAGTTAAAGATTTCTACCTACAATTTGGGATTTAAATTGTTTTTTATTTCATCTGCAGAATCACAGAAGGTTCTGCTTCTGGTCTGGTGTCAGATAAGTGTGCTGTCTGGGAACAGTCAAAATCTAATTATTTCAGGGCAGCACGGGGCAGAAAGGAGCAAAAAGCGACACGTTTTGGTCTGGGAACCATTTCCTTAAAGCAGCTCTCACTGAAGCTGTAATCCACAAGCTCAGGCAATGAGGAAGAGGTCAACTTACACCTCAGAGAGCAAAACAACTCCATATACAACACAGGCAAGCTTGAGTCAGACAGCAATTTTACAGCAGTTAGATTTGTTTTAAATCATGCACATTTTGACCTTTTAAGAGTCAAAATATTAAATTAATTCTGCATTAATCTAAATAATTCCTATGTGTGTATGCTATCTTTTAAAATACTATTTTAAGTTGTACTTTCGTTTTGCTGTTGTACATAATATGGCTCACATTTTAATACAAAATCAAAACTGTGATTTAAAAAGCTTCTCAAATCTGCCCTGTTAAATGGTAATGTCTTTCCTTAGCTCTTTCCCTTAAGGCAATAAAATGAAAAAGTCAGTTGTCTAAACAAAAACCTGCTAACAACTGACACTTTATACACTACACACTTCAGGGAAAGAGGTGTTACAGCGTGAGAGCAAGCTTTTAATAATATTAAGTGGAAAATCATACATTAACATATTTTTAACATTCCTAATAAACAGGAATAAAAGATTAACCCCTTTTATGAATAAAATGTTAACAAAAATCCTAAATAAATACATTTATAAGACATTTTATTTAGTATCAGAAATATTTATTATATACTTTTATTTTTCAAATTGCATTTTAAATAGAATCTTGTGTATATTATAACTGTTTTTAAAGTAAATTTAGTAAACTCAGAAAAAGTCTTTTTTTCTTTTAGTTTGACTAAAATAAAAGCAATTTTTGCAATATTTAAAAAAAAAAATATTATCCTTAATAGAACTAAATAAAAGTTATCCTTAATAAAACTTCACTGTTTTGACAAGTGGATTGAACATAAAATAATTAAGTTGCCACACAAAACTCAAGGGTTGATTCAGCTAATTTTACATAATTAGTTTCAACAAGCAGCAAAAATATTTTTAAGCGTGTATCTTTCAAAATAACAATATTTAATACTGTCATTATGAAAAGGAAAAAAAATAGTTAATAGAAATTATAAATTTTCTAGTTATTGGAAATTATATATTAGTTATTATTAAAACAATTATTCTCAAAATGTTGCAAAATTATTCTGTTCATCAAACAGCACTTGATAAATATGTAAAAAGGAATTCTAATTTCACACAAGGGCTAATAATTTTAATATTGTTTAATAAATATGTCTTCAACTGTAAACCTGAATCGAAAAAAAAAATGTTTCCTTTGTATTAATTAAATACAACATCATTATTTTAAAACAAAACCATCCTGCAATTTTTTTTAATTTAAAAATAATTAACACATACTTGTTTTCATTTATATAATAAACAAAAGACAAAAAAATGAAACAATATCTGCATGAATGTGAAATGTACAAATCCCTGATTAAATAATTATAATAATGTTAAAAAAAACTATAATTTACAAAACAATGGTGGAGTAAATAACTGCAATGGTTTCAGAATTAAATACAACAATATTTTTAAAACAAAATAATCTTCTTAATGGGTCACACTTTCCAATAAGGTTTCATTAGTTACTGAAATAGTTAATTTACTAACATGAACTAATTAATGAGCAATACTTGTACAGCATTTATTAATCATAAGTCAACATTTACTAATGCATTATTAACATCAGACTTCATGCTTGTTAACATGAGTTAATGCACCGTTAATGAACTAACAATAAACAACTGTATTTTCATTAACTAACTTAAACAAAAACTGTAATAAATGCTTTGTTCATTGTTTATATAACCTCCTAATGTTACTTTTAACCAAATACGCATCCTTGTTTGCATTTATATATGCAAAAGAAAAAACTAAACAAAAGTACAGTTGAAATCAGACTTATTAGCCCCTCTAAATTATTAGCCCCCCTGGGTATTTTTCCCCCAATTTCTATTTAACAGAGAGAATATTTGTTAAACACATTTCTAAACATAATAGTTTTAATATCTCATTTCTAATAACTGATTTATTTTTATCTTTGCCATGATGACAGTAAATAATATTTGACAAGGTATTTTATAAGACACTTCTATACAGCTTAAAGTGACATTTAAAGGCTTACCTAGGTTAACTAACTAGGCAGGATTGGGTAATTAAACAAGTTATTTTATAACAATGGTTTGTTTTGTAGACTATCAACAAAAATATAGCTTAAAGGGAATAATAATTTTGACCTTAAAATTTCTTTAAAAAAAAAAAAATACTGCATTTATTCTAACCAAAATAAAGCAAGTAAGACTTTCTCTAGAAGAATAAATATTATCGGACATTCTGTGAAAATTTCCTTGCTCTGTTAAACATCATCTGGGAAATATTTGAAAAAGAACAAAAAAATAAATAAAAAACAAGACTTATTTCCCAAGACCTAATTTCCATGAATGAATATAAAATAAAAACTAAATTGTACTACTAAACTACTAAACGTCAATTAAAAAGTCTCCTCCAGCCTTCAGTTGTCCCGAAGTGTTGTGATTTTTCTCACAAATCCCCTGCCCCTGGTATGACGTTTAACAATATGAATAAATAGTGTAATACTTGTAATATAATATGAACAAGTACTGTAATAAATGTATTGTTCATTATCTGAATATGTAAGTAAATGCATTAACCTTATTTTAAAGTGTAACCTCTTAATGTTACTTCCAACCAATTTATGCATAATTGTTTAAATTCATATAAGCAAATGACAAAAAAAGAAAAATTATCTTTATGAATATAACAAAAAATAAAACAAAACAACGCTACCAAACGTACATTTAAAACTCTCCTCCACCCTCCACGTGTCCCAAAGTGTTGTTATATTTCCCAGAAATCCCCTGCCCCTGGTATTACTTCAATTTATTAAAATATATAAGTCACAAATGTAACAATATGAACAAATAGTGTAATACAATGTGAAGAAATACTGTAATAAATATATTGTTTATGTTAGTAAATGCATTGCCTGATATGTGTAACCTATCAATATACTTTCAACCAGTTAACGCATCCTTCACTGTAAAAGTATATGGGGTTCTACACAATTCCTTTATGTTGTCCCAACACAAATCAATTAAGTTAACTTAATAATTTTTACAAATTTAAGAGGATTGGTCATAAAGCAAATAAGTTGTCCTTAAGAGTTGTATTGGTTCTACTCATATTAATTTGAATAAGCAGCAGACCTATTTTTTGGAGTGTTGGTTGCGTTTATAGATTAAGCAAAAGACAAAAAAAAAAAAAAGTACACTGAAAAAAATAATGTCTGCAAAACTGTTGCAAACTATTTATTTGTGTTGAATTTAAACAAACAAATTAAATTGAATAAAATTAAACTCAATTTGTTTGTTTAAAATCAGCCCAAATAAATAGTTTACAGCCACTTAACATAAAAAAATTGAGTAAATCCAAGCAATCATCTCTGAATAATTTGTTTCGGTGTAACATAAAATAAAACAAATTAAAAACTCTCCTCCACCCTCTACGTGTCCCAAAGTGATGTGATTTTTCCCAGAGACCCCCTGCCCCTGGTGCGACGTCTCTGGGCCTCTTTGAAATTCCTCAGCGCCTTCTGGAGGTGCAACATCACACCTCCTCATCCGGGATATATTGAGCTCCTTCCTCCAGGCCCTTCAGCATTCACTCAAGCTCCAGAGAACCAGAAACATCTCCAAGAACTCGACCATGGAGTTTAACCTTCCTCCTTACTTGCTCCAAGCAGCCAAATGCAAACTCGAACCCATCTCGAGTGCTGATTGTGGTTACTTCAGCGCATGTGGGAGCCTTTCTCCAAGCTCCTCCATCGATTCCGGATGCTTTTCTCCCCCTTGGGGAGCTGGAAGACAACTGGAAGGTCCTGAAAATGCCAATGTTGACTGTTTGCAAGCTAAAAAGCTAAAGCTAGCTCTTCCCGTTGATTCAAAGAGACGTTCCAGATCTAAAAACCCAGGAATGAAGCGACAATCAGCAAGCGAACGAGAGAAACTCCGAATGAGGGATTTGACCAAAGCTCTTCATCATCTCAGATCCTTCTTACCTCCATCTGTGGCTCCTGCTGGACAAACCTTGACTAAGATTGAGACCCTCCGTCTTGCCATTAGCTACATTTCACATCTTTCTGACCAACTCAGACAGGCTGAGGTGCCAAATTATGAGATGTGCTGCTCTGCTGAAGCTTCAGATAGGCTTCAGTCTGGTCTGGTTTTTGAAAACGTGTGTATGGATGGACAACAGGGACTCATGCAAGATAATGTTCAGTATTGTCCAACACTCACAAGCTTTGGAGATTCCAGAGAACAGATGGAGAACAGCTTTCCTGCTACTTCACATTTCAGAGATGCACAGTCTTATATGGTAAGAAGGCTTTTCAGTAACACTTTAAAATCATGGTCCATTAGTTAATGTTAGCTAATGTATTTAACAAACTATTAGTAATACATTTAATACAATATTAACTAATGTTTGTTAATGTTATTTAAGTTAAATAATATTAGTTCATGGTAAATCACAGTGCATTAACTGATGTTAACAAGCAAAACTTTGGATTTTGATACATTAATACATTAACTAACAAACTAATGTACCACTAAAGTTCGTTATGAATTGTAATTGGTCATTTAATGGCTGTAAATATGAGTTTGATTTGTTTGTTATGCACAAATATTTAATATTTTTTCCTTCTTTTTACAGTTTCCCTGCACAACAATGGATGATGCTTCATATAGCCATCAGTTTTACCAATGAAGGACGATGAGAGCTCAACTTGTTACAGAATCCAATAGACTTTGACTTTGTTTGTGTATATTATTTGTAATTATTTATCAGAAAACATATTTTTGTATTGGAGACATTTGTATATACTGCTTATTTATTGTCTTTTTTTAATTAAACCCCTTTAAAGATGACTTGTTTTGCATTTTCAGTCTTGTATCTAACTTCAGATCTGTTCGATTTTAGTTTTATTTTCTCACAAATTTTATTTTAACCCACTGTTTATTAAATAAGTTAATAAATAAGTTTAGTTTAATGTCAACAAAACTGCTTGAAACAAAAAAAAAAAACATATGGAATATTAAAAATATGAAATATAAAACAATTAATAATACAAGGCATTAATAAAAATGCTAATACATTGCATGCATCGGGAGAAAAAATGTACAGTTGAAGTCAGAATTATTATCCTGGAAACAGAAAGAAAGATTTTTTAAACAAATTTCTAAATATAATAATTTTAATAAATAATGCTAACACCTTTAGGTCACTATTCATATTATTACAATCCATTAAATAATATTACCAGTGTAATAAACTATTAATTAGCTGTTTATCAATAGTTAGTAAGGTAATGGGTTTAGGTTTTGGCCAAGATTAGAGATGCAGAAAAAGATCATGCATTTATAACTGCTAATAAGCAGTTAAAATCTAAATAATAGACAGGTAATAAGCCTAGTTAAGGCATGAATTGTGACCTAAACTAAAAGTGTTACCTAAATAATTTCTAATAAATTATTTCTTTTATCTTTGCCATGATGACAGTACATAATATTTTACTAGATATTTTTAAGACACTAATCAGATTAATGAGCAATTTAAAATCTAAACTGGGTTAATTAGGGTAACAAGGCAAGTTCTTGTATTACCATAGTTTGTTCTTTAGACAATCAGAAAAAAATATAGCTTAATGGGGCTTATAATTTTGACCTTAAAATGTTTTTTAAAACCTTTAAAACTGCTTTTGTTCTAGCCGAAATAAAACAAATAAGACGTTCTCTAGAAGAAAAAATATTATAGGAAATACTGTGAAAAAATCCTTGCTTTCTTAAACATCATTTGGAAAATATTTAAAAATCCACAGAGGGGCTAATCATTCTGACCTAAACTGTATATGTCAACTAATATATCAACATAAAACCAATTTATAGCACCAGTACAACACACAATGTAATTTCTCTAACATTTTTACAGTGTTATACTTGGAGGAAGCTCTTCATTTTCATTTGCTTTATGTTTCGCTCATCTGATTAGCTTTAGTTGTGGTTGTATGAAATAAAAGTTTGACCATTTTTGTAAACAAAAAGAAAACTTCATGAAGTAGTTTCGGTAATCCCTTACACAAAAAATAAAAAATAACAAATCTCTCACTTAAAACAGAGGCACAATCCCTTTAAGATTATGCTACAGTATGAATGGAAGCAAAAAAAAAAAAAACAATTTTGAAATTTCTTTATGAAGTAATTTTTTTAATACATTTGCTTAGCAAATAAATAATTACAGCTCGCCTCTTCCTGCATTTATATATGATGACTCCAGTTATAAACACTGACACCAGCGATAAAAGTATCAGCACTAAAGGAAATGGTTCTTCAGGGTCAAAATCTGAAAGAAAGTAAATTCATTAAATAAAGATCACAAACACTATTACATTTTAAAAGATTTTACCCCATATTACCTAAATAAATGTCCAGTTTGTTGTCGATTTTGAGGTGCTTGGCAGAGCAGGAGTATTTGTGTTTTTCTCTCTCCTCTGCTCTGATCTCCAGACTCTTCCTCATCTGATACGTCCCGTCTCCATTGGGCAACAGATCTCCTCCAGTGACCTCATGATCAGATACAGGCTGTCCATCTATCAACAGGGTCAGGTTGATGTGACGAGGGTAAAATCCTGTCGCCAAACAACTCACACGAAAACCTCCAGAATCTGAGTTTGCTTTTTGAATGAGTCTGACTTTGGGTTTGACTGAAAAAACAGAGAATCTTTCAAGATATGTAAGCCTATAAAACAGCTAAAAGTAAATGATTTCTTTGTTTGAGATCTACTGTATGCTGGAGTCGGTCATTTTACCTTTTCTATTGATTTGATTTCTACTTTTTACCAGGTAACCCTTAAGTGTTTGAAAGCAGAACGGCTGTAATAGCTTTTCACAAAGGTACTTGTTGTAATCATGATGAGCATGAAGCACATGGGTCGAGACGTTGAAGCTATCGTGGTATGTAAACTTCTTGTCAACAAATAGCAGCTGATCTGTCGTGGATCCTCCAAAAGCATTTCGTAAAATCATTCGTCCTGGTTCGCCATCATCCTGTAGCTCGCACGCGACCAACTGCTGAAGGGCAAAAACACCTTTAATAGATAGAGAATGTTTTTACAGTATAGTGTTTATTTATTTAGAAATTTCACAATCACACATTTTTTGCGACCACGATTTTGAATTAGCAATGCCATCGAACTGTTTTAAAAATATCACACTTGTAGCACTGTTATATTGGTGTATATCAGCACTGCTGGGATGCTAACTGCTAGCTCACTAGCTTGATGTGCGAGCTAGTGAAGAGCGGGAGGGTAGGTGTTGTGAGCGCAAACTGAAAGGCGCTGAGCAAGTATGGAGACGGTTGCGGGTTGGGTTCGGTGCGCTTAGGGACCATACCAAAAAGCTGAGGAACGGGTTGTGGAATTCCGGGAGTTTTCCGGGAGATAGAACAATACGGGAACTGAGCGGGAGATGGGTCTGAAATACGGGAGACTCCCGGGAAGGTATATAGTGTTGGAAGGTATGTCCAATATGCATGCAAAGGCGAACTTAGATTTGAGAAGCAGCACGACAAAAGTAATTGTGTTTGCGCGAGCAATTGAAAGCAGGTGAATACCGAATGAAAGGAAAATCACTGGCGCTAACAGCTGAGGTGCTGCGCGCGACTGCTTAAAACGCGTGCGCGCTCCCGTTTCTTTGCGTGAAGCAACTGTCTAGAACTGATGTAATCAATTCTCTTTCAAATAGACTAGACAAAAAGTGATGAGTAGCACCCACAGTCTTGCTGCTTTCAAGAGCTCCAGATTAGTCTTTTTGTAAGCAGCATCGGTTGCTTTCGCTTTAACCATTTGTTGAACAGATTATTTATGGGTCTAATGTTAACCGTGTGTGTGTGATTATTCTTTCATTATTACATGATATGTTTTTTACCTGCTTTCTTTTGCGTTAATATGGTTTAATTATCATTTTTTACAATAATGTTGCTTTAATGGGAGATTAAATCCCCATTTATGTGTAGTTAACTGGTGATTTGGGACCTTTAGCCAGAACAGATTACTGTGCATATGATTTGTTAAATAAAAAGTACAGTATACAGCTATATTTTGCTTGTTTTGACACATTTAAAATTTGTGGCTTAGAAAAAATAAATTATTATTTTTGTTTGGTGTGGTCAGAGATAAATTTGGTAAATCCTTTATTGTGAGCTCTGAAAATTATGTAAAATAAAAACTAATTGTAATACTATGAAACCCTGACCCATTTGCTCATGATTATTAAGCAAGCTCATACACGACACACAAAAAGTGAAATAAATGAGGAGGCATGTGGAGCTAACACAAATCTAAATCAAGCAATTTTAGCATGTCAAAGTAATATTTATATGTAAAATATATTTTCCCAATAAAAAAAATGTGGCTAGTGAATATGGCGAGTGGCTAGTAATGTTGGAAAACTAACAGCCACAGTGGCTGGTCATCAGAAAAGTTAAGTTAGCCCTGCTAACTACACATGCATCCAAGCAGAGCTGATATACAGCAATATTGCAGTGCTACAAATCTGCAATACTGCTTATGTATTTAATCAGAACTTTTACATCAAATTAAAATGGCTGTTGACTACAATGTAAAATCTGGTTGACTGTAGTCTTTAAAAAAAAATACTTACCGTCAGTTTTATTTAAGTGTGTTGTTGCTAATGTCCACCTGTCCTCAAAAGATGATTGTAGATGATCATGTATGATGGGGAGCGCATTTAAATTAAACACGTCATCGTCAGCTTTTGTGTTTCCTCTTGCTATGAGACTATTTGTATCACCGTTATAGTGGAGAACACTGACATCATCCAGCATCATCACATAGCTAAATTCAGGAAACGCCGTTTGTCCTTTAATGTACATTACAAGCATCCATAAAGAGTGAGAGCCTGTGAAAAATAAACACAATGATCAACACAATCAAACCTTTTGATGTAGTAGCTAATTCGTAATAATTTATATGATCTCGTTTGTACATTTTAGTATGATTTCTTTTTCATCGCTTAATGAGAGGTGGGGTTTTGGGGCCAAACAATACGTCCTTTTAAAAATGTAAGATTTTCATACTAGTGCAACTAAATGAATCGGTACAAATGATCAATTATCACATTATACATAAACTAGTCACTATGAACAGTTAAAAAATGCATGATTAATTTTGTAACTTCTATTATTTTTACCATTTTAATATTCCTATATTTTGACTGTGCATTGGTGTATGAACATTTGTAATGTTGTTATTTTTCTAACTGAATGTTTTATTATTATTCATAATGCTTTAGGATTATTAATGCAATTGCATTATATTTATATAGCTAGCTTACTTATATTTAAAATATTATTTTATTATTTTTCTTCTCCTGTTATGTTTTTTCCATCTACATTTTTAGTCGCTTGACATTTGTAAAATGGTATTGTCAGGGTTCTGCCACTCTGGTCTTTTAAATTCTTGTCTTGGTGGCAGAGCTCGGACACTAGAGCTGCGTCCCTAATGGCACACTATACACTATGCACTCATGCACTATGTACTTATGCACTTACACACTCAACAGGATAGTACAAACCATTTCCCTAATGACGTTTGACGGTTGCCAAATAAGTGAAATAAACGACGGAACTACTAATTATTACCTGCCGCGAGTTTAACCGCATTCACCATCGGGAGGCGCTATAATCACTCTCGTAGGAGAATTTTGCTTTCACCATCAAAAATAAATAAAGTTATCCAACATGTGGGTCCGAAAGCTCCGCCCCTACCGCTACGTAAGCAAACCTGCGGTCGTTGAGTGCGTGAAGTGTCCATCATTCCACACTTCATTTTAGCGGCTGAATGAGTGCATCATCCGGGTAATTAACGTGCCTCAGACACGCGCGCTCTTGTACTCGTGTTTGTGTTTTCGTCTGTCTGCAGCGTGGCGTTTCATTTCCAGCGTCTCAGTCTAGTTGGTTTCAGTTTTGGTCGGCGCTGGGATGAAACATGCACGCTGCGTGTGTGGGTGCACAGTGAGTGCTTTTATTCATCGTGTACTCGTGTCTTTCGTTCAGTCTTCTGTTGGTGCTGTGTTTAGCACGTGGTGTATGTTAATGAGTTCTCTCATTGGCTGCGTGTTCTAGTCTTGTTTTATGTGAGCACATGGCTTGTGTTGTCTCTTTGAGACATGCGCTCTCCCGTCTATTGTTGAGTCCCACCCTCCTTGTTAACCCATTATTAGTTAATTATGTTCATCTGTTTGTGTGTTAATTTCCTACAGTTTATAAACCCCTCATGTTTGCTGTCCTGTGCCAGTTCGTCATCACATGTTGTTGTTTGAAGTCTTATCCTGTCGTGTTTCCAGTCCTGATCCTTGCAAGCCTGCCCAGTCCAGTTTGTTTGTATGTGTTTGTTTTGTTAATGTTTTCCCCCTCATGGTAGTTTATTTTGCAGTTTATTTTATTTTTATTATTTAATAAATTCCTATTTCCCTGCAATTGAGTCCTCGCTCCTTTTTCCCCATTTCCCCTCACCAATCCTGACAGGTATATGCAAAGTGCTGATCTGTTGTTTTTGCTCAATGACCAAACTTTGGTGAAGGAAACTTTTTGTGAGATGTATATTATTAGCATAATGGTTAAGTTTGTTTTACATTTACTGAATAGCATAAAGATCTGCTGCTGCTATCTTGCTTTTCAGCTCATGCTGCCAAGGCCTTGATCTTTTTTATTTGCTTTAAGCTTATCAAACTCAGAAATAAGACCTCAAAATACATAAGCTGCATCTGAAATTACATACTTTTCATGTAGGTATACATTTGAATGTAAATTCACAACATTTAAATGAACACAACCCTTAGAAAAGTATGTTTTGTATTCTATGAATGTGAATAGTATGAAGAGAATTCCACCATTCGTCATTATCACATCATCTACTCATGTCAGTTGAATTGCTTCACTCCCATCCCTAAATTCTCTCACGTGGGATCATGGCATTGGAAAGTTTCCACGTTTCCAAGATCATGCACGTTATGAATCTGTTAGGTCGTGGTGGGTCATATCGCTTTTCGAATATTATGAATTTTAATATTGTACTCAGTTCACATACAATATAGTAGGGAAGTATGTGTTTTCAGATGCAGCTTTAGAATGTTTGGGTTTATTTTTATTTAAAATTTCATAATTTTAAGTATTACATCATATATGTTATTGCAATAATTGATTTATCATTTTTGTTCAAATAAAATGATCACATTTAAAGCTTGAGGACACATTTTTTGTATCAGGCAACATTCTTTATCAGATCACAAGTTTCATCATAACCAGAAAATGTTACGATTAAACAAGCATGTTAACTTTTGAACTTATTAAATATGCATTAATTAATACATTAAGCAGGCATGAATAAATACTCTACATTTTCTTTATGCTTAAAAATAACATCAAATATACAAACAACATAAGCATTTGTAATCATTCTTTATTATTTTAATTTCTGTTGTCCAGTTTCTACTGGCTGCTTTTCAGGCTTGCAGTCATGTCTTAATGTAAGTACATTATGTTTAGCTACTGACTGAACAAATCATTTGCTTCTTTCTGTGCTTAATATTACTTACAGCCCTGTAGTCCTTCCCTATAGTACCAAGTAGGTACAAAATATTTACTAAGATTTTGCAAACATAAATTATATATTAAGGTTTTTTTATTTGTTTGAATTAAAGAATTGACCTGAAGTCTTACCTTTTGGAGCTGCAGTTGGAAGTAAAAACACAAAAAACAAAAGGATTTGGCCCATTTTTCTAGCACATGCAGTGCAATACTTTGTGTTAGCACTCACTTCACAGACTTACTTCAAACTCTCACTTCTCCTTTGAGTGAAGTAAGTGTTTACTCAGCTTCCGGATTTTCTTGTTTAGCTAGTCAGTGTGACTTGAATGCATTTAAAAAAAACTGTTTTATTTCATGGGCCCAGCACATTTTAGATTTAAGCCTAAATAAACTGATCAAACTAAAAGTGTTCTTCGGGGTGGTTTGAAATCTACACTGTTAACAGTTTGATGTAGAATCTACAGTAACTCACTGTAAATCAATTACAGCAAAGATACTGTATTTACATTTAAAGCACCATTTATCTTGCTCTATGTATTTACAATATTGTATATCTTTACTGTAAAATATACAGTCATTTTCACAATGCAACTTTAAAATACAGTAACATACCGCATAACTGTCCTTATGTCCTTAATGAGCCTATAGCACATATTAGATTTAAGCCTAACTAAACACAACTGATCCAACTAAAATGTCCTTCAGGCATGTTTGAAACCTACACTGTTAACAATTTCCTGTAGAATCTACAGTAACTTACTGTAAATGAATTACAGCAGAGATGCTGTATTTACATTTTAAAGCAGTGTTTATCTTGCTCTATGTATTTACAGTATTGTATATATTTACTGTAAAATATACAGTACGTTTCACAATGCAACTTTAAAATACAGTAACATACTGCATAACTGTCCTACAGACAAATACAGTTCATATTACAGTTAAATAATGTGTAATTTATAAAAAATCCTGTGTTGGAGAAGGGTTGGAACTGAACTCTGCAGGGGGTTTTACAGGAACTGATCATAAATCAAGTATTATAGTCTAGAGACTTCATATAAATATTTACAGTTTGTTTTGTTCTGATATGTATGTCTAAATTAATGAACAAAAAACATGCTGAAAGAAAACTAATAATGTAAACAAAACAAAGCTGGAAATGGGTTTACCATGAAGTGTCAGGATAATAATATGATTGTGAATTAAGCTGCTATCATCCGTCACACAAAATGTTTTAATAGTATTTTTATTTTATTAAGAAAACAACCCAGTACATATACATTTATTCGTTTGGCAGATGCTTTAATCCAAACTGACTTACAAATAAGGATAAAGGAAGCACAGGTAACAACATCTTGCAGTTAAATCAGCAGTTGGAATGCAAACTGGAAGTAATGCAGAAATGCTGGTTAGCTCAAAGTCAATCTAACGATCAGCGATAACAACTGTACTGGCGGCTCTTAGGTACTTTTATTTAGTCTACATATATCTGTAAAAATAATGCACACATTCAGCAGACAACAATAAAAATGTCAGGACTTCACGTTTACAATACATGCTTGTTTGTGATTTTCAGGTGTAAAACCATTGGTCTGTTTAGCTACGAAAGGCTGATTTATACTTCTGCGTCAAACGCCGGCATATGCTATGGCGCTGACGCATAGCCCTTCGCCGTGGCCGTCGGCGTTGCTGACGTGCACCTCTCAAAAAATTTAACTACACGTCGCAATGACGCGTATCGCAAGCTCTGTGATTGGTCGGCTTGGTAGCGCTGATAGGTCTAGGCGGGACCGAAAGCCGCATGAATGGTGCGAGCCTGCTGGAGCGATTGTTTACAAGTGTGGAGTCGCATGAAGGAGCTCCGGATGGAAAGTTTTATTTTGTGTTTACCTCATAGTTAAAGTTGTTGCACGTCCGCCGGTCCCTGCCTCAAAATGAGCGAGTTTGAGCCACTTGTACATCCCGGAAGTGTTCAGGAAAAGCAAAACAGCAGCGAAGAAACTCGACACAGAGGAACATTTACACCTCACTTCCAAAAAGCGTTTCGGAAGTGTTAATGCAGACCAACAGAGACTGCGTGCAGAAGTATTATTATTAAATGCACAGCTACGCGCGTTGCATGCGCTGTGGGTTACGCCGGTCAATTGACGCAGAAGTATAAACCAGGCTTAATGGCTCCTCCTGTAGTCACACTAGTTGCTGCTGGTATTGATGCTTTGTCCTTTAGAATAATACTGTTATTAAAAAGGTGGAAAAAGTTGGAGAAATACATGCTGTCCATCTCTCAACAGGGTCGGGTTGATGTGACGAGAGTAAAATGTAATAAACGGCCAACTTAATCCAAAATTCAACAAATAATATTGCTGCAGACGTTATGGCTGTAGGTTTCTGTTTAAAACAATTACAGAACATCAATTGGTTTGAGTCCCAGCTGGGTCAGTTGGCATGTGTGGAGTTTGCATGTTCTCCCCATGTTTGCGTGGGTTTCCTTCGGGAGCTACAGTTTAAGTGGCTTCCTGTTGTGGTTCATGTGTTGCTGTTGTGCCAATGCTTTCTTCAGATGCTAAAAAATAAAGTTAGTTTTTAGATAGACAACAGAATGTGCAAAAGTGTAAACTTATATGAAATTATATAGAAGAATCATTTGAGTAAGCGGTTCTCAGCCACGTTTCTGGAGGACCACCAGCACTGCATGTTTTGGATGTCTCCTTTGTCTCTCACACCCATTACAGGTCTTTCAGTCTCTGCTAATGAGCTGATGATCTGATTCAGGTGTGTTTGGTTAAGGAGTCATGTAAAACGTGCGGAGCTGGTGGTCCTCCAGGAACGTGGTTGAGAAATACTAGTTTAAGTAATCACTTGCACATTATTTAAATCACATAAAAAAGACAAAATTATATTTATTAAACAAAACACTCACTTGAAGAAGGGGAATAATCTTTTTTGGGCGAGGCTACAATAAAAAGCATTAAGGAATATTATGAAATTGCTTTAATTATCTTTAGGCGTTTTAATTTTTCTTACAAAGTGAATCCTACCTGCTTGTCTCATCCAGCATTTATATATGACGACTCCAGTTATAAACACCAAAACCAGAGACAAAACTATTAACACTGCGGGAATCACTGATTTAAATAGTTCTCCCGGGTCAAATTCTGCAACAAGACATTAAAAAAAGATCACAAACAGATCACAGTTCTGTGATATTTTGAAAGTATTTTCACCTTGTTACCTAAAGTGATGTCCAGTTTCTTGTCCAGACTGAGATGTGTGGCAGAGCAGGTGTATTTGTGTTTTTCTCTCTCCTCTCCTCTGATCTCCAGACTCTTCCTCATCTGGTACGTCCCGTCTCCATTGGGCAGCAGATCTCCTCCAGTGACCCCATGATCAGATACAGGCTGTCCATCTCTCAACAGGGTCAGGTTGATGTGACGAGGGTAAAACCCTGTCGCCAAACAACTCACACGAAACCCTCCAGAATCTGAGTTTGCTTTCAGAATGAGTCTGACTTTGGGTTTGACTGGAAAAGAGACAACAGAAAGAGAATCTTTTGATATATTGTAGCCTGAAAAATGCTAAAAGTAAATTATTTGTCAACTTTCTATGCTGGAGTCTGTCATTTTACCTTTTCTATTGATTTGATTTCTCCTTTTTATAAGGTAACCTTTGAGTGTTTTGAAGTAAAATGGATGTATTAATGTTTCACAGAGGTACTTGACGTATTCATGATGAATATGATGCACAGGAGCCGAGACATTTAAAGTACCCTGGTATGTAAGCTTCTTGTCAACATATCGCACCTCATCTGTGATACATCCTTCAAAAGTATTTTGTGAAATAATTTGTCCTGGTTCACTATCGGCCCTTAGGTCAAGCACAACCAGCTGCTGTAGGGCAAAGACACCTTTAACAGAGAGAGAACGTCTTTAAGAAAAAGTGTTTATGATTTAAAAATTTCACAATCACAAAACAAAGATTATACTTAAAGTTATTTATTATATGTTTTGTACAATCATCATTTTTTATTAACTTTAAATGGCTATTTAGTTGAATATAACAATAAAAAATACTTACCATCAGTTTTATTCAATTTTTTTGTTGCTAATCCCCATTTGTCCTTAAAAGTTGAACGCATAAAATCATGTATGATGAGGTGATCTTTTGAACCATACAAATCATCTTCAGCTGTTGTGTTTCCTCTCGGAAAAAAAGTCTTTGTATCACTGTTATAGTACATAACTGTGATATCATCCAACATCAATACATAACTAAATTCAGGAAATGGTGTTTGTCCTTTAATGTACGTTGCAACAACCCATAAAGAATGAGAGCCTGTGGGAAATAAAGTAGAAAAATTAAAACAATAATAAAAATAAATGAATAAATCATCATTTGTTTTGTAACTTTTGTTCTGTTTTTATCTAAATTTAGATTTAACATGTTTAACATTCTTCATCGCATCACAAGTTTCTATGAAACCAGGAAATGTTATATCTAAACAGACATGCTAACCATGGTGTTTCATTGTGTTGCATAAATCTGTACAAAAAATGTATTCCGCTGACAATGTTGAATGGATGATTCAAGACAAGTCATTTGCTTATAATTAAAATTATTATTTCAAATAACATCAAATATTTTCAAACAACTTAAGCATTTGTAATTATTGTTTTATATTTACATTTATTTTTGGATGCTAAACTTGGCATCTTAGACAAATTATATATTTGATTCCACTTGTACCTTTACATTTTGTGACATAAACCCAAAGGAAAAAAAATAGTACTGCAAGTAGCCATTTATTACAATTTCATCATACCTTTCTCATTTTATCCTTTTTCAATTACCTTCATTATTATAATCTTTTAATAATATATATTTAAACAACTTTTTAAATTGATTATTATCCTGACATTGTTTGAGAGTCTGATCTAGAGTGTTCCATAGTTTTACACCACACACAGACATGCACAAACTTTTTAAAGTTATCCTTGTTTTCAGCCTCCTAAAATGTAGTTCTTCTCTCAGATTAGATCATCCTTGTCTTCCCTCAAAAAACTTTTGCATGCATTTTGGAAGTATTTTTTTCCCATATAGCTTTAAACATAATTTGTGCTGTTTTAAATTTAACCATATCGTTGAACTTGAGTATATAATTTGAAAAATAAAGGATTTGTATGTTGTAAGGACGTTTTTCTGCATTGTACGTATGGATCGTAAATTAGATTTATATGTATTCCCCCAAATTTCAACACAGTAACTTATATATGACAACAATAACAATAAATTTCATGAAAAAGAAGAGGTAAGTAAAATAATAGACAAATGATTTATGTGGTAATGGGGTGAGAAAGTATTTTTTTGTTAATGATATTTTATGTATGATATTTCTGTTCAAAGATAAATAAATCAAATCAAATCAATGTAAATTTATTTATTTTTATTTTTTTGCTTTTTAGGCTTGCAGATACTGTAGATAAGCCTTACTAGAAGTACATTCTGTTTCAGAGCTAAATTTTTTTTGCCTGAACACGATGGCATCGACCGTAAATGAGTGACCACACATTTCAAAAAGCGTTAGAAAATAGATGAAATGGAGAATTGCCTCTGGCGATTATGTTTTGGTTACACCAGCAACCAAAGCAACGCCTGAGGTGTGGAGAATGAAAGTGTTTTGAGAATGTACATAATTAGAATAATGGGTCATATAAATGTGTGCGCACATTTGAAAAATATCAGGCTGTAAACGGCTTTAGACATTTAAATAGCAGTCAGGCAAAATGTAGGTCAAGTTAGGGCCAAAATTTGTCGCTCCTAACTTTTAATTTGTACATAATATTTCTTATAGCACTGATATAGTGGTTGAAAAAACACAACAGATCTATTAAGCAGGTTTAAGAACTTGTTTGAAATCTTACCTTTAGGAGCTGCAGCTGGAAGTAAAAACAAAAGGAGAAAAATAATTTTGCACATATTTCTAGCAGATTGTATCAGCACTCACTTCTGCTCACTACAAAACCACACTTCTTTGAGAGAAATGACTGTTTACTGATCGCTGATAAGCATAGCTTCCTTGATTTTCCAGTTTAGCAAGTCAGTAAACATGACTCCATCTGATTAAAAAAAACTGAAGTGTATCCTTGGATTAGTGTGCAGAAATGGATGACTATTCTACTACTAGAGATTCAACAAATGCTTTAGTTATTTTGATCTGATAGTCAGAAACGTTCACCTGCTTGCGACAGGAACTCCCGTAACGTAATATGAAATGTTGTGAGAAATTGTCGAAATTCAAAAGACTTTTTTTTAACTCAGAATTGCGACTTGTAACTAAGAATTGCGACTTTATAACTCGGAATTCTGACTTAACTCGTATTGTGAATTTATAACTCAGAATTCTGACTTAATAACTCGGAATTGCGACTTAACTCAGATTTCTGACTTTATCATTTTATATATATATATATATATATATATATATATATATATATATATATATATATATATATATTCATTCATTCATTTTTTTGTCGGCTTATTCCCTTTATTACTCCGGGGTCGCCACAGCGGAATGAACCCCCAACTCATCCAGCAAGTTTTTATGCAGCAGATGCCCTTCCAGCCGCAACCCATCTCTGGGAAATATTTTTTTTAAATAAATTCTTCATTTTTTTTGTCATTCAGTGGCGGGAATGGGCTTCCATAGGATACTGTAAGATGTCTGGGGGAAAGAATTAACTGACCACCGGTATGCAATAAATAATTATGTATTAGACAGCTTTATTTTTTTTAAAGGTTTGACAGGTTTAAATAATTATGTATTAGACATAAGCCAACTCTTAATTTTATAAGTATAAGTATTATAAGTATTGCACATAATATTCTAAATTTGAAAAATTCACTGCATACAATACAGCTGGAAATGTCAGTCGTCATGGTTCATCTGTTCTTTGGATGTTCACCACTTCTGTGGCAATAATTCTTTGGGTAAAACTTTATTTTACTATTAACTACTAAATTATTTCTTACAATTCTGGGATATTGGTTGTTTAATAGCACTTATGATAGTACGATTGTACATTCTACCCAAAACCCTCTTAAGGAAAGAGAAATTCCATGTGCTTTGCTTTCAATCCATACAGCAGTGAACAGACACACATTATTTACCCCCTCAACCTACAATCCCTGCTGGTGCCAAGACTCGAACCTGTGACCTTTTAATTACAAGTCCATACTCTCTAACCATTGGTCTGAAAGAGCTAAAGATCTAATGGTTTGTTAATTGTAAAAAGTGTGACCATTACTCAATTACTATCCTTTTATTTAGTTTCTGATTCAGGGGTCGCCACAGCAGAATAAACAGCCAGTTACTCTGGCAGTGGCAAAGGATTTATGGGGTGTATGCCCTTAGTTAATTTCATAACTTCCGTTCGCTGAGCCACAATGCTGCCATTATTTGTCCTTTAATTAAGCTGGCCTCTGTATCATCATTTTTTATTGTTTGTTTATTTATTTAATTCAAAGGGACTTACAATAATGGTTAAAGGAAGCACAGTTCACAAAACTGTGGTATGTCAACTGATATGTGTGTTACGTTTTAGTTTTTCTAGGAAATAATGCAGATTAATTCAGTCAATGTGAAAATCAACAACATTTTCTGGTGGCTCTTAATAATTATTTTTGTTTAGTCCACATTTTGGCTGAAATATCTGATACAAACCAATGCATACATTAAGCAGACAACAATTAAAAATGTCACTACTTTTCTTATTGCTGCTGTTATTGATGTTTTGTCCTGTTGAATCGTACCATTATTAATAAGATAAAAAGCTGGAAAAACAAGCTGTCCATCTTTCAACAGGTTCAGGTAATGAGACGAGAGTTAAAAAATAACCCAAGAACTCTCTCAAGAACTCACCTGCAGTCTCAATTTCTTCACTTTAGCCTCATGAAGTTGTCAGTTTTGTTTGTTGTGCGTATGAAATCATTTTTAGAAATATTTTTTACACACCTTTTTCTACATTTATAAAACAATATTTCAAATGCATATTAGTGTAAAGAATACCTAAAACAAAAATTGGTTCAAATGTAAAATAAAAAGGAACAATTTAAAATACAAAAAAATTTGCTGGTAAATTCCACTCATTCTAACTAACAGCAAGTCAAACATTGAATTTCCCATCAACGTCTGAAGGAAAAAAAAATACAAATAAACCATTTAAAAGTGTTAAGATTTCTGTTCATTGTAATAAAATCAACTCTTGAGTGCATGAGCCATCAGTTTGTAAAGGGAAAAAAGAAAAGCCGCAAACTAAATCCAAAATTCAACAAATAATATTGCTTTTAAAGCAGAAGTTATGGCTAAATGAGCCACCTCTAGACAAATAACAGAAGATGAATTTGCTATCACAAGATTATATTCTAGTTGCAGTGCAACACACACTAGAGTCAAAATCACTGCTTGGTATACACTAGATGCTTGGTACTTGGTTCTTTTTCATTTCCTTAATCTTCCACCCATCTCAATAGGTTCCTGTTGTTCAGGCGGTGATGCTGTAAAAAAAAATAAAAAATGAAACTAATATACAAATGTTGACAAGAAACAATCTATTGGTATTCACTTACACAAAAAAATGACAATATTTAAAAGCAAATCACTCGCTTGAAGCAGAGAGGCATTAATAAAATTTGAAAATGATGATTTATTTTCAGGTGATTTTATTTTCTCACAAAGTAAATCCTACCTGCTTGTTTATTCATGCATTTGTGTATGAGGACAGCTGTAAGCACCAACACCAGAGACAAAAGCACCACTACGGGAATCACTATTTTAACTGGGTAACTGGGGTCAAATTCTGCAACAAACATATTTAAATGCAAGTGAGAAACAGATCAGAAACAGTTCAGTGATGTGTTGAAAGTTTTCACTGTACATTTCATTACCGAAATCAACATCTAGGTTTTTGTCCAGGTGTTTGGCAGAGCAGGTGTATTTGTGTTTTTCTCTCTCGTCTGCTCTGATCTCCAGACTCTTCCTCATCTGGTACGTCCCGTCCCCATTGGGCAGCAGATCTCCTCCAGTGACCTCATGGTCAGATACAGGCTGTCCATCTCTCAACAGGGTCAGGTTGATGAAATAGGGGTAAAATTCTGACGCCAAACAGCTCAAGCGAAACCCTCCAGATTTTGGGTGTACTTTCTTAATCAGTCTGACTTTCGGTTGTACTGTGAATGAAATAAAGTATGTTCAGATGTGGCCCTTTCACAATCCTATGTAGATAAAAATCAGAGAAAAAAAAGCTGAAGACCAACCTTTTCTGTTTACTTGAACTTGTCTTTTTACTAAATAACCTCCGAGGGTAGTCATGCAGACTGGGTAATATATACTCTTAAATTGCATCTGGAAATACTCCAAAGGTACAGTTGCCATGTTGTTTTGGCACTGACATGTAAAATTGTTACCATAAAAACTCACTTCATCTGTAGTGGAGCCACTAAAAGCAATCTTCAAAATCATTTGTCCAGTCTTATTATTGTCCAACAGCTCACAATGCCAGGCAATTTGAAAAAGTTGAGGACCTGTCAGTAGAAAACAGATTAACCTAACAGCTTTAAGGAGATGAGGCAAGCACCCAAATGTAGCAAATGAAAACAATTTTATTTAATAAAAGGAAAACAAAATAACTTGAAGACACATAGACACTGAATTTATGATCACAGTCCAGCACAGGACAGCACACTAGGAGAATAAATAGAGAAGACAAACCAATGAACAGACAGGCGTACAGGTGAAAATAATAATTACAAACAGGATAACAAGGTGGGTGAGACAAGACTCTAGACAAAAGAACACATAATACAAAACACAACAAACCATGTGTTTACATAGAAACAGGACTAGAACATGCAACCAACAGCCACGTTTCCTCTATCGTGCTTAAGGCGAGCTAAGGCCAGTCGCATTTACATTGTCAAAGCGGGGCTTTCTCGGGGCCAGCAGCCGGCCTTTTTCGGCCCGTTGAATACCTTGGGCCAAAGAGGGTCAGCTGGGGCTTCGGGTAGAGTGAAAGGTGAGGCGGACACTAGTTTTCCAATCGCACACGAGTACATGCGCCAAACAAATATACAAATAAATAAGGGAAAGAAAACATCTTCCCTAATAGGCTGGGGTCTTTTTGCGTATGATCGCCCTTATGTTTCCCTTTCAAATGTAAGGCTGTTGCATAAAATAATAAAGTAGTTTTAGTTTATAACTTTCTTTGCTGTGTCCTTCTTGGTTTCAATAACGCATAACAATATTTACACCATGTTAAAGACACAGCAGCCAGTAAAGGTTTTCGAAAGTTTTTGTCAAGTTTAAAAGGTGTGTTTGTGTGCGTTTAGATGCCTGTATGTGAATTTGAAACCGAGCAAAAGAGCGTTCCCTTTTTAGCTCTGTTGATGCCGGGAGCCGTTGGGTTTCTTTTTTTTACACAATATGAATACAACAGACAGACATAAAATTTAACAAATTACGTGTCCGCTTTTGTTGACTCAAAACAATAGTGTCATATCTTGATAAAATAGCCTAAGCTATATTGAAATAATTTAAAGAAGCACAAAAAACTGATATAATAAAATCACATTAAATAAACCAATATAAAACCAACAAAAGCTAGCTATAACAATGTAGGTTTACAACACATAAATCAAACCATTTTAAAGCCATATTAAATTATCATTTTACAAAGGCCTATCGTAAAAACGATTTTAGATATTTTCTAAAAACAAGGTTTGAAATATTATTTATAAAGTATTTGGATATGATGATATTAATCAAATTGTGCAAACAGAGCATTTTTGGGGTGTGTGAAAGCAGAAACTAGGCTACCTTTTTTTAAAAGGTAAAAGCCCTGGCTTGTACTAGCCCGACAGTGGAAATGCGACAAATGAGAGAGCTCACTGACCACGTGCTTACATGAAACAGGACACTAAAGCACATGGTTAGAATTTAAACATGAAACCAGGATGACATTCATACAATGACAAGGACAGACAATGATAAAAAAAAAAACGAGCCAAGAAAACTCAAGCAGAGCACAACATACAAGACATGACAGGACTAGTGCCTGGACTCTGCCACCAAAACAAGAATTAACAAGACTGAAGTGGCAAAATCCTGACTTTAGAATTTAGTAAGTAGAAGTAGAAGTTAAATAACTTCTACGATCAATTGTATTAGTCCTATTATTAGCCCTATCATTCTATGATTAACATAATTAGCAATATTATTAGTTTGATTTAAGAAAAGAAAATCAAAAAATGCAGAACCATTGTAATTTCGGACACTGATTGTATAATATAAACTTGAGCAATTTCCAATAGAATAATTGAACTTACTCTCTGTACTGTTCTGAAATATTAATGTTCCCTTCAATAAGGGCTGCAATTCATTTTTTATTTTATCAAGCATGTCAGAAACAGTCTCATCTTCATTTGTAGTATTATCTCGTGGAATGAATTCATCTCTTTCTGTAATATAAAGCCCTACTGTCAAGTCGTCCAGCATAAATGTGAAACTTATTTGGGGAAATAGGGTGTCTCCTTTAATGTAGGTTCCAAGTATCTGCAGTGAGTGAAAATCTGTGGAGAAAGAATAGGCTTGAAATTAACAAAAACTGGGTTACATTTCCAATCAGGTGTTAGTTAGAAATCAACCAATTAACTTTCACTTTACACTTGCTAAAAAGAACTGAAAGATTTATATAAAATTTAATATTATCCTATTCCCTGGATAGTCTGCTTTATAACACATAAAACATGTTTATGAATTTGCTTGAACAGAGGCTTTAAAATGCAAGTGAAACAGTCAGTTAAGTTTACATTATTTTGCAAATTGATTTCCACTTTGATGAAAATATCCATTACAAATTTGATTAATGTAACCATTTTTAAGAAAAGGGCATGATTTACTATTCCTTGTAACGCAGGTGCCCAGCAATCTTGGAATATAGTTGAGTCTTATATCATGTGGTTGGTTCTGTTCCCTCAGCTAAACAGATACAGTTGAAATAATGGACTGAACACGTAGACTGCAAGGCTTAACTTAACCCAATGTGTGGAGCTGCTGCAAATATAAGTGTCACATAGCAGATGCTGAGAACAGAGGTGAGGATCCAAATGCAATTTAATAATCAAAGTCATACAGGCAGAAGTCAAAAACAAGAGCAAAACAATAACACAAGGGCAATCTAATAATCATGTTCAATAAACAGGCGAGAGGTCAGACTAGGCAGCAATAAATCAAAAAAGATGAACAAGGCTAGATTCAAAAACACAGGAAACCGGCTTTGTAATGTTCATGACAACAAGTGTCGTCGGCAATGTGTGCAATGAAGGAAGGTGAGTTGTATTTATAGTCCTTGTAATAAGTGTAGATCAGGGGTCGGCAACCCAAAATGTTGAAAGAGCCATATTGGACCAAAAAAAACAAAAACAAATATGTCTGGAGCCGCAAAAAATTAAAAGCCTTATATAAGCCTTATAATGATGGCAACACATGCTGTATGTATTTAAATTAGCTATATTAGCCTACCTTAAAAATGACTTCGTTGGCTACAAATACATACTGAGCCTTCATGATTAAATGTTCATTTCCCTGCAGTGCATCCTGTAGAGAGTGACGCGCCACGTGACTACTCTGTTGTACGATGCCGTCTCAAGTTTAACTTAATTACAGTATATTAATGAATTATGTTTAATGTTCAAGTTTAACTTCATTACAATATTAATTAATTGTAAAAAACGCAGCCTGCCATTTCCATTTCAAGATCAGCTCGAGTCATTCCTGGGAATGTGCTCAACAAGGAAGGGTTAATCTCCAGGGGTGTGTGTCAAGGAAAGACAGTCTAATTTTTTCCTTTCGCAACTCGCAAAATCTGCTCTCAAATGCAGTTTGCATATCAACGATCGCACTTTGTAAATAATCACCGTTGAGTGAGTGATCGGGATGGACTTCTTTGAATTCTCTCAGGGAGGGAAAATGAGAAAGCGTGCCCCGCTGTACATCTTTGGCAAAGACAGCTTGCACTCCATGGCGCATCACACAGCCGCCGGTTTGTTTACAACAGCTACCTGCCTGGCATCCCACCCTGCTGATAGAAACGTGTGTCGCAGGCTATGACGCAAATCTTCGTTGACAGAAATGTTGAAATTAAATATTCTACACACTTTACAGCATTGGAAAACGTTAAGATTGTTTGTCCTCCTATAGAAACCATATTAAAACAAAAAATATATTTACCTCCCTCATCGTTTTCCATTTTCAAACATTTTTTGAAAAAGTTCCAGGGAGCCACTAGGGCAGCGCTAAAGAGCCGCATGCGGCTCTAGAGCCGCGGGTTGCCTACCCCTGGTGTAGATGATCAACAGCTGTGTCTGCGTGTGAGTGTTCGGATTATTGTCAGCTGTTGCAGGAGTTGATGAGCGCAGGAAGTTCTAGGAGTTGTAGTTTGTTTAGCAGTAATCTCCTATATAGAAAACCCATCTGGCAATTTGAACAAACTGCAGGAAGTAAATCACCAGTGGAGACAACGCCACTGGCAATCATAACAAGTATCAGATGTGTGTCTAATACAAAAAAAATATATTTTTTTCCTCTTTTTGGTTATCGATTGTTTGAGCACATCGGTTCCCTCTTTGTATTACCTTGCCTGACTAGGGCTGTTTCTCAATTCCGATAACTAGGCCCACATGGAATCTGCGTGCACAGAATTCTGCAGATTTTTAACCCATCATTAATCTTGTTTATTTACTTGAGTAAATGTGTGTAAATCTATATTTATTCAGTTTTTTAATTATTTACAGTAATACTATTGACTAATATGAAAATGTTCAACTGATTTATGTACAGTGCAGTTTGTAAAGTATTATTTTCTGTTTTTTAGTAGATCTATTATATGATAAACTTGCTTTGTTTACCAAATAAATTGAATCTAACTGGATTTCCATTTTAAACAAGAAATAAAAGTAAAAAAATATATAATTTTTTATTTAACATATTAAGGTTTTAGTCATGATGCTCCCAAAAGCCTTGTGCATAGCCGTGCATTTATACTTCTGCGCGCTGTTTCTCTTGCTCTGCAATACACTTCCGAAACGCTAGTTGGCAGTAGGTGTTTATTTTTCTCTGTGTGACACCACTACTGCTATTTGGCATTCTGTGTCACTAAGCAATAAGACTACACTACATATACATATATAGTAAGTTTATTAATTTATTTCTTTTCTTTTCGGCTTAGTCACTTTATTAATCGGGGGTCGCGACAGCGGAATGAACCACCAACTTATCAAGCACGTTTTTAAGCAGCGGATGCCCTTCCAGCCACAACCCATCCCTGGGAAACATCCACACACACTCACTCACACACATACACTACGTACAATTTAGCTTATCCAATTCACCTGTGCCGCATGTCTTTGGACTGTGGGGAAAACCGGAGCACCCGGAGGAAACCCACGCGAACGCAGGGAGAACATGCAAACTCCACACAGAAACGCCAACTGACCCAGCCGAGGCTCGAACCAGCAACTTTTTTGCGGTGAGGCGACAGCACTACCTACTGTGCCACTGCCTCGCCTTACTAAAGGCTATATTAGACACAAATTTTATGCCAGTATTTTACATTTACATTTGCAATTCACATCCATAACTTCACACATTGGGTTCAATTAAGCTTTACAGTCTCCATGTTTAGTCAAGTACTTCAACTGTATCTGTTCAGCTGAAGGAATGGAACCAACTCCGTGACATCAGACACAGCGATATTTCAAGATGGCTTCACCCTTGAGCTAAAAGCTACAGTAAAACAGGCTGTTTTCTTTAAAATGGTTACAATAATCAAGTTTGTCAAATATATTTTTTCATCAAAGGGAAAATCAATTTACAAAATGTAAATGACATAATCATGTAAACTTCACTGACTGCTTCACCTCAACTTTAAAGGGATAGTTTACTGAAAATGTCACTTTTCCACTATTTTTTAAACTGGAGTTTCTTTCATACAGTATGTTGCACACAACAGATATGTTGTGAAGAAAGCTGGAAAAATATAATTGTTTTACACTGTATTTTTTTCTAAACCTGTAATTGTTTTTTCTTTGTCTTTCAGCTTTCCTAAACATATCTTATTTACTGTTCAACAGAACAAAGAAACTCAAACAGGTTGGAACCCACTGGAAAGTGAGTGAGCACTGCTTAAACTTTCATTTTTAAATGAACTATTCCTTTAAACATTAACAAAACAAAGCGTAAAGGGATTTGCACAAAGAAAAGTGTCAAAATAAACCTAAACATAACAGAGAATCACACGAGTTGTGGTGTGTGAAAATAAAAAATCCTGAATGTGATAATTAAATTGAAAGTTTGAAGTATATTAGCCTATTTTTGTCTGACACAGGTCAAAACATTTTCAGGTATTTTTGAAAATCTGGAGCCCCTTTAGGTAGTTTTAATTAGTAGTTAAATTAATAGTTAATTTCCTAGCCAACAAGAAGCCACTTAACTTTCGCACATGGGCAGCCAAAGGAATCACACAACTTCAACATATCTTTATTAATAATAATCTGGCACCATTTCCCCATATAGCCCAGACATACAGCATTGGGAGTAATTGCTTTTTGGAATATTTACAAATCAAATCATCAATTAAGTCAAAATTACCTAACCAATCAATCAATCTAGACCTTCCACCTCAAATCTCAGAGTTTATTAATATATCTCCCTCCAAAAAATTGCTCTCCCAAATATACAAAATGATATCAAAATCAGACAATGCATTAGTTCTACCAACCACTAAATGGCAAACAGACTTATTAATCCCAATGCTGCATTCTGGACTCAAATTTGCAAAAACACATTTTCCATGACTAAAAATGCTAACTTACAACTTATACAGTACAAAGTACTTCACAGATCACATTTAACTGGGCAGAAATTATTTAAAATAGGTTTCACTTCAGAAATATGTTCACATTGCACACAAAACACCCCAGACACATATCTTCATGCCTTATGGCATTGCACTTCAATTACATCATTTTGGGAAAAGGTTACTGACTCACTCTCCAACTTAATGGGTTGTCACATCCCACTGTGTCCCTCCCTCTGCATATTAGGTGACATATCCACAATCAATATAAATAATACAAATGGTCAGTTTCTGCTGGTGGCTCTAACTATCGCAAAGAAAACTATCCTCATGAACTGGAAATCAAGAAATACCATTCACATCTCATACTGGAAAAACTTATTAACAGAATACATCTCCATTGAAGATCCTCTTTGCCTGAAGCCATTCCCTAACAACACCTTCATCAGTACATAAACAAGAGGGGATTAAATCTAATTTAAAATAAATAAATCAATTGGGAAAAAAAAGTATAATGTAAACAATTAAAATAAAAGAATCATAATTCGGTCTTTATATACTTCTTTACTTTCCCTTTTGTTCTATTTGTTCCCCTTTCCTGTTTCTATCAATGTTATTTATTCATTTTATTATTATTATTATTTATAATATTTGTTTTCTATTTATTATTATTATTATTATTATTATTATACATAAATTATTATTTTTTATATACCAGTACTTCTCCTGACCAGTCCAACAACAGATTAAAAAAAAAAAAAAAAAAGGAATAAGTATGAAGGGGGAAAAAAGGAGAGAAAGAAAGAAAGAGAAGAGGAGTGAGAAGAGAGGCAAAAAAGGAAAGAAAAAAAAATCTACTTGCATGTAATTCACAGGGTAAAGTGTAACGTAGGCATGGCAGTCTGGGCACTGCACTGGACTGATCCATGCCACACGTTACACTTTTTTTAATGCATCACAAAGCAACTGACAAACACTATATACCTCAATGCCCATCACACAACTACAACCTCCTCAATTTATTGTTACAGCTGTTATTATTTTTATTATTATCATTATTATTAGTATTATTATTATTACCAGCATGAGTATATTATAGTTATCAAGTTAATAATCTATCATACATATCTTTAATATTATTCTTCCATGTGGGTTTGTATAATTCATAATTAGCATTGATATAGTGTTTTCTTTTTTATTTATTTAGTTTTTATTATTATTATTCTTTTTTTTTCATTGCTTTGTTTGCTGAACTTTATTTTTCTTCTCTCTTATTGTTTCTTTTCTTTTTCTTCTACTCCTCCCCTTCCTTTTCTGTTTTTTTAATTTTAATTTTTATTTTATTTATTTATTTTTATTATTATTATTTTATTAATTTTAGTTTATTATCATTAGTTTATTTTCTCTTTTCCTCTCTCTCCCCTTCTACTTACTACTTACTACTATTATTATTATTTATTATTATTATTATTATTATTTATTATTATTATTACTTGTCCTCTCCCTGATTTCCCATCCTCCCCTCTCCTCGACACCTTTGTCATAAATGGTATTATTTTTATTTTTTGTAATCATTATTATTATTATTACTGTTCTGACTTGTCCTGTTATCTTTCCATTATCATTATTACAAGTATTTATACCATTATCATTATTAAGGTTGCAATTGTTGTAGTTGTAGTGGTAGTAGTTGTAGTAGTAGTAGTAGTTGTAGTTGAAGTAGTAGACAGTGTAATAGTATCGATTGTTATTGAGTAATTGTTACAGAGATTATTGAAGTAGTAGTTCATGTAAGTAGTAGCAGAAGTAGTAATGGTGTGGTAGTTACAGTAGTAGTAGTAGTCGTTGTTGGTGTAGTAATATCAGTAGTAGATGTTGTTGATGTAGATGTAGTAGAAGTGATTGTGGTGGTGGTAGTAGCAGTAGTAGTAGTAGTAGCAGTAGACGTTGTTGTATTAGTTGTAGCAAACGCTATAGTAGTATCAGTAGTGGTAGTCGTTGTAGTAGTATCAGTTTTAGTAGACATTGTAGTAGTAGTAGTCGTGGTTGTGGCTGTAGTAGAAGCAGTAGTAGTTGTAATATAAGTAACTTTCTGTAGTAGTAGTTGGTGTAGCACTTGTGATTTATTATTATTGTTGTCAGTTATTACTGTTGTCCTTTCTTTCTTTTTACTCTTATTTTTGCTATCATACATTAATAAGCATTGTTGTTACTCCCTACCTCTGACTGGTTTCTTTCTATATGTTTTATCTATATCTGTGACACTTGCTTCATTTATTGACTGTTATTGTTCCTTATGTATGTACTCTGACCTGTCCACCAAGTTACCTTTACATGCATACACACACTCACACGCACACACTCACGCACATACCAGTACATGACTATATTGTTGTTGTTTTTGTTTTGTTTTTGTTTCGTTGCTTTGTATTTGTTATTTGTTGACGTTTTCTTGTATTTGTATGATTTTTGCACATTCTAATAAAAAATTCAAAAAAACAAAAAAATTAATAGTTAATTAGTAGATAATTTAATAGTTAAATAAGCACATTGCTATTCAATTGCAATTCCAAAAGAGAGTTTCTCTCAAAAGATATTTAAGTTAGTTAAAAAAACACGCTCCTCCTCATGATATTTTACACCCATTTTTTTAACTTAAGCCAGTTTTGCAGCATTTCTTTTCATACACTGAAGAAAGTGAAACTACGTTGTCTTACATTCAAAGAACATTTTTATATAAAATTATGATTTTATTCAATTTGCCTTAAAGCAAAAATATAAAATAAAAAATTACCCCCTAGATAAAACTAAAAGCATAATTTTTTTTTCCTGAAAGTATTTTACTTTAAACCATCAGTTTTATGTCATGTGAGTACATAAAAAATGCACTGCTATTCAGGATTGATTGATTTTTAATGGTTTAATTACCATTTTGCATGACATTTAAAGCCATACTGAAAGCTCCAGCAGTTTACCTCAGAAATAACTGAGAAAATGAAAATAAAATAACCAGGAGCCATAGCATAGCTTAACATTACGTGTATGTTTTTTAGATAAGTCCAAAGTCAAATTTGACATTAATTTTATAGTAAAAAAAAAGTAGGCAAAATTTTTACCTAAGTATTGAATAATTCATGGTCTATACCAGGGATGTCAAACTCTGTTCCTAACTGGCTACAGCCCTGCACAGTTTAGTTCCAACCCTAATTAAACACACCTGATCAAACTAATTGAGTCCTTTAGGCTTGTTTTAAATGTACCAGTAAGTGTGTTGAAGCAGAGTTGGAACTAAACTGTGCAGGGCTGCGGCCCTCCATTGAGTTTGACATCCCTGGTCTACACTAAAACAATATTTTACCTTTGAGTGAATGTATTTGTTTTCTTGGGTAAGCTAAATATTTTAAGTATTAAATTACATTTATCATTTTAATTTTCAAAATAAAAAATTAAGGAAAATTAAAAAAAAAAAAAAAAAAAAAAAAATATATATATATATATATATATATATATATATATATATATATATATATATATATATATATATATATATAAGTATATATATATATATATATATATATATATATATATATATATATATATATATATATATATATATATACATACTTTTATTGTATAAAAATACT
The DNA here is from genome assembly GCF_052040795.2 of Danio rerio. Lineage (NCBI taxonomy): Eukaryota > Metazoa > Chordata > Actinopteri > Cypriniformes > Danionidae > Danio > Danio rerio. Next base: position 12,107,139 of record NC_141045.1, on the reverse strand, counting down.
TAGTAAAAATACATATATATTAATGTCTTTATAGTAAACACTGTTTTTACTTTATGTGAATTTTTTTGTTTCAACCAAGTCAAAATAAAAAATTAAGGAAAATTAAAAATATATAAAATTACCTATATATATATATATATATATATATATATATATATATATATATATATATATATATATATATATATATATATACTTTTATTACATAAAAATACTTAGTAAAAATACATATATATTAATGCCTTTGTAGTAAACAGTGTTTTTACTTTATGTGAATGTAATTTCTTTTCTTGACCACAATAAATATTTTTGATTTAAGATAAAGATTGGACGAAAGTAAAGATAAACTTTGAGAAAAAAAAGTTAGCTGTAACAAATAATTTTACATTATACAGTAATAATACAATAATGTATCAAGTTTTTTCAGTGTAGAGACCCAGTGTTATTATCTTTATAAGTGAACTTGCTGTGGTTTTGGTTTCATTTTGGAATGAAGCATATTAAAATGTTCATCTAACTTAATCTACTAACTCCATTTTCAGATCTCTGCAGTGTTTATTTAGCAGTTTGCACATTCAAAAGGACAAAAACTCTATGAAACAAACCTTTTTTTGAGTTAAACTTTAACAAAGAAAAGATGATTATAAACACAAAATCTGATTCCACCTAAAGTAATGCAGTAACCATTGTATCATGCTTTATATAATTTTGCAATTATGTATTGTAAAGAACATTCTACATGAGCACAAAATATTTTTTTGAATTTTCACTTTGGGCAAAGTGAAAACAGAATTTTTCTCGTCGGACAAAAGTGTCTGCTAAATTCATTTGTAGATTTCATAATTGTTCTGCATCAAAATTCATAAGATAATAGAATCTTAGAAAGTGTGTTGAAGACTGAAGTGTACAGGGCATGTTTTCTAAAACAAAACACAAAACACTGCATCTATTTAACACAAATACATATTAAACAAAATCCTACCAGTTAAAACAGAGGTTGGACCTGACAGCAGAAACAGAACAAATAATACTTTGCCAATCATGTTCTCAGATGTCCGAGCCATTTTCCTCAAGTTGCATTGACTGCATGAGGTGTGTAAAGTTTTAATGAAAGGTGTAATAAAGTTTGAAACACGTCTTGCAAGATTTTTTTAACATACAAGGAACAAGGAAGATAAAAACAACAAAAACAATGTTCAGTAGAAGCCTGATGATGCTCCAAATAACTCCTTTGTAGTGTCTCTTTCACCAAAGATACTACATTTTTAGTTTATAAGTCTTATGATTATGTCTTCTTCGGTTTTGGTAAGGAGTATTCTGTACCATCAGGCGTCAAGAAAAAGCGATTAATGTTGATGTAAGCAAAGTATATCTACTGTGAGCTCCATGCAAATCAACAAAAAATCTGTTGTTCTGATTCTAAAAATAGAGAAAAATATAAAAACATGAATAAACAATAAAAGTATGTTGAAAATCAGCTTCCTCAATTAGATATCACACAACTGCCACAAATCCGTGTCAGGAAATAAACTTATAGACTAAACTATCACATAATGTCTATTTACCATTCTGCACTCAAAACTCTTATATATATATATATATATATCCTGCTGAAGTACAAGGGCAGCCAGATATATATTTTTCCTGACAACACTCCCGAGGTCGCTGTGCTTTTGGTCCGATCAAGCGAGCTTTACGCGCAACTGGCGTGAAATGGTCGCTGCGCTTTCCAGCAAAACTGATGTTGAATTGACAAGCGAGGTAGAGGACTAATAACATTATTTGTAGAGAGTGGACCCTTTCGAGTTTTTTTTTCTTCTCTCTCTCCATTACTAAAGATTGCTATTTTTATTTTTACATTTATTTGTGTGGCTGCTGTTTTTCTTTTAACAGACCTAGGTAAGATTTGTGCTCTTTGCTTTGTTCTCTTGCTGGCTCCGTGAATGGGGGGAAAATGCTGTTCTGCACTGGGGTATGGGGTGGGGTTGGGGCTGTTACCACATTGTTTTATGTTGCACCAATTGTTTACGCAATTATAAGTTCTCGTGTAAATAAGCTGGATGGGTTTTCTGATGTTTTCTTTCTGATTGTTATATTAATGATTGTTAGAAAAAACAAAATATGAATGTGAGTTTTGTCAGTTGGATTGTAAGAGTAATGGGGCACCCGATAAAACGTGGCAAAGTGTTTGCACATTTAAAGTCTTCTTTATCAGCTGATATAATTTTTCTTTAAGAGACTCATATTAGAGCTAATGAACAGTTAAGACTGCGGGCAAATTGGATCTCTCAATTATATCAAGCAACATTTTCTTCCAAGGCAAGAGGTGTGGCTATTCTTTTCAAAAAGATGTTATTTTATCGGGCTGTATTAACAATGTTCCAATCACATGTGTTAATGTGTATGGGCCCAATATTGATGACCCAGCTTTTCTTAGGAAATTATTTGGACTCCTTCCAGGTACCAATGCTACTAACGTAATAATCGCGGGAGACTTTAATTGTTATTTAGATTCTTATCTTGACCGCTCTTCAGCTCGTGTTCCATCTCCTATCCAGTCTGTTGGGGTTCTAAAAAGTCTTATTAAGTCCATGAATTTTGTGGATGTATGGAGATTACTGAATCCTACTGGTCGGGATTTTTCCTTTTTTTCTCAAGTTCACAAATCTTACTCTCGTATAGATTATTTTATTATTGACTCCAAAATTATAAAAGACGTTGTCCATCTAAATACCATAACATCCTAATTTCGGGTCATAGCCCCGTCTCACTAGGTTTAAGTCTGTCTTTACCAAAGAACCAATATTGTTGGCGTTTTAACCCTAATTTGCTAATGGATAAACAGTTCACCTCATTTCTTTCAAATCAGCTGAGTCAATTTTTAGAGACCAATAATAAAGGAGACGTATCTGACTCATGTTTGTGGGAAACTTGTAAAGTAGTTTTGCGAGGACATATTATTGCTTTTGAATCTGCACATAAAAAGAAAACACGCAAATGACTATTTGAGATTGAAAATATCCTTCCTTCCTTGGAAAAAGCTTTTCAAGAATCCAAAGCACAATCAGACCTTAATCCAATTTTAAAATTGAAATACGAATATAATTCAATTCTGAGTGATCAGGTCTCTAATGTACTATTGAAGCTTTAACAGAAACATTTTGAACTCAGTGACAAAGCAGATACATTTCTTGCTCGTCAGCTTAAAGGGGTGCAGGCCAGTCTTGCCATTCATCAAATAAGAGCTCAAAATGGTGATTTGGTAACGCATCCTAAAGAAATCAATGACTGTTTTACAGAATTTTATAAGCATCTTTATTCTTCAACCAGTTCAGTGATGAGTGACATGGGACACAGCTTTCTCAATAAAGTGAATTTTCCAAAGCTTAGTGAAAGTGCTTAAAAGGAACTAAAACAACCTTTCGATCTTAGTGAAGTTCTGGGGGCAATTAATTCCCTTCCCAGTGGAAAGGCCACAGGTCCAGATGGGTATGGAATTTAATTTTATAAAGCAAATGCATCTACGTTCCTCTCCTGCTTCGTATGTTAAATCATTCAATTGAGCTAAATAGGTTTCCTTACTCTTTATATGAAGTGTATGTGTGTCTTTTGAAAAAAAAAAAAGGCAGAGATGATACTGAGCTCGCTAATTATAGACCAATTAGTCTTCTTAACAGTGATCAAAGGTTATCGCAAAAATTTTGGCTACTCGATTAAACAAACATGTGGATTTATTAATTCATTCCGACCAAACTGGCTTTATTTTAGGAAGATTCTCCTTCTGTAACTTACGCCACCTATGAAACATTTTATACAACAATCAGTCAAAAACATCTAAGGCAGCAATCCTCTCCCTGGACGCAGAGAAAGCCTTTGACCGAATTGAATGGATTTATATGTTTTCTGTTTTAGAGAGATTCGGCTTTGGTGAAAATTTTATCAGGTTGATTAAAATGCTTTACTTGGCTCCTAAGTCTGCAATTCTCACAAATTCTGATCGATCTGCATTTTTTCAGCTACAGCAGGGAACACGACAGGGGTGTTGTTTAAGTCCGCTGCTGTTTGATCTCGCCCTAGACCCTGTTGAAAAAAAAGTATACTAGATTGTATTGCAAATATATTTTTTATTCCAAAAGTACATTGAAAGTATACTAATTAAAAAGTATACTTAATTTAAATATATAAAAACATGTATTATTAACATACTTTTATATATAACTTTTAACACACTTAAAATAATTGTAATTTAGTATAATTTCTAAAAATATATTTTAGAAAAATGCACTTTAATTACATGTTTATTTTTTACAAGTGTATTTATTTAGCATTTGATGGTAATATATTTTAGCATTATTTTAACTGTGCTTTGAAAATTAACTTGTAAGAATGTTCAAAGCACATTATTAAATAAGTTGTTTATTTTGTTAAATTCTATCTATCTGTCTATCTGTCTATCTATCTATCTATCTATCTATCTATCTATCTATCTATCTATCTATCTATCTATCTATCTATTAACCCATTTAAAACATTTGTAAATAGTGTGCAAACATACTGTTGCGAAGGGATGCTATGCAAACTGGGGTAGTTCCAAATGCAGCTTTATTATAAGAATGGTCAATCAGGCAAGGGTCAAATACCAGTACGTATCAGAAGAAGTGCTATCCTGTTGAAGAATTTTCCCTCTCCTGTGGTTTGTAATGTAATGGGCAGCACTAATGTCATTATACCTCAGATGTTGCCATCCACTCTGCAGATCTCTCACACACCCCCATATTGAATGTAACTTCAAATCATGATTTTTCCTTCACCAAACTTGACGGATTTCTGTCTTGGGTCCATTCGGGTTCCAGTAGGTCTTCTGCAGTATTTGTGATGATTGAGATGCAGTTCAACAGATGATTCACTGGAAAAATCTACTAAATTATCAACTAGAAGTCAAGTTATTATTTGTTTTACAACTAAGTTCAATGACAAGATTTTGTCAGGTAGTGTACATATGAACCATTCAAAAGTGTTAGGGTTTTTGTTCAGTGTGATAAAATCAACTCTTTGTAATGAGAAAATATAAGCAGAGCTGCAAAGTAAATCCAAAACTCAACAAATAATATTGCTTTTAAAGCAAAAGTTATACTTCTACAAAAAAAAAAGAAAAAAAAAACTTAAGGAAGATGAATTTGCTATCACATAATTAAATTATGCAACATACATGGTCATTACTAGATCCTCATTTCCTTAATGTTTCACTCATCTCGGTAGGTTCAGGTGTTGATGCTGTGGTGATGGTTTCTTTGGATTCTTAAAATGACAACAAGTATTTTTGTTATTAGTCAACAGAATTTGCAAATGAAATTAGTTTAAAACTATTGACAAGAAACAATCTTTTGGTAATCACACAAAAAATGACATATTTAAAAGCAAATCACTCGCTTAAAGCAGAGGGGCATTAACAAAATTTGAAAATGATGATTTATCTTCAGGTGATTTTATTTTCTTACAAAGTAAATCCTACCTGCTCGTTTATTCTTGCATTTGTGTATGAGGACAGCTGTAAGCACCAACATCAGAGACAGAAGCACCACTACAGGAATCACTATTTTAATTAGGAAACTGGGGTCAAATTCTGCAAAAACGTATTTCAAAGTGAGTCACAAAGATTAGAAACAGTTAAGTGGGATGTTGAATAATTAACCAAGATTACCAAAATCAATATCAAGGATTTTGTCCAGACTAAGGTGTGAGACAGAGCAGGTGTATTTGTGTTTTTCTCTCTCATCTGCTCTGATCTCCAGACTCTTCCTCATCTGGTACGTCCCGTCTCCATTGGGCAGCAGATTTCCTCCAGTGACCTCATGATCAGATACAGGCTGTCCATCCCTTAACAGGGTCAGGTTGATGGAATGGGGGTAAAATTCTGTCGCCAAACAACTCAAGCGAAACCCTCCAGATTTTGGGTGTACTTTCTTAATTAGTCTAACTTTCGGTTGTACTGTGGATAAAATAAAGTATGTTATTCACATGTGGTAATTTTACAATCCTATGTAAATAAAAATCAGGAAAAAAACAAGCTGGAGACCAACCTTTTCCATTTACTTGAGTTTGTCTTTTTTTTAAATAATCTCTGATGGTTGCTATGCAGTTTGGATAACATACGGTCTCATAATGCATCTGGAAAGACTCCAACGGTACAGTTGCCATGTTGTTTTGGCATTGACATGTAAAGTTGTCATTATAAAAACTCACTTCATCTGTAGTTGAGCCACTAAAAGCAATCTTAAAAATAATTTGTCCAGGCTTATCATTGTCCAACAGCTCACAATGCCATGTAATTTGAAAAAGTTGAGGACCTGTCAGTATAGAAAAAAAAGATTAATCTAATGATGTTATTTCAGTTAGGTTTTTGTTTGTAGCTCCTTTAGCTCTATTTTGTTTTAACCCCTTCAGAGCTGAATTGCTTTCCAAATTTCTGAAAAATGGGATGTCATGTGATGTCCATTGTAAAGGACGCAGGGTCTGAAGGGGTTAATTTGCAGGTATAAGGATCCCTATGGATTCCACCAACTGCCCAGTTGGTGGAATGAAGTCCCTAACTGCATCAGAACGGCAGAGTCGCTTGCTGTCTTCAAGAAACGATTAAGAACTCAACTATTTAATCTCCACTTCCCTTCCTAATCTGCAATTGCCTCTCTGCTTCTACCACTAACTGTATTACAAAAAAAAAATTACTAATGTTTTGCTTCTTACACTTTACATTCCTGAATCTTACTGATAACGTATTATACTGATATCATATTTGTTTTCTTTTAGTATGACTGGAGTAAAAGTAGTTCCCCTTCGGGGGGAACTTCAGCACTATAAGTGGATTTGATTTGTAAAATCCACGCATTGGGAGGTTCGGTTCAGAAGCTACTCGTCTGAAAGAGTATTGAACGGGCCAATTAAGAATGAATTGGCAGCGCAAGCCTGCGCAGGTGAGCGGCATAAGCAATCAACTGAGTATATAAGCTCACCTGGCGCCAGCAGACGCTATCCTTTTCGCTTCAGAGACTTTCTGATCGAGTCGATGAGGGTTCCTCCTGCTGTGACCAGCGATTCTGAGCGAACGAGAGCATTCTCCCGGTCCAGAGTGTGTACACGCAGTGGCAGACGGTCGAGCTGGGTTTCTCCCTTGCCTGGCGTTCTTTGGGTCCGGTCCTCCAGAGCGGTGCGTATAAAGTTGCAAACTTCACAGAAAGAGCAACACAGTCGTGCAGCACGTCCTTATCAGGACGGCGCTCCGACTGTGCGTTTCTGGATGCGGTGGTTTCCTGTCCTCGGATGATGGGCGCGGGCACTGCGTTACATGTCTGGGGGTCCAGCATGTTAATGCGCTGCTCGCGGGCAGTTCATGTCGTCATTGCGATGCCATGACTGTTGCGCAAGATCGCGGTTAGCCTTTGCAAAAGGGTGAACCACCCCAGTTGTCCCCTGCTCTGCAGCGGGCACTCGGGCAGATCTGAGGGTTTCAGCGAGAGATAATCCGTCGCCCACGGGCCCGCGGACCTCCCGCTCCTCTAAGCGCTCCATCCAAGCTTCGGGCGGGGGAAGCGATCCGTCTAACAGATGGTAGCCCTTACGCCCGATGACACCGGAGACCAGATGTCCACCGCGGCATCGGAGGGTGGGCTTTCATTGTCCGATGATGATCCAGACCCGCTCGCCCCCTTCGGGCTGGTGAGCGCTGTCACTACGGATCCTGAAACGGACATGTTAGCCGTGCTTTCCCGGGCTGCTTCGGCCGTGGGTTGGAGATGGTTTATCCCCCAGCTCCGCGGCCGGACCGACTAGAGGGGCGTTCCCTTCTTCCCGGAGGTGCACAGTAGGCTCACGCGGTCTTGTAAAGCACTTTTTTCTGCTCGTGCTGCGTGTTCCTCCACCCTAACCACTCTTGACGGTGAAACAGCCAGGGGATATGTGGCGATTCCTCAGGTTGAGTGCGCGATGGCGGTAAATCCGCGCGGCGCCTCTTCTTGGCGGGATCCGCCTCGTCTCCCATCCAAAGCCTGTAAGTTATCTACCTCCCTTGGAGCTAGAGCTTACATAGCTGCGGGCCAGGCTGCTTCCGCCTTGCATGCGATAGCCACCTACTAGCGCTACCAAGCGCAGGCGCTGGCCGAGCTGCACGAGGGTGGGTCCAACCCAGGCTTACGAGCTTCGCACCGCCGCCGACTTAGCTCTTCGGACTACTGAGTCCGCTGCGTGTGCGTTGGGGAGGACGATGTCCACATTAGTGGTCCAGGAGCGCCACCCCTGGCTGATATGCGCAAAGTCGACAAAGTCCGCTTTCTTGACTTCCCCATATCCCCAGCCAGGTTCGGCGACACTGTCTGTGAATTCACCCAGGAATTCAAGGCGGTGAGAGAGCAGTTGGTGGGTGATGTCTTATCGGCGGTCCGTAGCCCGCTCCGCCCGCCGTGCCATTCATACCTGCTCCTCGCCGAAGGCGCCCGCCTACGAGAGCTGCTCCGCCCCCGCACACGCCTCAGGCGAAGCGAGCGCGTCGGGCACCTCGGAAGCAGGCAGCCCCCCTGCCCAGAACGCCGCTAAGTCCGGCAACGGACCGCGAAGCGCCCCTGGGACAGGCCATCTGGAGAAGAGGGAACTTGCTCTTTCCCCGCTGGAGGGCGGGGCCCCATTTCCAACGGCACTTTTTACTGCCATGAAAACATTATGAAAGGGCACTTTTCACTTCCCCAGATGTGACAGCCCGAAATCTGCCAGTCTGGGACGCTATGCTTTCTAGCTTGCAGATTCGGTGCGTTTCGCCAGTGGCTCACGAGCGCTGGGAGGACGGTCTCCTTTCTCCCACCCCTCGAGCCTCCCCTCCGGAGCTCGGGTTTGGAGTGAGAGCAAATATCTCACCCCCAGCTTTTCCGTGGGACCCGCGAGCTTCCCGGATCAGCACACCCACTCCGCGCTGCCCCACTGCTGGTACGTCAACGATTGTAGCGATGAGTCCATTAGCGAGAGCTCTGCCTGCCTGGTTAGCGCGGGCCAGCTCTTCGCGGTGGCTCATACGCACAATCAGACTCGGCTATGCGATTCAGTTCGCGAAACGGCCCCCCAAGTCACGGGTGTGTATTCACCAGGGTCAGCCCCCTGTCCGCCCCTGTCTTGCGAGAGGAGATTGCTGTCCTCCTGGCGAAGGATGCAATCGAGCCGCTCCCTCCAGCCGAGATGGAGAGTGGGTTTTACAGCCCACGCTTCATCGTGCCCAAAAGAGCGGTGGGTCACGGCCAATCCTAGATCTGCGCGTTTTGAACCGCTGCCTGCACAAGCTGCCGTTCAGAATGCTCACGCAGAAGCGCATCCTCCGGTGCGTTCGTCCTCTGGGTTGGTCTGCAGCATTAGACCTGATGGACGCGTATTTCCATGTCTCCACTCTTCCTCGCCACCGACAGTTTCTGCGGTTTGCGTTTGAAGGTCGAGCTTGGCAATACAAAGCCCTCCCCTTCGGGCTCTCTCTGTCTCCGCGGGTCCTCACCAAGCCCGCGGAGGGTGCCTCATCGCCCCTTCGGCTCGCGGGCATCTGCATACTCAATTACTTTACGACTGGCTGATTTTTGCCCTCTCTCAGAGCAGTTGATTATGCACAGAGACAAAGTGCTCTGGCACTTCCACCTGTGGGGGTTTCAGGTCAACCGAGAAAAGAGCAAACTCGCCCCCGTGCAGAGGATCTCTTCTCTCGGGCTGGAGCTGGACTCGGTCACCATGGCAGCGCGCCTCTCCGGAGAGCGCGCTCAGCTGATGCTGTACTGTCTGAGAGAGCTCGGCAGTAAAATAGTGGTCCCACTGAAACTATTTCAGAGGCTCCTGGGGCATATGGCATCCGCAGCCGCTTCATGCCGCTCGGATTATTCTATATGAGACCACTTCAGCACTGGCTTCACGATCGAGTCCCCAGACGCGCATGGCACGCGCGCGCACACCGAGTCTCTGTTACTGCGCTGTGTCGCCGCGCCCTCAGCCCTTGGAGCGACCCCTCGTTCCTACAGACCTGGGTGTCTCTAGAACAGGCGTCCAGTCTTGTTGTCGTTTCAGCAGACACTTCCAACACGGGCTGGGGGGCTGTGCGTTGCGGGCATGCGGCTGCGGACCTGTGGAAAGGTACCCAGTTGCATTGGCATATCGCCTGGAGCTGTTGGCAGTGTTCCTCGCTCTCCACCGTTTTTTTCCGGTGCTGGAGCGGCAACACGTGCTGGTCAGGACGGACAGTACGGCGGCGGTGGCGTATATCAGCCGTATAGGGGGTATGCGCTCTCGCCGCATGTCTCAGCTCGCCCGCCGTCTGCTCCTCTGGAGTCATCCGCGGCTGAAATCGCTGCACACCATTCATATTAAGGCAAGCTCAACCGTGCAGCCGATGCGCTCTCACGGCAGCCTTGCGTCCTGGAGAATGGAGACTCCACCCCGAGTCTGTTCAGCTGATATGGGCGCGATTCGGGGAAGCCCAGATCGATCTGTTGCTTCCCCCGAGATCGCTCATTGCTAGTTGTTCTTTCCCTGACCGAGTGCTCTCGGCACGGATGCACTGGCTTACAGCTGGCCTCGGTGCACGCGCAAATACGCGTTTCCCCCAGTGAGCCTGCTCGCGCAGTTACTGTGCAAGGTCAGGAAGAGGACGAGGAACAGGTTGCTGGTTGCGCCCCTCTGGCTCAACCGGACCTGGATGTCAGAGCTCTCCCTCGCGATAGCCCTCCCCTGGCAGTCCCTTCGAGAGAGCACCTACTCTCTCAGGGACAGGGCACCACCTGGCACCCTCGCCGATCTTTGAAGAGATTTTAGACGCGAGGAAGACTTAGGTAACCTCCGATTGCGGTGGCTAATACCGTCACTCGGGCTAGAGCCCCCTCCCCGAGCGCGCCTATGCCCTGACGTGGAGTCTATTCACTGAATGGTGTGTCTCTCGCTGAGAAGACCCCCGTAATTTGCCAGATCAGCGTTGTGCTTTCTTTACGCCGAGAGAAGCTGGAGAGCAGGCTGTCGCCCTCCACACTCAAGGTTACGTGGCTGCCATCTCCGCTCTCATAACGCGGTGGCTGGCAGCACCGTGGGAACGCATAACCTCATCATCCGGTTCCTCAGGGGCGCTAAGCGAATTAATCCACCCCGCCCCCTCTCATGCCCTCTTAGGATCTCGCCCTCGCTACACAAGCCGCGTCAGATCCCTTCGATCCTCGACTCAGTATCTTTCTGTCCCTGAAGACAGCTCTGCTGGTCGCGTTGATATCGATTAGAGGGTCGGGGACCCGGAGGCATTTTTCGGTCAGTGACTCGTGCCTGTAATTGGGCTGGCTTCTCTCACGTCCTGAGACCCCGCCCGCGATATGTGCCCAAGGTTCCTACCACTCCGTTTTAATACGAGGTAGTGAGCCTGCAAGCGCTGCCCTCGGAGGAGGCAGACCCAGCCCTTCTTTATTGTCCAGTTCGCATTTTGCGTATTATCCGGACCGCACTCAGAGTTTAGATAATCTGAGCAGCTCTTCGTCTGTTATAGCGGTCGGCAGCAGGGAAGTGCCGTACCGAAATAAGTTCCCACTAGATTGTGGATGCCTTTCTTTCACTATCAGGGCCGAGATGAGCCGCGTCCCCCGAGAGCGCGTGCGCACTCCACTCGGAGTTTCGTATCCTCTCGAGCGCGCGCACGCGGCGCCCCTCTAACAGACTTCTGTAGAGCTGCGGGCTGGGTGACACCCAACACATTTGCAAGGTTTTACAATCTGCGAGTGGAGCCGGTTTCCTCAAGGGTATTAGGTAACCCTTGGTGATTGAGGAAACAATTCGGTAGGGTGTTGAAACACGCTTGCTGCGCCATTTTCCCTAACACGGAGATACGTGCGCCTTTTTATCTGTCAGTAAAGTTCCCCGTCAGGTGAGCCCTGCAGATTCCTCCGTGGCCCCCAGCACTGACTCAGCGGAGGAGTCACTTGCTGGCCCACTACGTTGTAGGTCTGCCCGCTGGTCAGCCCGCGTTTTGGGTAAAGGTGCCTGCTATGCGTGATCCCCACTAGGCGATCCCATATGCTTATTCCGCCACGGTTAAGTCCCCCCCCTGGGCGGACCCGTGTCTTCCCTCCCCGCTAACCACTCTTTTGCTATGCGTACTCCCCCTTTTAGGGCTAGTCCATATGTAAATTCTGCCATCTATCCCCCCTCGGGTAACGGATGGCCTCCGCAGCGTCCTCCCTATCGGGATTGCACGCTTCCCAACGTACTGTCGTATTTTCCTAGAATTATCTAGATGCTCACGACTTCCCAAAAAAATATATCTAAATCCGTAAAACTTCTGTTGAAGTAGGATAAATTAGGGCCAGGGACACGTTGGAGGACCGCGCCCCCCATGATGCGGGTGCGTCACGCTTGCTTGACTATCTCCTCATCGGGGGTGTTGGTAAGGTGCAGTCATTATGGCGCTTTCAATGGGCTCCCACTGCGTGGATTTTACAAATCAAATCCACTTATAGTGCTGAAGTTCCCCCCGAAGGGGAACGTTCGAGGTTACTAAAGTAACCCTTCGTTCCCCGAGGAGGGGAACGGAAGCACTATACTCCGTCGCCATAATGACTGTCCCTTAGCTGTTGAAAGTCTCTTCAGCTTAAAAAGGATAGCGTCTGCTGGCGCCAGGTGAGCTTATATACTCAGTTGATTGCTTATGCCGCTCACCTGCGCAGGCTTGCGCTGCCAATTCATTCTTAATTGGCCCGTTCAATACTCTTTCAGACGAGTAGCTTCTGAACCGAACCTCCCAATGCGTGGATTTTACAAATCAAATCCACTTATAGTGCTTCCGTTCCCCTCCTCGGGGAACGAAGGGTTACTTTAGTAACCTCGAACGTTTTCAAATCTTTTAAAATAATCTCTAAGATATATTATTAGCCCCTTTAAGAAAGGGGGAGAACAAATATGGCGCACTAATTTGAAAATTAGCAATTTCAGACATAGATTGTGTATTATCAGCTTCTGACAATTTGATCTCCAATATGATAATTGAACTTACTTTCTGTACCGTTCTTAAACGTTAGTGTTGACATCATAAAGGGCTCCAACGTATTTTGTATTACAGTAAGCACATCAGAAACAGCCTCATCTTCATTTGTCGTATTATCCCGTGGAATGAACTCCTTTGTTTCAGAATTATAGAATCCTACTCTCAAGTCGTCTAGCATGACTGTGAAACTTAGTTTAGGAAATTGAGTTTCTCCTTTAATGTAAGTTCCAAGCAACCACAGTGAGTGAGAATCTGTGGAAAAGGAACAGCCATTTTAAAATATTGTGACCTAAGCTTGAAAAAAGCTTAAAACCAAATTAAGATCAAAACTGGGTTACACTCCCATCTCTCCAACCAGGAACTAGTTAGAAATCTACTGATTCACATTTGCTAAGAAGATTTGAATGAAAATACAAATACTCTCCCATTCCCTGGTCTTCTTTATAACATAATAAAACATATTTGTCATATTACATAAATTTGTTAACAGAGCCTTTAAAGGCAGTTCACTCAAAACGGAAAATTCTGTCAACATTTATTCACCCTTACACCATTTCAAAAACCGAGTTTCCTTCTTCTGTTGAACACAAAATAAGATGTTGTGAAGAAAGCTGAAAACATTATGTATTCTGCAACTTTATGTATTTCTGTCCGGTATTTGTTTTTCCTACAATGGATGTCAATGATGTGTTTTCACTGTCAATAATGTCAATGTTTTTCAGCTTTCTTTAAAGGATCATCTTTACTGTTCAACTGAAAAAAGAAACTCAAACAGGTTTGTAACCACTCGATAGTGAATGAGCATTGTTACCCTTCATTTTTGGGTAAACTATCCCTTTAAACACTAACAAAGCAAAGTGTAAGGGGGGTTCTAAATACCCATCCCTCAATTACTAACATCTAGAATTTGTCCCATATATGAGCTCATTTGTCCTATTTTCACTGCTATGCCATATTAAATTGTGAAAATAATCGGTTGAAACAAGGCTTTAACACCAAGAGGAATCCTGTGTTGGCTGCTGCATCAGCGTGACTGAGGAAAGCTGAATGTGCTGGCCAGTTTGCTATTTAAATGAATAATATTTAAATGACAATAGGCTAGTTTAAATTTAAAACTTTATCACCCGGTTTCACAGACAAGGTTTAAGGCTAGTCAAGATTAAATTGCATGTTTGAGCTGTATGAACTCAAAATAACTTGCAGTGAGATGTCTTAAAATTTGTCAGTGTCCTATTTTATCACCAGATGCACACCAGTAATATATTTTTCTAAGGCCATTTTTATAAATGTGGCTTAAATAGCCTAATTTAACTAAGGCCTAGTCCTGGCTTAATCTAAGCCCTGTTTGTGAAACTGGGCCTATAAGATTTCTATTTTTTTGTTTGTAATGATATACGGTGCAATTGATGTATATGTGATTTATATGATGTAAATGACAATTGACGTAAATCTGTTTTGGTACATCAAAAAGTGTGGTTATCCAACAAGCTAATACAGCAAAAAAAAATGTTCCTAAATTGTCACTAAAATGCTATTTAAACCTTATAAATAAATAGAAAATGAGACGAATAACTGAAAAAAAATGTCCACTTTTTAAGAAAAAAGAACCACCTCTTTCACCGGGCTGTCTATGGACCTGTTAAGAGTATTAGGGCCTACTCACACTAAGCCATCGTAACGTGCCCAGGCCCGTTTCCTGGATCGTTTGAGAAGTGTGTGCGCGCTGAATCGGACTCAAGCACGGTTCACTTGGTCAGCCCTGGCCCAGTTGGAAGAGGTGGGCCTGAGCATGGTTCACTTGGGCTTTGGCGCGGTACGTTTGTAGTGTGAGTGCAAAACGGGCCAAAGCCTGAAACTGAAAGCGAGACGTGACTTTTAAGGGATTGTTTCAAATGGATTTATCAATCATTTTTACTGTTTAGTGAATGCAAACTGCCGTAGTTTATTAAAGACGCAAACCTCTCACTGCACGACAGCTGTGCACCTTCAGCAGATCTCCTCATTCCTGCAGCATGAGAGCATTATGATTATAAGCGCCAAAAGTAGCGGATCTGTTCAGCGAAATAGGAAGAAGATAAGGACTGTTTGGCAAAATATTTGACTGCATGTCACTGCATATCAAACAACTGCAACAATATAACTAGAGAAATCTCCACTGTGCCTGCTGAGTGAGAGAGCGCTTCTCACTGAACAGCACAGCAACGATGACGTAAGCGTGCCGAGGACCGATTGTGGTGTGAGTGCGGGCCACAGGGGGAGACAGGAGGGCGGACAAGCATGCTTTGGCCCGGTTCGAGGCAACTGTACCTAGTGTGAGTACGGCCTTAGTCAGCTGGGTGAGTTAACAATTGCAATCACAGATAGATTTAGACAAGATCATTGATCACAAAACAAAACCACATTTTTTCTCAGACTAATCCTCGAAGGAGAGAGTGCCCTCACAGAGAGACCCATTCACCAAAAAGCCAAAAAAAAGAGTGAGAGATCGCCATTGCATTTAGGGCTGGCTTTTTTAAGCACTACGCCAACAAGCGTTGTGGCGTGATCCCAGCATCAGCATCCAATGTCATCAGCATGGAATGTGGATCCTCTAATGTTGTTTATACCTGTAAACAGACATGTAAAACTACACACCCACACACAAACAGGAGCACACACACATAACCCCAAAAAAGTTCTGCCAGGGAAAGTAACAGTGACAATTGGATTGAAAGTTTATAATCTTTTTATTTAATGTGTGGTATACCACTTCTCTTTGCTTTTGTTTTTCTTTAGTTTTATGTTTTTCTTTTTTCAAAATGTTTTCTTTTCGTTTTTCAATTTTTATTTATAAGGTACTGTGAAGGGATAATATTAATAAATGATAATAATAACATATATATATATATATATATATATATATATATATATATATATATATATATATATATATATATATATATATAATTGAATTGAAAGTTTGCAAATCTATTAATTAGACTATTTTCTGATGCAGGCAAAACATTTTCAGGATATTGAAAATCAGGAGCACATTTGGGTAGTTATAATTACTAAAACATACAGTGTAATGCTTGGGCTGAAATTGCTGTTCAAGAGGAATGTTTATCTCAAAAGATATTGAAGTCAGATAACAAACACGCTATGATATTTCACAGCCTATTTTTAACTTAGGCCAGTTTTTGCAAAATACTGCTCACTAAGCTAGCAAAACAATATTTTACATTTAAGTGAGTTTATTTTTTATTTGAGCAGAGTAAATATTTTGATTAATGTTAAATTGCATTTTTTTTTTCAGTTTTAAACAAAACAAAACTATAATGTGAGGACAATGTATAAATAGAGCTAAAACAAATTACATTAATATTATTATTATTATTATTATTTTATTATTTGTTTGTTTATTTTTTGTTAGGTCCAAAGCAAAATTATACTTTGATCTAAGAGTAAAAAAGATAAATCCAAAATAAAAATCTTTATAATATAGTAAACAATATTTTGACTAGTTTGAACCAAAGTTAGAAGATTTTTTCTTTTTTCTTCTCAAACCAAGTTTGAGAAGAAACAAAACATTTTAGCAATAACAAATTACAGTAATTTAAGTTGGTTCAAATTATAGTTTTTTCAGTGTAAAGACCAGACTCCCAGTATTTTATTATCTTGATGAGCGCATTTGCTGTGGTTTTGGTTTAATGTTGGAAAGCTGTAAAATGTTCTTCTAATTTCAGACTAAATCCATTTTTAGGTCTAACAAAAATTTAAAAGAAGATTATAAAATGTAAAATACAAAACACTGCATACCTGTTAAAACAGTGGTTGGAGCTGACAGCAGAAACAGGACAAACAATACTTTGCCAGTCATGTTCTCAGATGCACAAGCTATTCTGCTGAAGTTGAATTGATTGCTTGTGGTGTATAAAGTTGCAGTAAAAGTTGTCTAAAAGTTTTGGAACAAGTCTTACAAGATTTTTTTTTTAACAAACGAGGAACAAGGAAGATGAAAATAAAACTAAACTAAAAAAAGGTTCAGTAACAACCTGAGGACGCTCCAAATAACTCCTTTGTAGTTTGGGTGTGTCTCTCCTTCACCAAAGGTAGCCTACTACATTTTTACAGTTATAAGTGTTATGATTATGTCTTCTTTGATTTGATTAAGGAGGAACCTGTGACATCAGGCACAAGGAAAAGTGGTTAACTATGTTGATGTATGTCCAGTATAGCTATTCTCCAGGTCCAGCAAATCACCAAAAAATTCAGATTCTAATATTTTCAAGATAAAAACCATCAACAAACAATAAAAAAGTATGTTGAAAATCAGCTTCTGATCAGATATCACACAATCGCCACAAATCGTTTTCAGGAAAATAACTTATAGGCTAAACTGTCACATATTTTCCTTTAGCCAGTCCGCACCCAAACTCTTTAGTTTGTAATAATTTTGTTCTTAAAATGGCTTTTTAAAAAATTCAAAACTGCTTTTATTCTAGCCAAAGAAAAACAAATAAGACTTTCTCCAGAAGAAAAAAATATTATCAGACATACTGTGAACATTGCCTTGCTCTTTTAGACATCATTTGGGAAATATTTCAAAAATAATTATGACTTCAACTATACACACACACACACACACACACAATCTGATGGAAAATGAACATCCCTATATGCCCTACTCCCTACAAATGGAAGAACCTTTGATGGATTGAACGTGATTGAATGACTTACAAGAGCTCTTTATGAGAAGATTCAAACATTTTAATACTGCACCCATATGCAAAAATACATTTGTACATGAATAAAAATACTACGGGGGGTCATCTGCAAGTTTTTGAAAACTATACTATATTATACTATACTATACTCTGTCTCAGTGTTAACTAAAAAATTGAGATCATTTATTGGAGAGTACTAATTGTTTTAATGCATTTATGTTAGTATAATTTTTTTATTATTATTATATTGTTACTTACATTGCTAGCTTTTTTCTTTTCACCACACTCAGTGACAGTGACAGTACTAAGGCAATAACCTGCTAAAATGTTCCCCCTGGATACTCGCAAACATATTTTTTATAATAAACAAAAAATAACTCAATTGAATTTATATTGTAAGCTCACCATACTTATGTGTTTACAGTACTACTCAAAGCTATGCAGTACATATTATGTGATACTCATTATTAGCATAGAGCTAGGGCCCAGTTAACAAAAGGGCTGAAGCCTATTGCACATGGAAGAAATATAAATTCTCTAGTGGCTGCAGATAACGGACAGGTTATGTAAATGTGAATTACAAATTAAAGTAATCTTTAACATATACACACACAAAAAAACAAAACAATTGAAAGTAAAGAAAGCTACAGTAGAGGGTGTGAGAAAATAATGAGGCTCTGTTTTGGTGACACTGGTTTACAGCAAAGATTACAGGTAATAATTGAGGCAAAGAGTGAATCAACCAAGTATAAAAAGTTGTAAAAGTTGTGTAAATATTTAGAAAAGTAGTTGTTGTTTGTTCTGACGCAGTTTAACTGCAAAGAATTGAGTCCTTGTATTTTATGACCATTTTGTATTGTGTTTTGCATTGTATTTGCACTACATCCTTTCACTACAGAAAAAAATGCCACTGAGAGCGGAGTGATATGACACGGTGCATAAATGTGCATTAAACACAGTTTTTCAGTTATTTAGCAGTCTACATGTGTTTATTGCCTCATAACAAACAAACATGGAAAAATTCACAATATACACCTTAACAAAAGATAATATTGACAAACGTATAAACGGCATATTCTGCATATATAATCCGGTGCTTTTGTAGACTGTGACTGGCAGTAACCCTACACCACATGGCTGCAAGGAAAGGTCTTGTCGACTCATTCAAGAACAAACAAGTTCACACAGCTCTACCAATGAAATCTATAACATTCTGAAACTTTTCCCTCCACTCCAAATTGCTTAACATAAAGACAACTCCACCACCAATCATCCGTATACATCACTTCTATGGAGTCAACAAAACACTGAATACAATTATACATATGTGTTTTGCATTAATGTTTTTCATTAGCAATAATATGAATAATGGAAATTGCTTGTAAACAGTATTAAGAGTATTGCTCCTGACATGTAAACATTATCTTACTATTAAGCCCTTAATGGTTATTGGAAATAATCGCAATATTTGTGGACATGTAAATGAAGTCATTGTTTTCTTTGAGTGTACTCTATCAAAGTGTATTCTATTTTCTTTGACTGTACACACACCACTACTGCTATTTGGCATTCTGTGTCACTAAGCAATAAGACTACACTACATATACATATATAATAAGTTTATAAATTTATTTCTTTTCTTGTCGGCTTAGTCCCTTTATTAATCTGGGGTCGCCACAGCGGAATGAACCACCAACTTATCAAGCACGTTTTTACGCAGCGGAGGCCCTTCCAGCCACAACCCATCCCTGGGAAACATCCATACACACTCACTCACACACATACACTACGTACAATTTAGCCTACCCAATTCACCTGTACCGCATGTCTTTGGACTGTGGGGGAAACCTGAGCACCCAGAGGAAACCCACGCAAATGCGGGGAGAACATGCAAACTCCACACAGAGTTTGACCCAAATCAACTGAACCATCCCCAAATCATAATTGGCTTCACCACTCTGTCTCCTCCAGTCACATTATACACTCTTAATAAGCTATAAATATCTAAATATCTGGTAAACAGTTACAAAGTAGCAAATCAGACACTCAATAAAGCATAAAACTTTGAAGCAGAACGATAAATAAACCATTCAACAGTGTCAGGTTTCCGTTCACTGTAATAAAAGCTTGAGTGCATGTGTCCCCATATTTGTAATGGGAAAATAAAGAAACTAAATCCAAAATTCAAAAAATAATATTGCTTTTGAAATTATGGCTAAATGAAGAGTACAAAAACTTACAGAAGATAAAGTCGCCATCACATGAAGTACAAACATGAATAGATTTTAGGTTTAGTTCTCTTTTTACTTTCGCTAACATTGATATTTGCAATTTACAATTTTGTAAGGGGAAGAGTTTATTTTTGTTTTTCATTTTTTTATGTTTCACTCGTCTCAGTAGATTCTTGTTGTGGTCCATGTGTTGCTGTCATGCCAATGCTTTCTTCAGATGCTAAAAAAGAAATTAGTTTTTGATTTAACAAAAACTAATATAAATGATTCAAAAAACATATTGAAGTAATCACACAAAAAATACAAAAAACAAATCACTCGAAGCAGAGGAATAATGCTCTTTAGATGAAGCTACAATAAATGAAAATTTTGTGGGGAAAATCAATAGCTTGTTGATAAACAAATTTATTTTGTTATTAAGTGAATCTTACCTCGTCTCTTCCTGCATTTAAATAAGACAAATCCAGTTATAAACACCAACACTAGAGACAAAACTATTAACACAGCAGGAATCACTGATTTAAATGGTTCTCCAGGATCAAAATCTGCAACAAACAAATTCAAAACAAAAAGATCACAAACAGATTATAAATGCAGTTCAGATATTTTTATGATTTATTTTTACACCTAATTACCTAAAGGTACAATAAGTTTGTTGTCCAGACTGAGGTGTGTGGCAGAGCAGGTGTATTTGTTTTTTTGTCTCTCCTCTGCTCTGATCTCCAGACTCTTCCTCATCTGGAACGTCCCGTCTCCATTGGGCAGCAGATCTCCTCCAGTGACCTCATGATCAGATACAGGCTGTCCATCTCTCAACAGGGTCAGGTTGATGTGACGAGGGTAAAACCCAGTCGCCAAACAGCTCACTTGAAAACCTCCAGAATCTGATGCTTTCTGAATAAGTCTGACTCGCGGTTTCACTGCAGAGTAAAATAATATAACAGAACAGAACAACTAAAATATATTTTAAAAATGTTAGAGCTTTACCTTTGTTTTTTACTTGAGTTCCTCTTTTCTCAAGGAAATACTTTAGAAATTTATGGCAGCATTGGTAGATTATAGTTTCATGTATGAATTTGCACCACTCTAAATATACTTGTGTCATTTCTTTTTTGCCCTTATGTGTAAATGTATTGTCCAACAATTGTATTTCTTCTGTGGTGGTGCCTCCAACAGCAATCTTTGTTATCAGCTTTCCAGGTTTGTTATTGTTTGACCATTTAATTAGTGTCATCACTTGATACACCAATAGACCTGTGAAAATGTGTGATACAATCTGATTAACCTCTTAAAGTTCTAAGAATTGTTTTAAACAAAGGTTTAAATACATTTTAACTCTTAAAAATTTTAACATAATTAATATGGTCAAGGCGGTTCATTCTGCTGTGGCAACCCCTGATTAATAAAGAGATTAAGAAGAAGGAAAAAAATTAATGAATGAATAAAATGGTCAAGTAGAACTTACACTAAAGGCAGAATTCATCAAAAATGTCAAATTCTGTCATCATTTACAGTATTCACCTTCCTCTTGTTCCAAACCTATTACATTACAATAAACATGTTTAATAAAAGTAGAAAGGTAAGGTACACGTACTTTCCGTTTTGTTCTCAGATCTTTTTTTTTTTCAAGAAATGGGTGCAAAATCTCCTTCATTTCATTACTTATATAAGAAATCATTTCATCTTCAACTGTATTATTTTTTCGAGGAATGTATGTTCCCATTTCTGAATTATAATGTCCTACTGTGATGTCATCCAACTGAAATGTGACACCAAATTCAGGAAATGGCGTCACACCATCAGTTCGGGTTGCAAGCACCCATAAAGTATGAGAACCTGTAAAATAACAACAACAAAAAACTAACTACAGTATTTTTCTTAGTAAATTGCATTTTAACCCAGCACTGACACACTAAGATTTGACTTTTTAATTTTATATTATGCAGGTACGGGGCCTATGTGTGTAGCCTGTGTGTGATCGTGTGTGCCAATGCCCCCACATGTGGTTTGTCTAATCATGTAAGAAATCGTTTCATATGGCGAAGCAGTGGCGCAGTAGGTAGTGCTGTCGCCTCACAGCAAAAAGGTCACTGGGTTGCTGGTTCAACCCTGGGACCAGTTGGCGTTTCTGTGTGGAGTTTGCATGTTCTCCCTGCATTTGCGTTAGTTTCCTCTGGGTATTCCAGTTTTCCCCACAGTCCAAAGACATGCGGTACAGGTGAATTGGGTAGGCTAAATTGTCCGTAGTGTATGAATGTGTGTGTGGATGTTTCCCAGTGATGGGTTGCGGCTGGAAGGGCATTCCGCTGTGGTGACCCCGGATTAATAAAGGAACTAAGCCGACAAGAAAATGAATAAATGAATGAATCGTTTCATATATGTATATATATATATATATATATATATATATATATATATATATATATATATATATATATATATATATATATATATATATATATATATATTAGGGATGCTCATTTCGGTTAATTTTGCTAACCGACAACCGCCGCTCATTAATCGGTTATTAACGGTTAACTAGTCAGATTACTATTAATTTTATATTAAACAAATTGACGTGTCTATTTTGTGTCTGACACATTAAATATTGCATAAAATACTGATTTATTTTTATATGCTAGCATATTAATAATAGAACAATACAACAGAGCATTTTCACGCACCTGCAGTGTTTAGTACAGAAGAACAGAATAAACTAAATAAAATGAATAAAATAAATAGGACTGCCCTAAATTATTTTCCACTTAAATAATTAATTTATATTACAAATCGAAAACACTGACTGATTATTTTTAATAACCGGCATAGGCTGTTTTTTTTCCAATCATATTTTTGTCTTCCGTCAAATAAAATAGCAGACTTCCTCAAATCGCCCGCTCCACGGAAAATATGCATTTATTTAATGCTCCGCTTGTATTATTATAATCACAAAACCTTTTTACATTTTTAATAGAAATCATTATTTTAAAGATTATGGCTTGACGGGGTATCCTTTCTCTCCATCGCGGTTCAAGTGCGCGCGCTGCGTGATGAAAAGACAACAACACGCGCGCATATGTTGACTTTTTGTAAACAGTTTTTTTGTTTAAATATGATAATGCATTAATGTGCATACATGCTTTATAAGCTGTCAAATAAAAGGTAAAGCCTATTTGTTGCGTTTATGATGCAGATCCAGGTCAACATCAGCGCTTTTTTTGGCATCAACACGTCTGTTTCAAGCAATATTCTTCTTCCATTTTGCTTCTTTGGCAAATGTGTCTGTAGGCACGGGTTATATGTTATCGTCCCGCAAGTTAAGTATGTCTTGCAGTTGAACAAGTGACCGACCACAGCTAACGTGCTTTTTTCATTCCAAAAATGCGAGGCGCACCTGCCTTTATGTTGACAAGGAAAAAAGAAGAGAAGAGGCGTGGTCCTCTTATGAAACGACTGAATCAGCTGGGTATCGATTGTGCAAAAGTGTTGCTGTATATGTTGATAAAATTGTAATGTTTAATAATATTATGATATTCAAGATTTGTACATTCATACAGCTCTGGATAACTTAAAACAGCGATTAGACCTTCAGAGCGGCAATAATGCGTCCTGAAGTAAAGCGAAATGGCTATAAACTCCAGCATGATAGAGTGATTATATGCAGAGTCATACTTTATCTATAAATAAAGTATAACTATAGAAACTGTGTTCATCTTAACTGAAAGCTTCTGTGTGTTTGCTGGCCTCACCCATCGCGCACCTGTCAGTCAGTCAGTCAGCACGTAACCCCAAAGGATTAAACAATAGCACACAGCACTATACTGGTACAAAAAAGTTTGCGCTGTTATAATCCACTTACCTTTTAATACGTTTTGATGTGATTATAATCCGCTATTAAAAACAACAACAACAATAACTGAATGTTTTGAAAGGGTAATGTAGCCGTGGCGGGATGCATTTTGTTCCCCCCCATGGAAGAATGAATGTAGCGGAAACCAAGCTCTTTAAAAGTTCTCTGTAGTTGTCTTGACAACACAAACTGCTGCTCTGGGTTGAGCCGCGTGCAAAAGATGCCCCTCTTAACGCAAAGGCGCATTCAATCGGCCACTTACGCAGCCAAACTAAAAATAAATAAAATAATAATTTTAATCGTTTAACTGATAGCATTAATCGGTCACAAACGCACCCTTTCGGTTAACGGTTAATCGATTATTTTGAGCATCCCTAATATATATATATATATACACACACACACACACACACTCACACTAGGTTTTCTAAACGTTCTAAATGTAACTGTAATAAACCCAAGAGCATTGAGTACCTAAATTAAACCAAGCAATACAGTTTAAAATAGTTTTAATAAAATAAGCAAACATTTATTCATGCAGAATGTAAAAACCTACCTGCTAAAATAGTGACTTGAGCTGACAGCAAATATAGAACTAATAATAATTTATTCATCTTGTTTTGAGGCTGTTAAAACTTGTTGCTCTCTAAAGTCACTTTCATTCCATTATGTGAAACCAGGGGCGTTGCTAGGGTCGAAAGGGATAAGGGGCTTAGCCCCAAACACCCCCCCCCCCTCCAAACCAAAAAAACCCCCACTTTCATAAGTTGATCTACTCTAATCTTAATAATAGGATTAGAGATGGTTTAATGATAAATAAAGGGTTTTTGAGTTGACAGTCTATAACAATAAATTGTGAAGCTTTGTGACTTGTAACACCAAAAAGGAAAAAATTGATAAATTACCCACTTCTTATTTACTATTCTGTTATGAGCCATATCATGCCCCTTGAGCCTCCCATCTCCTGTCCTGATTTGTAGTTTCTGTTTGTTTTTTGAAAATAAAAATTTCTGCATGTCTTCAAATCTGAAAATATGATTTATTTTATAGACCAAGTTGTTATCCAATGTGATACAAAGCTACACACGTTTATTTGGACAGAGTGATTAACTGAGGGGTAGTGTTGTCAAGATACTGGAATTTCTAAATTCAATACCTCGCAAAATATTGATATTCAATGGGCTTTTTTAAAAACAATTGTATCAAAAATAGTACAAAAAAATAAAGATTTAAATGCTAGAAATGTGTTTACTTCAAATTTCTTTAGAGGGAGATTTTTAGTTTTCCTCAAAATAGGTTGATGTGGGCATTGCAGCACTTTGAATGCATGTAATGCCTGTTTCATTCACACTTGAGCAGAAATTCCATATATGCCTCACAAAAGTAGTAGAATATTCCAGGAAAACCCTAATATTATGGATGAAGGAATCCAGCTATTGCTGGAGTTGAATGAAAATTAGATCTGAATAAACATAAAAAAAGGCTTAAACTGATCATTTACACGACTGTGACAATAAATGTAGATGAAGTCAGAATTATTTGCCCCCCTTTCAATTTTTTTCCCTATTTTAAATATTTTTAAAATGATGTTTAACAGAGCAAGGAATTTTTCACAGTATGTCTGATAATACTTTTTCTTCTGGAGAAAGTCTTATTTGTTTTATTTCGGCTAGAATAAAAGCAGTTTTACATTTTTAAAAAACCATTTAAGGGTCAAAATAATTAGCCCCTTTAAGCTATATTTTTTTCCGATAGTCAGCATAAAAAACTATCGTTATACAACGACTTGCCGAATTACCCTAACCTGCCTTTAAATGTCACTTTAAGCTGTATAGAAGTTTCTTTAAAAATGTCTAGTCAAGTATTACTTACTGTCATCATGGCAAAGAGAAAATAAATCAGTTATTAGAGAGGAGTTTTTAAAACTGTTATGTTTAGAAATGTGTTAAAAAAAATAAACAAGGGGGCTGGGGGCATTAGGTATTTTCATAAGAAAGTCGATTTATAATCCGCTGCTAACTGACAAAGCATGTTACTGTAGAATATAGCCATAAAAAAATATGCTAGATACATGAACTCACTGTGATTTAACTATTACAGAAACAGATGTGACTGGCTATATCATATCTAGATAAAAATGTCTATATATCTATCTATATATATATATATATATATATATATATATATATATATATATATATATATATATATATATATAGAAACCAAGTACAATTTACATTTTTCTGAATAATTCGCATGTATTTACATTAATGTGCAGCACATTTTATTGATTACCTACAGTTATGTTATTTCACCAAAACTACACACATTTTCTGCTCTAAAAACAAATATTAAGCTCCATCTGTAACTTAGCTAGAACTATTCAGTTTTGCGAAACAGTTGTATTATTACCTCATCAGCTTCAGCTGCTCAAAATAATGAATGATGTGCATTGGCGGAGTATTTTTAAACCATGTGACAACAGAGCCACTCCCACCTGCCGGTAGAAACAGGTACTGCTGAATAGATTACTTTTTAAATACCCGACACAAACGCTGCTTTAGGTAGAATACGCGTGACATACACGTTTTAATTGTCAGAACTTTGATAACAAAATAATTGTTATACAACCTATTTTTTATTTAAGTGAAACATATTCCAAAAGATCAAGGGCTTTTGTCAATACATCAGGGGCTTAAGCCCCCAAAGCCCCGCCCTCGCAACGCCCCTGTGTGAAACAAGTCTTTCTGCATGTTTTACCACAAGGTGTTGCTTACATCATGCACAGAGGAGGAACTTGAAATGAGGGTAAAGAATACATAGTTTTGTTATGTGTTGTGTGACATTTATTGTAGACATTTTGCAGCATTTTGAAGGAGTGAATTAACTTATTTTATTTTATGTAAGTTTAAAAAAAAATTCTAGATTGTGTTAGTAGGGCACTGCTCACTTGTAAATTACATTTTAAACACATTTCTTGTCTAAATGATGTTCAAAAAGCCCTACTAACATTATAAGTCATTAAAATGTGGCCATTAAAAATCCCAGGATGTCCTTCGAAATAGAGTAGTGGTTTAACCCTGGTGTAACAGAGGCCAGTCAGTGAAGTGCTATGAAGGTAAACTTCATTCCTCTGACCTCAAAAGGTGCTCTAGCATCAGACACATACGGTTTCGGGCTGAAGTCACTTAGAGCAACCAACTCCAATACAAAAAAAATTGCTGGTTTGATCCCAGCTCAGCGTGGGTTGGATGTAGTTGAAATTTTCAACATCCAAATGGGGTTTATGCGAAGTATGCTAATAGGACTTTTTTTGGGGGGGTTAGGAAAAAAAACGTAGCACCCGGAGGAAACCCACGAAAATGCGGGGAGAACATGCAAACTCCACACAGAGTTTGACCCAATTCAATTGAACCATCCCCAAATCATAATTGGCTTCATCACTCTGTCTCCTCCCCATAAATCAGCTGATGTGTGGTTTGGTGCAATATGGCTGCTGTCGCATCATCCAGGTAAATGCTGAACACTGGTGGTGTATGAGGAGATTTCACCAAAAATGTATAAAGCCCTTTAAGTGTCCAGAAAAGTGCTATATAAATGTAAGGAGTTATTATTATTATTATGGTATAATATAAAATTTAAAAATGGGTTTTACAAAAAAAGGGTTGACCACCCCTGCACTACACTGAATTTATTCAGTTACTTCACAGTAAGCCACAGTAAAAAAAACAAAACAAAAAAACAATGTAATCAAAAGAAAACTCTATTATAAGAAGAATAATTTCCTGCAAAAGAATTATTGAAATATTAGAAAATAATCCACATCCAAGATGTAGCCCCTCTTTATGTCATGTTCAGTACTTTCTAATAATTCAACAGCCTTGTCACTTTATTTAAACACACACACACACACACAAGCCACAGGACATTTTTTATTGAAAAAAATTATTCAAAGATGATTCATTGGATTTACTAAATGTTTTTACGTTAAGTGGTTGTAAACAACTTATTTGGGCTGAATTTAAACAAACAAATTAAGTTGAACATAATTAAACTTAATTTGATTGTTTAAATTCAACACAAATAAATTGTTTGCAACAGTTCTGCATGCAACACTTTTTTCAGTCCAGCCTTGTTATTTT
The DNA here is from genome assembly GCF_052040795.2 of Danio rerio. Classification (NCBI taxonomy): domain Eukaryota; kingdom Metazoa; phylum Chordata; class Actinopteri; order Cypriniformes; family Danionidae; genus Danio; species Danio rerio. The sequence goes on along the minus strand of NC_141045.1, from coordinate 12,079,183 downwards.
GCCCATAGACATTATGCATTCGATGTTCCTGAAAAGAAAAAGACAATAAATGATGATTTCAGGAAGAATTACTGAAATTTACAATTAGAAAACATATATTTATTATTAAACTAATAATACTCACCGGAAGTGGGTTGTAGATTAAGCTGCAATGACATTATGATGGACATTAATTATTCCGAAGAAATATTAACCATATACTTTTTACTAAATTATATCTATTCTATTTATCCTTTTAATTTACTGTTTACCATTGCATTTATTACCTGACTGCTTTCTCTTCCTGCATTCAATGATAGTGCCAGCTATGGTCAGTAACACCAACCCAACCACGCAAGCCACTATCACCTTGGAATGCACTGGCTCAAATCTTTCCCCTGGATAATCTTAAGTAAGGCAAAAAAAAAAAGGTCACAAAGGCATTCATTTATCACATATCCTTTTATGTGCACTTACCCAAATTAACATCCAGTTTGTTGTCCAGACTGAGGTGTTTGGCAGAGCAGGTGTATTTGTGTTTTTCTCTCTCCTCTGCTCTTATCTGCAGACTCTTCCTCATCTGGTACGTCCCGTCTCCATTGGGCAGCAGATCTCCTCCAGTGACATCATGATCAGATACAGGCTGTCCATCTCTCAACAGGGTCAGGTTGATGTGACGAGGGTAAAACCCAGTCGCCAAACAACTCACACGAAAACTAGAAGACAGCTTTTTCAAGAGAAGCCTGACTTTGGGTTTTACTGTGGGGGAAAACAGGTAACAAAAAGAAATCATTGTGTAAACAGGCTACGTTGCCCTGAAAAAAAAAATCTAAATGTAATAACATTTTTGTCTTTACAAGAAAATGAAAAAAATGTTTAGCTCAAACCGTATTTCCAAGTGATTTCTAAAATCCAAATCAATGGCAGCTAGTAGCCTACTTTGAGAGTCAGTGGCTCACAAAGATCTTTTGAAGCAGAAAACTTGGGCTGTGAACATTATTTTAAACATTATTACCTTTAATGCACACACAGTCTTGGCAAACAGTCCATGCTGATGCTGTTTGCTGGCACAAGTACCATTTTAAGTGGCAATACAATAAATATGTCCCCCTTCTCCTTTGTAAACAACATGTGAGTCTGATGCATATATCAATGTGCAAAGTTTGTGAACAAGTGTCACAATTACCAAGTAGAGTACACACCAGACACATTAGAGGGCACTGTGCACATCACGTCTGGCACTGAACTAAACTGCATGTCCTCAGCAACTCACAACTGATGTTTTATCTTCATGTTACTGTCAGCTCTTGTATTTAAGCTTGCCTGCCTGACTTCTCCAATAAAGATGCGTTTGGATCCCGTCCCTTATCATCACATCCCTATCATTACATTAAGGATGCTTGGCAAAGCTGTGGATTTAAGATATAATGTTGTAAATAAAGTTACGTTTCTTTGACTTACAGATAAATAGTCTATAGCTGCGTTTACACTATCACTTTTGGGGCTTTTTGCATGTTTTATTAAGGACACCCATATAGAAATATAATGGTAATATATGCAAATTACATATATGATATGTTTAGATAACCACATTTGCAAACATATATATATATATATATATATATATATATACACACACACACACACACACTCACAGGACACTTTATTAGGTACACCTTACTAATACCGGGTTGGACCCCCTTTTGCCTTCAGAACTGCCTTAATCCTTTGTGGCCTAGATTCAACAAAGAATTATTGGGAAAATTCCTCAGAGATTTTGGTTCATATTGACATGATAGCATCACAAAGTTGCTACAGACTTGTAGGCTGCACATCCATGATGCAAATCTCCCTTTCCACCACATCCCAAAGGTGCTCTATTGGATAGTGATGGGTCGTTCATGAACGATTCTCTCATTTTGAACGAATCTTCAATATGACTTGGGAACTGAGTCCTCTCAGGGAATGATTCGTTCATCCACGCGTGCGCACATTTGTGCAGGTAGTATCGTTAATTTTAAGTCTTCATCACATTGGCAGAAGCCAATCATTTGCGTTTAGAGCCAGAAAAAGAATTGATCTGCTCATCTCTCGAGTCCTCTATCGGGTCTGAGTCACTCGTTCATCACGGGCCAATCATTTGCGTTTAGAGCCAGAAAAAGAATTGATCCGCTCGTCTCTTGAGTCCTCTATCGGGTCTGAGTCACTCGTTCATCACGGGCCAATCATATGCGTTTAGAGTCGGAAAAAGTTTTGATCCGTTCATCTCTCGAGTTCTCTATCGGGTCTGAGTCACTCGTTCATCACAGGCCAATCATACGCGTTTAGAGCCAGAAAAAGAATTGATCCGTTGATTTCTCGAGTCCTCTATCAGGTCTGAGTCATTCGTTCATCAAGGGCCAATCATACGTGTTTAGAGCCGGAAAAAGAATTGATCTGTTCATTTCTTGAGTCGTCGGGTTTGAGTCATTCTGTCACATGATAAACGAACGATCATGGCTCCTATTGGCTTAGACTGTGCATTGATTAGGATTATATGTGACTGTCAGTGTAACGTGAATGAACCCCTGACATTTGAAGACATGAAGAGGTGAGCTGAGCAAAGAGACAAAAATGCCTTTATAGACAAAAAAGTAGGTAAACATTCAATTATTATTTTCTCCTTCTTATATTCTATTTATGACTTATTTGTCGTGTGATCAACCTTTTGGGCTAGTTGTAGATGTGTTTGGAAGTAATTCGTAACATTTTAATAATATTTTGGCAAACTGAACCAAATTAACGAAATGACTCGAAAAAAGATTCGTTCATCTCGATGAATGTGACTCAAAGATCCGAGTCAGTAAAATGATCCGAACTTCCCATCACTACTATTGGATTGAGATCTGGTGACTGTAGAAAAGCGCTATATAAATGTAAGGAATTATTTTTATTATTATTAAATCACCTTTCTTCCCCATTCTGATGCTCGGTTTGAACTGCAGCAGATCGTCTTGACCATGTCTACATGCCTAAATGCCTTGAGTTGCTGCCATGTGACCGGCTAAATTAGAAATTTGCGTTAAGGAGCAGTTGGACAGGTGTACCTAATAAAATGTCTGGTGAATGTGTGTGTGTGTGTGTGTGTGTGTGTGTGTGTGTGCGTGTGTGTGTGTGTGTGTATATATCAACCATTAACGATTTGAATTACAAGTATGTACATTCATGTTCAAATATAATAATTATTATTTTATTTTTTTGTTCATATATTGCCATATATTAGATTTCCATTCATTGTACTTTGGCTTAAAGGTTGTGATTTTACCTTTTCTGTTGACTTGATTCTTCCTTTTTTCAAGGTACCCCTTGAGTGTTTTGATGCAGAATGGATGATATAAATGTTCGTGATTCCACATACTGATTTTAAGATGCATATTTAGCACAAAGGCTGGGACGTTCAAAGTACCCTGGTACGTAAAATTTTTGTCAACATATAGCAGCTCATCAGTGGTGGATCCTCTGGCAGCGTCACGTGTGATCATTTGTCCTGGTTTACCATCATGTCTCAGTTCACACCCAACTATCCTCTGAAGGGCAAGAACAACTTCAATGGAGAGAAAAAAAAGTGAAGGCAGTGATTAAATGGATAGTTAATGTAGGAAGATCTGTCATTATTTACTCACCCTCTACTTGTTCTAAACCTGTTAGTGTTTCTTTCTTCTATTAAACACAAAATAAGATATTTTGGTAACACTTTACAATAAGGTTCATTAGTTAATGCATTTACTAACATGAACTAATCATGAACAACAGTTGTACAGCATTTATTAATCATAATTGAACATTTACTAATGCATTATTAACATCCAAGTCCGTGCTTGTTAACATTAGTTAATGCACCATGAGTTAACATTAACTAACTATGAACAACTGTATTTTCATTAACTAACGTTAACTAACATGAATAAATACAGTAGTAGATGTATTGTTCATTTTTTGTTCATGTTAGTAAATGCATTAATTAACATTAACTAATGAACATTGTAAAGTGTGACCGATATTTTTTAAAGACAGCTGGAAACCTGTAACAATTGACTTCCATAGTATTTGTTTATCCTACTATGGAAGTCAATGGTTACATGTTTGTAGCTTTCTACATGTTTTTTTTTAGGTTCAAACATAATAATTGAACTCATTAAGGTTTGGAAACTCTTCAGGGTGAGTATATTGTCATTTTCTTTAGGTAGTGTTCATTTAAAGGTGCCATAGAATTAAAAGCTGGATTTACAAGGCACATAGTAACTGAGTAACTGAAACAAATATGTAATTGAAATACCTTCAGTTTTGTTTACATCTTGGGTTGCTACTACCCATTTTTCCTCAAAAGATGAATGCACTTTGTCACTTATTGTGCGAAGAACATTTAAATCAAATACATCGTCTTCATTTGTTGCGTTTCCTCTTGGAAAGACATTTTTTGTTTCACCATTGTAGTACATGACTCTGACATCATCCAACATCAGTACAAAACTAAATTCAGGAAATGGAGTCTGTCCTTTTATGTACGTTGAATGCATCCACAGAGAGTGAGATCCTGTAAGAAAAAATAGAGTACAACAATTTTCAATTTGTTTATAAAAATTACTTATATTTATCGGCTTTACCGTGTACCTGTCGAATTTGCCAATCACATGGAATAAACTCAATGCACTTTAATCAACCTCAAACTGAGTATCAGAATAACTGGCATGGTTCTTGAAACAGAAAAACTGCAGCACATAAGTGCACATCAGAGACACAAAACAACCTAGGCTCATTCTGATTACGTACCTCAATATACTACTCTGGAGAGACAAAAATACTTCCCAGGAGCTATGTTTTTTGCATGTTTTTTATGCTTTTCATGTCTTTTATTTTGAATGGCATCATGTTACTACTGTATGTTGTTTTATGTTCCATATGTTATCGTCAAACCAAACTCATGGTTACTGTTTTTGTAATGTTTTGGATTTAGTTTTCACATGTTTGACTTCAACAACTTTGACTCTCTTTAACAAGCTGTGCCAGAAACTTTACAGAACAATCCAAGAACAAGCTTAATACATTACACAACCACATCACATGACATAAAACATTTTAGATCACATGAGAAAAACAGGAAGTCACTTCATGAACTAATTTCCAAACACAAAGTAACTAATAAAACTTATAACATACAACAAATCTAGCTTAGGTTTTAATACTCACAAAGTTTATAGCTTCTACTGGAATATTTCAACAGAATATAGTAAAAAAAGTGTCAAACTAAAAAACAATTTACGTTTAACTATAGCAAAAGTACAGCTGTAATGGATTTTTTGTGTTTATTTAAACTAAGAAAAATCAGCTATTAATTTAATTTCCAGTGTGTTAGAAGATAGATATTTATTGCTTTGCTAACTACTGGATGGAATTAACCAGTTTGAAATTCCAGTTGTGCACACTGTTGTCACAGTTTCATTTTATCATATAATATTATTAATGGTCATTACAATGACATTTTGTCCTTTCTTTTGGGATAAATAATGAAATGTAAACATTGTAATTATGAAATAAAACTACAATTTAATTAATTTGTAAAATTATACCCTTTATTACTTTAAAATGAAGTATCCATGTGCATTCACACAAACTATAAAAGTGTTCCACTCTTCCCTTTAGTACAAATGGCATATAATGAAGACAAGTTGATGGTTTAAGTCTCATTTATATAGCATGGGTAAAATAAATCCAAATTATATATATATATATATATATATATATATATATATATATATATATATATATATATATATATATATATATATATATATAAGCAAACTCATTTACTTATATTGTATGATTATTAATGACAGGCAATTGGTCATGTTGTTTCATTTAGTTTTCTCTGTAAAAGCATTTCTATTAAAAGAAAAAATTTAAGTAAAAAAAGTAAAGACATACCTTTCGGAGCAACTGCTGGAAGTAAAATCAGCATAAGGTGAAGAACCTTGTCCATACTGATTGCGCACCAAACATTGATTTTCAGTCTGCACGTTATTTCAAATTATCAACACTGTTAATCCACACTTTGTGTGTTTATGAGCATTTCAACAGTTTCAATAAAATAAATGCTTTTCAAGCAACCGCTACTGTGCAGTCTAGATAAACATGCTTTCACTTCCCCTTTTACATTCGTCTGAAAAAACGTCAGTATTGAAATACACTCAGAACCATTGCTAGAAATTGAATGTGAACACATTTAGGTATGGCTGTAATTGTTCGATCTTAACTGACAATTTAATACAATATATTATGTCTGTTGTTTGTCACGTGGTGTTAAGACATTTGTATATTAGTTTTTACAACAATCTCTTCGAATGCTAAAAATTATGTGTGAAATATTTTTGGACTATAATGGCTCAAGATAAATATATCAGAACCATTTTGCATGTTGCATTTTGGGTCAATATATTTCAGGAATCATAACTTTGCCAAGATATAATACTGTATGTCTAAGGTTTGAAGATGTTTCTCCATTAATTTGAGTGATGTGTAAATTCTTTCTTCAAATGCTAAGAAAAAAGTATATTAATAAATGGTGCAGTACCATTTTAAAAGGTACACTTTAGTATTTGCAGTCTTACAATATGTAGCTTTGGGAATTTGTATTTCCTCAGTGCCAGCTTTGTACAGGCTGTCTGAATGGCTCTGACTCATAGTTTCACTGTGAAAGAAAAGAAGAGCAGGGAAAATGATTAATAATAAGATAATATTACCTACACACAATGTATAATAGTTGAATAGACATTATACTTGTTCCATTTACTTGTGCTTCCTCTCTTTTGTTAAGGAAGCTCTTCAGGATATATAAAGGCAGGGTACTAAAAAGCCTGAAGATGATGACAAAACTGAAAATAAAAGACCCGCATGGATCCAAGATACAAACATGGATATTCTATTAAAGGATTATAATACAACATGTTTGAATGCACAAATAAAAACACTGAACTCCAGATTCAGACTTCTTTAATATAGACACTGTATTACTTTGTGTTGGACAAATGTTAATCACCCCTTTATTGGACTTTGGTTGAGAAACCTAATAACATTTTTGGCTTTTGAAAAGCTCACATGAGTAATAAGATAAAATCCTCTGAATTTAGATATCTGGGAGGTGTTTTTAAACTTTGTAAAAAATGGAAATATTAAATCTAATGATGGGATTTCATTAATTTAAAACTTTCGGTGGTTGTATTTTGGCACCTTCAGAACCTGCACTAATAATACTGTCTTTCTTTAAGGAAATTAACTGTTTATAATATAGTTATGTTAAAATCATCAAATGTATTAAAGGATTATACAAAGACACTATAAAAATACATTAAATGAATGAAAACAGGAGTGTAATTTTCAACAACTTTACATAGGTTAAAAAAATCAACAGGTTATGATTGACGATGACTCGCTGAAATAGTACTGGCATTAAGGCTCATGCACCCATTGCTACATTACTGTAGTTACATAAATTACAATAGTTTGAATATGTGAAATGTGTGGAAAACAAGAGAACACCTGTTTGGCACAGAAATCAAAAATAAAATGCCAGAATTTTCATCCATTTGAAGACATTCCTCCATTCATTTGAGTGACATGTCCATACTCTCCTCAGATGCTGAAAATTAAAAGTATTATTAAATGTGTAATGAAGAACTCTAAACGTACAATAATTCATATAGTTATTGAGTACTGTAAAGTACTTACTTGAAGCAGAAGCATATCCACTCTTAATGGAATCTAAAACTCAAACAGAAGATTGTTTGTTAGAAAACATGTTGATTAGTTACTTTTACATTTTGGTTCCTGTTGTACCTGAACATCGTCTTTTCCTTGCAATTACAGCAGCTGCAACTCCAAACACCAACATAAGTGTCACCGACTCGGTCCCAGTCATTCCCCTCGCTGGCCAGCAGAGGTAATCATCACCGAACTATTAGCATTACATCATCTCAAAACAACAGCCCAAAAACTCTGAATGAGTTACAATTTCTGGGATTTGCCAATTTCTACAGACGATTCATAAGGAACTTCAGTAGTGGCTGCCCCGCTCACTACTATGGTCAAAGGAGGTAAAATTAAATTGGAATGACGCAGCAAACCGGGCATTTGCTAACCTGAAAACCCGCTTCTCAACGGCACCGTTCCTATGTCACCCGAATCCCTACCTACCCTTTGTCTTAGAAATTGATGCATCCAATACGGGCATAGGAGCTGTGTTATCCCAGAGACAAGGAGACCCAGCCAAACTCAAACCCCTGCACCTTCTTCTCACGGAAGCTCAATTCAGCCCAAAGAAATTACGATGTGGGCAATCGGGAACTCCTCGCTATGAAGGCGGCCATGGAGGAGTGGAGACATTGGTAAGGAGCCAGACACCCTTTTACCGTAATCACTGACCACAAGAACCTAGAGTACATTCGTTCAGCCAAAAGATTAAACCCCAGGCAGGCAAGATGGGCTTTATTCTTCACTTGCTTTGACTTCTCTGTCACGTATATTCCAGGTTCCAAGAATATTAAAGCAGATGTGCTCTCGTCTTTGTGAGAAGGAGGTTGTAAAGGAGGAGGTCCAATCCATTGTCGGCAACTCGCTCTTCTTGGCCCCCATCATTTGGGATATAGAGACAGAAATTTCTCAAGCCCTAAACCAGCACCCTGCACCACCAGCTTGTCCAGCAGATAAAACCTTTGTTCCCTTGTCGATAAGAGAGAGACAAACACAAGAAATCCACTCTAATCCCAGCTCAGGACATCCAGGCATAACAGGTATGCTCTCACCCAGAACCATTACTGGTGGCCCACCTTAAAAGGAGACATCATAAAGTTTATCAAGAAATGCACCCTTTGCAACATGCATAAATACTCTCGTCATCGCCCCGCAGGACTCTTGCAACCACTCGCCATTCCACGTCGCCCCTGGTCTCACATAGCTATCGACTTCATCACAGACCTTCCTCCCTCTCTCTTTAATAAACGTACTGCAAATCGTCAAAACCACCAGAACTGTAGGAATCAGTAATTTAAATGGTTCACCGTGATCAAAGTCTGCAACATAAACCAAAAACTGAGAGATTAACTTTGAATATTGATTTTTATTGTTATATTGTGGAAGAATTTATTACCCAAATCAACAAGTTTGTTGTCCAGACTGAGGTGTTTGGCAGAGCAGGTGTATTTGTGTTTTTCCCTCTTCTCTGCTCTGATCTCCACTCTTCCTCATCTGGAACGTCTCATCTCCATTGGGCAGAAGATCTCCTCCAGTGACCTCATGATCAGATACAGGCTGTCCATCTCTCAACAGGGTCTGGTTGATGTGACGAAATTAAAATCATGTCGCTAAACAACTCACTCAAAAACCTCTAAAATCTAAGGCTTTCTGAATAAGTCTGACTTGCGGTTTCACTGGAAATCAAATTAACCAAAAATGAGAGATTACATTCCTTACAATTTATTGAATATCATAAAAAAGAAAAACAGTGTATGCTTACCTCTCCTCCTCCCTTGAAATGTTATGGTTTTATTAATAAGATGCATTTCATCTGTTGTGGATTCTTCAAAAGCACTAGTGATCAACTGGCCAGTCATTGTCCTAAAAACTCAGCATCTGATGAACTACTAACCGCCAAATTATCCAGCATATGTTTTACACAGCACATGCCATTCCAGCTGCAACCCATCACTGGAAAACAGCCATAAACACTCATTCATACACATACACTACGAGCAATTTAGCTTATTCTTAACACCCAGGGCTTAATTTGTGCCACAACACGCCGGATCCTAACTCTAACCCTAATCTGATCCGGCACCTGATTTTACCGATCCACAACCGCCCTCTTCCCCCGTCCACTTTCTTCCGCGATTCGCCAACCCTCTTCACTTTCGTTCATGTAAACTTTTGGATTTCATACAGCTGTCCCCCCACTTTTAAAATGTCCCCTATGGCCCTGCATATGCTTTATATGGATTTATCAGTCATTCTTACTTTTCAATTAATGCAAACTGTTGTAGTTTATTAAAGTTGCAAACCCCTTGCTGCACCTTCAGCTAACCTAATACGTGCAGCACAATGACTTTCATGAAAATTTTCTTTTCGGCAAAATATTTGACTGCTTGTCACTGCATCCCAAATGACTAAAAACATTACAAAATGATATAACTTAAGAAAGTTAATGAATGATTATTAAAAACTGTTATTACATTGATATGTGCACACAGTCATAGGTTAAATGTCTCTGTAAAATGGGATTAACTTGTCTCCATAAATTTGGTCACTTCACCAAAAGATTTATTTGTATAAAACATATCGGTCTGTCTGTCCATATTTCCAGAAAAACATAACGGTATGGGTAAAAAATTGGGGTTAAAAATCAAGGGTTTGGTTGTGTATGTTGTGGAATGTTTGCCAGTATCAATGTATACAAAATAAGGAGATGAGAACTCCAGAGTTGTCTAAAAAAATCTTTTACTGTATTTTAGTTGTGCATGCAACAAGGAAAGAGTCACATTTACCAAGTATATGCATCCATTTGATAATCGTGAGACTCTAACTAACAATTCTTAGTGTCTGTCTAATAAAGCCTTGTTTAGTGCCACCCTTGCAGACAAAGAATAATAACATAAACATACAGTGATAGTGGTACAGTTCACTCTTCTGCTCTGATGCATAAACTGCTCTGTACTGATAAAGCTTAAAATTCTGAGAAACTCCTGATAAAGTTTCATAACAGAAATAGCTTCAGTCTAGTGTTTTAAAGATTTGACCTACACAATCATATAATTTATTATTTCATTTTTTAAATGTTATACCAACTGAAAATATTGCCTTTGAAAACCTGTGTAATTATAATTTCACTCATGAAATAATAATCTTTTGTTTTAAATATAGACTTTCATGTAATAACCAATTTCTCAAATAATTATGTTGAATATATTTTGCAAGTTTGGGAAAAACTCCCTTCTCAAATCCATTTTCAAGTCATTTTTTTTACCATTTTGCTTACCGTACATCCACTTGCGCTTGTTGCGTGCATTAGTTTTGATAATACGTATCATACCTTCCAACAGTCTCCCATATTTCACACCCATCACCCGGCACCCTACTGTTTTGTTATTTCTCCTGGAAAACTCCCATATAATTCCCGTAAAAAGTAAAAACCAAAAGATGCACTGCAGAGTGGCTACAGAAAAAAGTGAATACAATCAGGCTTTTAAAAATCCAGAATAAATATGGTTGAAAGGCAGAATGTTCCAGACAGAAAAAAAAAATTTGAACACAATTTTTTGTAATTGCATGCTATTCTTTTTGTCAGTCATGTTGTCTCCATATTTTCTACAGATGCTGAAAAGTAAATATTTTTAATTATATTGTGTAAGTTGTATGCAACAGTTTTCTTTGCCTTAATTTAATAAATAATTAGATTACTTACTAGAAGCTGCGGAATAACCACATTTAACAGAATCTAAACAACAAAGGAGAAAACACACACACACACACACATAAAAACTATTTTGTTACATTTTCATGCTAAAGTATATTTTAAATTGCTATTCTATAATCTTTAAACCTGTTTTTTTTTTGTCATACCTCTACATTTTCTTTTCCATATCACAGCTGCGACTCCAAACACCAATAACAGAGCCAAAACTGTCAGAACTGAAGGAATCACTGACTGAAAGGGTTTGCTGTGATCGAAGTCTGAAAAATGAAGCACATACTCAGAGATTAACTTTAATAGTTTTTGTTTTGACTGTTTTATGGTATATTTTGTAAATGTTTATTACCCAAATCAACATGGAGTTTGTTGTCTAGACTGAGGTGTTTAACAGAGCAGGAGTACTTGTGTTTTTGTCTTTCCTCTGCTCTGATCTCCAGACTCTTCCTCATCTGGTACGTCCCATCTCCATTGGGCAGCAGATCTCCTCCAGTGACATCATGATCAGATACAGGCTGTCCATCTCTCAACAGGGTCAGGTTGATGTGACGAGGGTAAAATCCTGTCGCCAAACAACTCACAATAAACCCAGAAGACAGTTCTTTCTTGAAGAGCCTGACTTTAGGTTTCACTGGAAGCATACAATTTGATATATGTTGGCTTGTACATGACATTTGTTTTTGATTAGTTTGACTATAGAAGATGGTAATTTTTACCCTTCCTATTGATTTGATTTCTTCTTTGTATAAGATAACCACTGAGAGTTTTGAAGCAGGTTGGTTGGAATAAAGTTTTGTGAAGACTCTTTGTCAATTCAAGGTAAAAATCTATTAGATAAGCTGAAACATTTAAAGTATGCTTGTATGTAAACTTATGGTCAACATGTTGCAGTTCATCTGTGGTGGTTCCTTCAACAGCATCACGTGATATCATTTTTCCATGTTCACCATCCTCACTTAGTTCACACAAAACAAGCTGCTGAAGTGTAAAAATCCCTTTAAAAATAAAGAAAATATAAGATAATTTTAAAATAATCATACTAAAGAACTGATCAAATTTAAATCAATGCTTAGCTGACTGTCTTCAACAATACGTACTGTCAGTTTTATTTAAGTCTCTTGATGCTAATCCCCATCTGTCAACAAAAGATGACTGTATATGGCCAATAATGCTGAGGAAAGCATTTGCATCAAACACATTATCTTCAGCCGTTGTGTTTCCTCTCATGAAGAAAGTCTTTGTATCACCATTATAGTATAGAAGTGGGATATCATCCAGCATCATGACACCACTCAATTCAGGAAACGGCGATGGCCCTTTTATGTATGTAGCAAGCAAACATAAAGAGTGAGAGCCTGTAAAAGAAATTACAAATAAATTGAAATAGTCCAAAACCATAGTTCTGTTTATTAATGGGTGGAGACCAATTGTAAGTAAGGTAAACAAACTAGGTAACTATAGGAATAAAAAGGGGTTTGGCAAAGGAACACAGGAATAAACAGAAGCAATAACAAACAGAACACACAGGGCAACTATGACTGTAACAGTTTCAGTTTGTTGCTGCACTATATACAGTATATTTAAATACAATTCTTGTGACCAAAAAGCTGGATGTGAGAATGTGCAAACAATTATACTGTAATATGTGACACATGGTGAAAAACTTATTTTGCTTTTACCAGATAAATCTCCCTATCCACAATTTTGATTGCACGTTCAACATTTAATACATATTGCATCCAGAAGATGTTGGTCAAACATTTTAAAGTGTGCTTTCATATATTCGGATTTCTAAAAGTTCAAATTATTTAGTGAAACAGTTCATTTGTTTATTTATTTTGTTTGTTTAGGAAGTTATTTCTAAAGCAGGTTTTGCTACATAATTAAATGTTAAAAATTACAAGTTAGTACTGTTATTCATTAAAACATTTGTTTTCAATTTAATAATTATTTTGCAGTCTCACCTTTTGGAGCAGAAGTTGGAAGTAAAAAGAGAAAAAGCAGGAGTATTTTGTCCATGTTGCAGGTGCGTATGCTTTCCGTGAACCCACACTTGACATTAAAACAAGTTCCTGCTCCACCCCTGTGGGTGTGTAAAAAAAGAAAGAAAGCTGTCAGCGTTCACCTCTTCAGTCAGTAATAATTAGTCCTAAATGTTAGTCAAGCTGGTATCATTATTTACAAAACTATTATATGTAGTAGTTCTTCAACATTACTTCAGCAGTCCCAATGCTACCAGGAAATCATGCAGAAATCTGACTTAAAAGCCAACATGAAAAAATAACAACTGTAGTCCATTGTACTGTACATAACATGTATTTTTATTGTCAAACCTGTTGGCTGATTATATCTGTTGAAACTAAAGCATACATTGAAGAGACAATAAAAATGATTGTTTCCAATCATGTTTTTAATGCTTTAAATTAAAAATAAAATGTAAACAAGTGTGTTTGTACTTTTCAGGTGTAAAACTATATTAACATACTAGGAGCATAGTGTTCCTTTTTAGCTATAACAGCTTTAACACTAGTTAATCTGTGATCTGTTTGCTGATGCTATTGATGCTTCAACCTTTACTATAATACTATATTGGCGAGGCAGTGGCGCAGTAGGTAGTGCTGTCGCCTCACAGCAAGAAGGTCGCTGGGTCACTGGTTAGAACCTTGGCTCAGTTGGTGTTTCTGTGTGGAGTTTGCATGTTCTCCCTGCCTTCACATGGGTTTCCTCCACAGTCCAAAGACATGCGGTACAGGTGAATTTGGGTAGGCTAAATTGTATGAGTGTGTGTGTGAATGTGTGTGTGGATGTTTCCCAGAGATGGGTTGCGGCCGGAAGGGCATCCGCTGCGTAAAAACTTGCTGGATAAGTTGGCGGTTCATTCTGCTGTGGCGACCCCGGATTAATAAAGGGACTAAGCCAACAAGAAAATTAATGAATGAATAATACTATATTGTGATGAAGCAGTAAAACTTGACAACTTTCAGTCACATTAGTCTCAAACTCCACCACGAATAACATGCTTTGACCTGCAAATATAGCATTACAAACATCATCGTCTCTAAAAGCAAGTAAAATGGAATAGTATAGAATAACGTCTCTAGGAAAAATCAAGCAAGACTTAAGTTTAATATTTTAATATAACAATAATAAGAGCCACACAAAGATGTCAGTCTGTTGGTCTTTTTGATGCAGATATTGATAACACGCCAAACTAAACAGAAAATGTGCTAAAACGGATCACAACCAGAGAAACTGGTTTACTTTATTTGAGGACATCATGAGGAAGTACAGTACATGTAGTCTTTTACACAAACATTACATAATACTCATTAAAACAAGTGTCAATAACAAAGTGTTGTGATCTCTGAAATTCTTTAACTTAGCTTTTGACTCATATAAGTACGTTCTTTGTTTAAACTAAAGGTAAAAAGAAAATCTGAAACAACTGAACAGCAGTACACACACACCACTGAACATGGCATTTACACAAATATACAGATACATGCTTGTGGCGAGGGGGCGTGGCCGAGAGCCGTGGGAACGGGGTGAGGTCCCCGCGATACACCTGCGGTGCGCACCTGCCTCGGATCCCACGGAAGGAGCTCTGGACCATTAAAGGAGGACCGATGGCAGAGGAAGCCGAGAGAGGACCGGGCCCGGACATATTTTACTTTTGCTTTCAGTTTGACGGCAGTTTCCGTGAGGAGCTGCCGTCCGTTTGTTTTGGTTTAGACGGCAGTCTCCGTGAGGAGCTGCCGTCACTGTTATTAATAAATATTTTAAAGCTCCGTCGGTTCTCCGCCTCCTTCTTCCCGGCAGCCAAAGGGCCGTAAACTTTATTACAGTGGTGCAGAAACCCGGGAGAAGGAGGGACGCGTTGTCCAGATGCCCCTCGCCGCTGAGAGAGGGGGAGAGTGTTCGGGAGTTAACCCGAGTGGGGGAGAAACCCGTTCGTCTGCCCAGAGTGCCAGGGCGGCCTGAGGCTGGCGAGGAAAGGATCTGCCTGCTGCCGTCTCCCAGCATGGGGAGGAGCAGGGGACGCGGGGCTCACCACCGGAAGGGAAAGTGCTGAAGGGAGCCATCCCACAGAACCCGGTGGAGTCGCCGCGATCCGCTATGATGCCAGAGCCTGCATCCATCCACCGAAGCGGGAGCGGAGCAGGAGACCAGAAATGCCGCCAGCTAGCCAGGCGAACCGCCGCCAGACGCCAGAAGACGGACGGGTGGATAGATTCCTCCACAGGGCTCCCAGCACGTCGTCGCATCTCTCGGCTGGTGGAGGACCGAGTGGCAGCGTGTCTGGAGAACCGAACCCCTTTTTTTTTTTTTTTTCCTCTCTCCCCTTTCTCGGTCTACTCTGTCTTTCCTCCTTTTTTTTCCATCTCCTTTTCTCTCGGCCCGACTCATATAGGTCTCGCGGGTGCTGTGGCGCTAAAACCCCCTGCACCCCCCCCCCCCTGTTTGCTGCTAGAACTAACAAATAAAATTTAATATACCATTTTTCTTATGATATTGTCATTATTAACCACTAAAAAAGATGAGTTTTTTATTAGAGCGCATCTAGATGATATTTTTGGAAAAAAATTTAGGTACACAACACTTAAGTAGGTAGTAAAAGGTAGTACTACATTAACTAATATAAAAGCAAAATGACCTAAGCAGTAAGTAATAGCTTATTTATTACAAAGGTATTCCCTATTACGTAATTGATAATTACTAAAGAAAAAATCATCACTGAGAACTATGTGCCAACTATGACCAATTAATAAAAAATAACCAATTACTTATCATAAAAGTCACGTTAATAAACTGAACAATTTGGTTCCCCTTCAGGAGAAGAACTTCAATGCTATGTGGAAAAAACTCACCACTATGGGGATTTTGTTCAGAAAGCCAATCGTCTGAAAGAGTATGTAAACGGGCCAATAAAATGCCAATATGTTGGCAGTGTCAGCTTGCTCAGCTGATGCTCGTTGCAATCAATTTTGCAATATAAGCACAGCGAGAGCAGGCTACGGCATCCTTTTCATTTCAGAGATTTCAACAGTCTTCTGAGAAAGTCGATGAGGGTTCCTAAAGCTGATTTCCAGAGAAATCTTCCAAAGAGTGTGAACGAGAGCAGTCTCCTGGCCCAGAGTAAGTGACATGTAGCAGCAGACAGTCGAGCTGGGTTTCTCCCTTGCCTGGCGTCCAGCATGTTAATGCAGTGCTCACGGGCCTTTCTCCCACTCCTCGAGCCCCCTCTCTGGAGTTTGGGTGCAAGGTGAGAGTGAATCTCTTGCCTCCTGCTCTTACGTGGCACCCCATCGCTTCCCGGATCAGCACTCCCACTCTGCATTGCCCCACTGCTGGTACGTCAGCGTTTGTAGCGATGAGTCCATTAAAGAGAGTTCGCGAAACGGCCCCCTAAGTTCACGTGTGTGTATTTCCCCAGGGTCAGCCCCCTGTCTGCCCCTGTCTTGCGAGAGCAGATTGCTGTCCTCAGCACTGGCTTCATGATCGAGTCCCCGGACACGCATGACATGCAGGCACACACCAGGTGACTGTCACTATGCTGCACTAATCTGTCACAGATGCTTCCAGCATGGGCTGGGGGGCCATGTGTTGCAGCCATGCAGCTGCGGGCCTGTGGAAAGGAATCCAGTTGCAGGGGCATATCAATCGACTAGAGCTGTTGGCAGTGTACCTTGCTGTCCACCGTTTTTTTACCGGTGCTGGAGCAAAAACACGTGCTGGTCAGGACGGACCGCACGGCAACGGTGGCGTATATCAACCACATAGGGGGTATCCACTCTTGTCGCATGTCTCAGCACTGCACTGGCCCACAGCTGGCCTCGGGGCATGCGCAAATATGTGTTTCCCCCAGTGAGCCTGCTCGCGCAGTTACTGTGCAAGGTCAGGGGGGACGAGGAGCAGGTCTTGCTAGTTGCGCCTCTCTGGCCCAACCGGACCTGGATGTCAGAACACTCCCTCCTCGCGACGGCCTTCCCCTGGCAGATCCCTTTGAGAGAGTACCTACTCTCTCAGGGTCAGGGCACCATCTGGCACCCAGATATTTAGAACCTTCACGTGTGCCTTAGACGCGAGGAAGACTTAGGTAACCTACCGACGGCGGTGGTTAATACCATCACTCAGGCTAGAGCCCCCTCGACAAGGCGCACCTATGCCTTGAAGTGGTCTATTCACTGAATGGTGTGTCTCTCGCAGAGAAGACCCCCGAACTTGCCAAATCAGCATTGTGCTTTCTTTCCTTCAAGAGAAGCTGGAGAGCAGGCTGTCGCCCTCCACACTCTAGGTTACGTGTCTTCCATCCCTGCTCACCATGACTCGGTGACTGGCGGCACCATGGGAAGGCATAACCTCATCATCCGCTTCCTTAGAAGTGTTTGGCGAATAAATCCCCTACCCCACTCTCATGCCCTCTTGGGATCTTGCCCTCATTCTCACATACAGAACCATTCGAATCACTTGACTTGGTATCTTTAAATTTCTGTCCCTAAAGACAGCTCTGCTGATCATGTTGACATCGATTAGGAGGGGCAAGGGCCTGGAGGCATTTTCGGTCAGTGACTTGTGCCTGGAATTTGGCCCGGCCTACTCTTACGTTGTCCTGAGACCCCGGCCTGGATATGTGCCCAAGGTTCCTACCACACCATTTAAGGACCAAGTAGTGAGCCTGCAAGCGCTGCCCCGGAGGAGGCAGACCCAGCCCTTTTTATTACTTTGTCCAGTCACGCTTTGCGAAACTATCTGGGCCACACACAGAGCTTTCTGAGCAGCTCTTCATCTGTTATTGTCGTCGGCAGAAGGGAAGTGCCGAATCTAAACAGAGGTTGGCCAACTGGATAGTGAATGCCATCTCCCTCGCTTACCAAAGCCAGGGCGAGCCGTGTCCACCAGGAATTTGTGTGCACTCCACTTGGAGCTTCGCATGTGTCTAGGCGCATGCACGCGGCACCTCTCTAACAGATATCTGCAGAGCTGTGGGCTGGGCGACACCTAACACATATGCAAGGTTTTATAATCTGCGGGTGGAGCCGGTTTCCTCAAAGGTATTAGGTAACCCTTGGTGATTGATGAAACAACTCGGTGAAGGTGTTGTAACACGCTTGCTGCACCATTCTCCCTAACACGGAGATCTGTGTGTTTATTCACTCTGTCAGCAAAGTTCCCCGCTTAGGCGAGCCCTGCAGAGATTCCTCCGAGGCCCCTGGCATTTGACTCAGCAGAGGAGTGAGATGCTGGCCTGTTACGTTGTAGGTCTGCTCGCTGGTCAGCCCGCATTCTGGGTATAGGTGCCTGCTATGCGCGATCCCCACTAGGCGATCCCATATGCTTATACAGCCACGGTGCAGTCCCCCCTTCACAGGCGGACACGTGTCTTCCCTCACCGCTAACCATTTTATATTCATATGCATACTCCCCATTCTCAGGGCTAATCCATATGCTCTTTTGCCACCATATCTCCCCACTTCGGTAGCAGGTGGCCTCTGCACAATCCTCCTTGGGACTGCACGCTTTCCCAATGTACTGTTTTATTTAAATCTTAGAATTATCTAGACGCTTGCGGCTCCCAAAAATTTTAACTAAATCAGTAAATCTTTTGTTGAAATGTTGGTAGAGCGCGCCTCTGGTGATGCAGGTGCGCTCACACACTCTTTTGCCTGGCAAACCTCTCATCGGGGGCGAAGGTTCAATAATTATGGCGTTTTCCATAAATTACCCCATAGTGGAAGTTATTTCTACATAGCATTGAAGTTCCCCTTGCGAAGTGGAATGGTCAGGTTACTAAAGTAACTTAGTTACTTAGTAACTTAGGAACGGAAATGCTATTTTCCTTCGCTACAATGATTGCTCCTTAGCTGTTGAGGTGAAAGTCTCTTCAGCTAAAAAAGGATGCCTCAGCCTTGCTCTCACTATGCTTATATTGCCAAATTGATTGCAATGAGCTGCGCAAGTTGATGCTGCCAACTGATTGGCATTTTAATGGCCTGTTTACATACTCTTTTAGACAATTGGCTTTCTAAACGAAATCCCCATAGTGGAAGTTTTTTTCCACATAGCATTTCCGTTCCCCCCTCGGGAAATGAGGGTTAGTTTAGTAAACGGAGCATTCTTAGTGCCGACAAATGTATAAATATTTACTAGGGATGCACTATATATCGGCGGCCATATCGTTATCTGCCTATAAATGCTATTTTTAAGATTATCATTATCGATCCGATGTCTAAATTAGGGCGATATCTTTAAGTCGATAAATTAGGTAATTGTACAGATCTGCGTGCCACACACGCGTGGGTGGAACATGTTCAGACTAGCCCAGTGCACTCTAATGGAGCTCTCCTCACACTGATTATTTCTTCAAAGTCCGTCCTTTCTCCACGTGGTATTGCTGTGCGTTAAAACTCAGTAAGTAAGCATGTTCCTTATTATTGTAGATATGTTTGATTGAGTGTCATTGTGTATTTAGCTTCAAATGGCCTCAGGAAAAAATATTACATATGTAAGCCTTTTTTGCTCTGTCTCTTTGTTGTATTAGAGATAGCATGGGAGTTTCACTTATTACTCCAGGGCCGAATAATATTAGTTTCGGAGTGAACTCCCCAGATAGCAAAATACACTCTGGCCAGATCCGGCTAGATTCCCGCCTGCCGGAGACTTACCACTCTGCCCGACTCCGTCAATCTGGCCAGTTGCGGCGGCCGTAAGCGAGCCGACGCTGCCACATCCGCGCCATGTGTGCTGCGGCCCGGAGCTGGCGCGACTAAGTTTTTATATACCTTTTTTATATACCTTTATAATACAACCCTTTGAGTTGTAGCAGCAAACGCAGGCTATAATGTAAACACAAAGTGTAGGCACTGCATTTAACCTTTGAATAAAATTCAAACAGCATATATATCCTATGACAAAAATAATAAAAGGACAAAATAAATAAATGATAAATGTTTATTGATTGCCAGAAACAAATAATACTAAAATTTAATAAATTATTTTGTAGTGCACAAGAACATCAATATAAAAACAATAAAACTACACAAGTAAGACACGCAGGAAGATTCAAAGAACACTAAAACTGCACAGTGCACACCTAATAGACTTGAATAAAAAAAATTGTACAAGACACATCTTAAAACAGCTAAATTTTATAAAAACATGAATATAGAAACCAATTTAAGATATAGCAAGAAACATCTTACAAATACATATAATGTATATATAATGTACATATAATATATATATAATGTGTGTGTGTGTGTGTATATAGAGCTCTCTTCTTCCTTGCTCCTGACAGGGATAGAGGAAGTTGTAGCCACCTTGTAATGCATTTTCCACTTTTTTATCAGTGGTGTGGTATGGACATTTGTCCGCACTGTATCTGTGATTAAAAGATAAACAGATAATTAGTAGTGAACAAGTACAAAAAAAAAAGGAAAAAAGAAACATGCTTGGTCACATAAGTACAACCTAAATGGGACTATATATAGATTTTTTTTGTTCCTCTGGTTAATGATTCAAAGAAATACATAGATGGAACAGCCCCTAATTGTATTGAAATGTATATTTAAAACCAACTTACATACTAGACAGTCCTAAGGGTGAGTGCACGAAAGGCCACATTTTGGCTCCAGTTCATTTGTTTAGACAAGGAGTTAGCCAAAAGTTTTACCAGGCTACACCAAACTGCTTCCTTAATGGAAAACAGAAATGATTCCAAAGTAGGCTACCTACGAAGCAAAAATAAATAAATAAATAAACAAATAAATAAATAAATAAACTTAAAACACTTTAAAAATAAGCAAGAGCTTGAACATACCAGCTTCTTCATTTATTCGGGCTGCTCCTTTAGTTGATTTTCAAGTTTTTCCATATCAAATTGGACAAATGAAGGTCAAATGTGTTTACATCTAGAATTTCATCACGTCTGTTTTATTTGCTGTGAGAATCAGGCCCAGCTGCTGCTTTATGACGTCACATGATTTTAAAACTTCAGTCAGTCGTGCTAAAAAAGAAAAATAAGGAATCAGTATAAATCAACCTGTAGCTTATTCTCATACAACTTGTGTAAATACAGCAGTGGGTTAGACACTGCTGATATTCTCTAGTTGATCTTTACTTTCTAGCTGCATTAAACCTTAACAAATTAAGTGATGTCTTCAATTCTTACAAAGACATGACGAGTTGCAACAAGTTCTGTCTTGATCTCCAACTGCACTGGAACAAGGACTGTAAATGTTCATAGCCATATTGGAATGTTCAGCATTCGTGCATCTTGATGGTGGTCTTAAGAATTTTAGTGGTGATGATACTTGTGGTGCTGCATCGATTCCTGAAATCTTCATATCTGCTTTTTTTTCGAGCCTCCTTGTTTTAAATAATTTTTCTTCATCACTGTCACTATAGTTGTGCCTTATGTACCATGATCAGATACATTAACAAAACAAAACATCATTTTAGTATAGTGCCAGGTCCAAACCCACAGGTTGTAATAGATCCACGAAATAATGTTGACAGTATGTGTTCAAAATAATTGCAAACAAACCTGTTTGATTCTTTAGCTGGATGACGGGCAATCATCGTCCTCATCTGTATGCCAGTCAGACATCACAGTTGCTTTTGGATGTTTCTATAATAAAACATCACATTGTTGTTAATCTCCCCCTAAGAAAAGTTAAAATTCTGAAATACTATCGAAGTTAATTAATGGTTTTAATACCTATGCTGTAAATAATCAGCACCCTGAAGGTTGCACAAGATTTATTCAGAGATTCATGCAGAGTGTCAGCCTTATGAATCTTAGACACAGATTTGTAAGATGGCTAAGCACATGCATGATTTCAGCCATGACTTGCATATACTGACCTCTTCTGTGCCAAGCGTGTTTGATCTTGCTAAAGGATCTTGTTGTGGACTGTCAAACAAACAAACATACAACATTTTATACAAATGTTTATCTTCACTAGAATCAATATAAACATTAATAATGACTTTTCAGAAAAAGCTTGAAATATATTATACCCAATTAGCATAAGACCAAAATTCTATTTAAAACCTAGACATTACTGGATGAATACAGATTCTTTTGATTTACTTTGAGTCAGATGAAAGCCAATAACAGTAAATGTTCTATTCACTTTGGGACACAATGCACAAACCAGTTTATGAAACCAATAGGAAAGAAGATTAAGTCAATCAGTCATGTTTCTTTAAAATAAGAAACGTTTTGGATCAGATAGTTGTGAGTTACTAAACACTGTTAACCTACCATTGTGGAAAATGTTTGATGATGATGATAGCTAATAACAATAAACCATTTCTGCCGTTTGTGAAGCAATTAGTAAAGTCTGAAAAGCTCAAGTATGTTGAAAATGTATCAGCAGTTTACAGTTTTTAACGGACTTTAGGCACCCAACTATCACATGCCTATCCACATGTTCATAAGAGCGTGCCATTGGCATCTTTTGTCTCTGTGATGTGCTGCAAAATGACCTCACAAACCTTTGTTAAACAGGAATAATAAGACTTAACCGAAAAAATATTGTTACCTATTCATTCAAATCAGAATTTATAACTGTCAATAACCAAAAAAAAAAAAAACCCATCAAAATCTGCTTTCAGTTTTACATGCGCAAATTACAGTTTGAACATAAGATATAATTGATTCACATAGGCTAACACATATGAATTAAAGCACACACTAATATATTTCTCTTAGATAATTTAAAGACAATAGTAAACAGTGTCGGGTTTCGATCACTTTTCGTGATAAACAAGTTAAACAATAATATTGTATGAATCCAAAACGATTCAGTTTTATTTACACAATCACATAATACTTTTGGATAAGTACACGCCTGTAAATTTATTTTTTTCAACACTCGCGGTACTTTATAATGTTTAGTTAACTCAGAAGTTAAAAGCACATGTTAGTGTTAACAGATTCGTCTACAGAAACTAGCATACACACCAATTCGTTTTTAGTCATTTTTCTTTAAAATAATTTAAATAGTTTTCAGGTACTAAACACTGTTTCAACCTAACAAAGGAACAGGCACTTTCTCCCATTTGTATAGCAATTAGCTTCAGTCGTGTTTCTTCACAACAAGTTGCATTTCGTATGAAATCGTTTTAATATACTACACACTGTTACAACCTAACACTGTGAAAAATGTTTTAAGCAATAAATTTGCATAGTATACATGATACAAACAGTAAAAACCTTACCTTTCTGACCGGAATCCAATGTTAAAAACAAACTTCTTTTTCTTCTTGTAATCTTCGTGGCGGTTGGCAACCTGCTTTTTGGAGCTTTACCGCCACCACCTGGATTGGAGTTTGGATCAGGAGATTTTACGGTTGTCATCAGTTAAACAAGCCGAGTCCATGCCGAGTCCTTGCCAGAAGCGGCCCGGACTCTACAGACAGATGTGCCAGATGTGGTTGACCGGAATCGGGCCAGTGCTTAACAGCCGCATCCCAAACGCATGTGCGGGAGCGAGCTGCGGGCCAGACTCGGGCTGGATAATACTCGCCAATGCCGAGTCGGAGCCGGAGGCGCCGAGTCGGAGCCGAGCTCGGGCCAATTACTGCCTGCTATCTGGGTCTTTTAGTTGCAGCCGGTGAATGAACGAAGACACGTGTAACTTGGTCTCATTGCGAAAAAAACGCTCCTCTTTTCTGTCTCTCCCTCTTCTCTTCACACACACACATACACACACACACACACCAAACTGACCTGCACACGTGCTAAACAAAAACTTGTCGGGCTGTTTGTGATCTAATATGATTACTTGTTATTATCAACGCTTTGCTTGCCATGTGTTGTTGATGTAAGATTGTATTCAGTTTGATCGGCATATTCATATTGATTATAACGAGCGTGCGTGAGAGCTGTCACTGCGCGTGCACACACATAGATCTGATAGCCTTGAGCCTTCATAGATCAGCAGGGGAGAGCCTACGTGCACTGGTCACTGAATCCAGCATACGGGCCACACATTCTGTCTTTATATTCTGCTCTGTGTTTGTCATAAAGTCATCTGAGCTCAATGATCAGGTTTGTATCAAAATCTGACTCCAAGGGCAAATCTGCGCCCTCACAGCGGTTTATCATAAACTTTTCATCGATCATTTTCCCCGTGATTGACAGCAAGAACGAACATAGAAGAGTTGATGCTACATGTGTTCAAAATAATCTAAAATGCCAAATAGGGTGAATTTATGTCGCATTTTCTAAAATAAAACATTCTGTATCTAGCTTTTCACTTGTACAGTGGCTCTGAACTAGAGGTCTGCATTAGAGGTCTGCATAAATTTCTGAATAAATCGCGGGAGCGGTCGGTAACGGGTTTATTTTGGGACGGGAGCAGGCTGTCAAGCAATATCGCGGATATTGCAATGCGAATGAGAGAGAGGGAAAGCTTTGCCTGTGTGTGTACTTGGTGCTTGTGTGTTTGTATGTTAGTGCGCGCGCGAATGAAAGAGAGAGAGAGAGCTTTCCCAGATAGAAAAATACACTCGGGCCAGTTCCGGCTAGATTCTCGCCTGCCGGAGACTTACAACTTGGCCCGGCTCCGGCTGCCGGACTCGGGCCAGATGTTACTCCTGAGAGTAATGTGCACTGCGGCCCGGAGCTGGCCCGACTCAGTATTTATATACCTTTATATAAAACCTTTTGGTATTAGATTGGTACTTGATACATGGTATTACAACCCTTTGAGTTGATATAACAGCAAACGCCTGTGTGTCTGCTTGGTGCTTGTGTGTATGTTAGTGCACGCGCGCGCCTATGAGAGAGAGAGAGCTTTCTGTGTGTGTGTGTGTGTGTGTGTGTGTGTGTGTGTGTGTGTGTGTGTGTGTTTCTACAGACAGCTTGGCTGTCTGGACTGTATAGCTGGGTGATTTTCGGTTTTGTTCTCCCCCGCTTTTTAGCGGGAATTGTTGAAAACGGGACAACAAATTCTTAATATAAGCGGGAGCGGTCGGGTTCGGGCTAAAACCTGGCGGGTGCGGGCGGGAGCGGGATTCAAAATTTAGTCCCGCGCAGATCTGAACTGTCAAAAAAAGTTTTAGTCCTTAGCTCTTTCATTTTAAATTTGTTTAAAATATATTTAACTTGTTTGTTGATTAAATCCCATTTTGTTATTCAACCTTTTTAATTTTATGCAACAGTCAATTTGCATGTTCATTTGCTATGAAGAAAATAAAATTATGTATTTTTTGCATGCTGATTTATGTGAAATCGTGAATATAGGTCCATATAATCACCTTGCAATTTTGAAATCATAGCTTTTTTGCTTTGAGTATAGGCTATTCAGTTCAAAAGAGCTGAGTTTCAGCTTTTATGAAGTTTGCTGTATAAAAATATAAAATTTTAAATATTTGTAATTGTCGGCCAAAAAATCTATGTCGGTGCATCTCTAATATTTACCCCAGTACTGTCTAAATTTAACTTTTATATTTGCATATATTTTATTTCAAAATAATAAAATATATTAAGGGATGATATACACAGACACTATAAAAATTATTAAATGAAAACAGGAGTGTAATAACAGTCTAAAATAATTATCTACAATTGTCTGAAACTGTTCAACAACTTTACATCAGATCAACAACTCTTGATGACATTGTATTGACATTAGGCCTCGTGCACCTAATGATAGTTACATAAATTAAAATAATTACAATTTACGATAATTGTGGAAAAAAGAGAGAATACTTTCTTGTACGGAAATAAAAAAGACAATGCCAGAATATATATTTTCTGCCATCTTAAGACATTCCTCCATTCATTTGAGTGACATGTCCATACTCTCCTCAAATGCTGAAAATTAAAAGTATTATTAAATGTGTAATGAAGAACTCTAAACGTACAATAATTCATATAGTTATTGAGTACTGTAAAGTACTTACTTGAAGCAGAAGCATATCCACTCTTAATGGAATCTAAAACTCAAACAGAAGATTGTTTGTTAGAAAACATGTTGATTAGTTACTTTTACATTTTGGTTCCTGTTGTACCTGAACATCGTCTTTTCCTTGCAATTACAGCAGCTGCAACTCCAAACACCAACATAAGAGTTGAAACCACCAGAACTGAAGGAATCAGTGATTTAAATGGTTCACCATGATCAAAGTCTGCAACAAGAACCACAAACTGAGAGATTAACTTTAAATATTGATTTTTATTGTTATATTGTGGACTATAATGAAGATTTTATAACCCAAATCAACATCTAGTTTATTGTCTAGACTGAGGTGTTTAACAGAGCAGGAGTATTTGTGTTTCTCTCTCTCTTCTGCTCTGATCTCCAGACTCTTCCTCATCTGGTACGTCCCGTCTCCATTGGGCAGCAGATCTCCTCCAGTGAGCTCATGATCAGATACAGGCTGTCCATCTCTCAACAGGGTCAGGTTGATGTGACGAGGGTAAAATCCTGTCGCCAAACAACTCACAACAAACCATCCAAGATCTGAGGCTTTCTGAATGAGTCTGACTTGAGGCTTAACTGTTGATAAAAATGCAACAGAAACAGATCCTTTAATTTCAGTACACAGTGACCTGGAAAAAGCTGAAAGTAAATCCTAGTTTGACCTTTTCTGTTGACTTGATTCGTCCGTTTTTTAAGGTAACCCTTGAGTGTTTTAATGCAGTAGGGTTGGTATAAATATTCATGATTCCTCTTGCTGGCTTCAAGATGGATTTTTAGCAGGTTATCCGAGACATTTAAAGTACCCTGGTATGTAAACGTCTTGTCAAAATATTGCAATTCATCTGTGGTAGATCCTCTGAAAGCATCTCGTGTGATCATTTTTCCTGGTTCACCATCATCTTTAAGATCACAAACAACCAGCCTCTGAAGAACAAGAACTCCTTCAATGGAGAAATGGAAGTTTAAGGCAAAAAAAAAACAAGAAAAGTTATTAAAATTTTATAATAGATATAATATTGTGATACTTACCATGAGTTTTATTTATATTGTTTGTTCCTACGACCCATTTCTCCATGAAAGATAACTGAATGTTATTACTGATTTTGAGGAGAACGTTTGTCTCAAACACATCGTCTTCAGCTGTTGTGTTTCCTCTTGGAACGTAAGTTTTGGTTTCACCATTATAATAAAGAGTGCTAACATCATCCAACATCAGCACATAGCTAAACTCAGGAAAGGGTGTTTGTCCTTTAATGTACGTGGCAAGCAACATTAAAGAGTGAGGGCCTGCAAAATATATATATTTGAAAAAATATATAAAATGTTTCATTACAATGTTTACACTTTGTAATATATATATATATGACACAAAATGTTGCACCTAATAATTTGTAATATACTTATTTGTATCTTCTATACAGAACTCCAAAATAGCATATACCCTGATCTACTATCACTACACTCTCAAAAATTAAGGTACAGGAGCTGTCACTGGGGCTGTACCATTTCAAAAGGTACATGTTTGTACCTGAAAGGTCCATAATAGGCCTTTTTCACACTTCCTGGTTCCGGTAAGCGAAGCAGCGTCCCACAACATCCGGTTTCAATGCGACGGAGCAAGAAAGAATGGCAGGGTCATCTCATCGCTGTGATTGCTGCGTTCCCAGCTGCTCCAACTCAAAAACGACACCCATACTTTAATGACCACGATCTCCCGAAAGACGCGGGACAGAGAAAATCATGGATGACATTATTAGAGGGGTTGAATGTCGTTTCAAGTTATATGCAGGAGTACATTCGTATGCTGTATGCACTTCAAAGCGGAGATGATCATGTTTTATCAAAGACTGGTGGTCTTAGTTTTTTTTTGATGAGTAATTATAATATAGACAAAACTCCAGTTAAGCTATCTGCCTTCCACAAACAAGTGCTCATCATGGTCATTAATCTATAAGCATGATTTCTCCCTACATTGTTGTTATTTTGGAATAATAGACAGTTCATACAAATGCAAATCTCTTTTCTTAATTGGTTTGACAGCAAAATTATTTGTTTAGTCAGTTATTTAATAAAGATGGTATACTTTTCTTAAAATGAAGTCCTTTCTCATTACAAAATCTCAATAACCCAGCAAGTTTTCAACTGTTATTGGTTCAATTCCTTCAGTTATTCATTCATGTTATTTAGAGGTATTAATAAGACAATCCTTCTGATGCATCGTCTTTTGATATTACTAAATCTTATGTCTGTAAATTTTGTTTTACTAAATACCAAGAGGAATGATAGAGCTATTCATACTCTTTTCCGAAAAGAAATTACTGTACCTTATATTCATTTTTATTGGATGTCTTTATTAAAGGGTGAATTGAAGAAAAGTGTGGCTGTTACCACAGAAATATCATGTTAGAAATAGAAATAAAGAAATGTCCTATAAACTTATCCACAGGTTTTATCCAGCAAAACATTGTTTGCAAAAATTTAAAAGTGGGATTGATGTAAATTGTATTTTTGTAATGAATATGAGGAGATGGTTTTACACTTATTTTAGCATTGTACATAGCTTATGGGGTGAGCTGCAAAATGTATTAATAACAATTCTTTTGTGTTCAAAACCTCTTTCATCATTATGGAAAAATGTACAATGGGCTTTACTTGATTATCCTAATCTAAAGGAAAATAGTTTTATTTATGTAATTTGATTATGTTGTTAACAAAATTGTACATTCATACATATAAATTTACTTATATGGAGCCAGATTTTAAGGTATTGATGACTGAAATATGCTTGTATAATACCAGTATCAACTCTAAACAAGAAAGCTCGACCCACTTTAAAATGTGTGAACTCTACAATGTATTTCATTATTACATATATTACATTTTGATTATTTGTATTTTATTTATAATTACCCCCTGGTATGTACATTTTTGTATTGTAAAATGTTATTTGCTAGTCTTCAAATAAATTATAAAAATGAATATTATCCAAGAGTAGGAGCTAACAACCTGTAATGTATATGGGGCTCCCGCATTAACCGATAGCAACTCGCCTGTACAACTACCTCGCCATTCACTATATCTGACTCTGAATAAAAAGGAAGGAGGGGGTTAGCACAGTTTACAGACAAGACTACTGACATTAAACTCATCCTGCTGGATGTTAAATAGCCTAGTTAATCCTGTTTACGAATGGCTTGAATGAACAGATTCTATGCTGTTGGCTGTGCACCTTACTGGAACCTGACGTTGCAAGCGCTGTGTGTAAGACACGTTTTCTGCACAAATTCTGCAAATCGGTATCATCTTTTAAATGCTGTTTAATTTAGGCAGTTTTACACATTCACCGAACAACATCTTCCTGTCCAAATTATGGCAAAGTTGACCGTGAGAAAGTCATCTGCTGTCCCGAAGCTGTCATGTCTCTGTGACTCCTAGCGTAACCGGAAATATCGATACACTGCTTGGAAGGGCGCTTCCGGTGTTCAATTCCACTGTGAAAAAGGTCTATGGTACCTCAAATATACTTTTTAGGTACAATTGGGCACTATGCACCTTTGAGGTTCCACTGTGGACTCTTTGTGTAGAAATATGTATCTTTTGAAAAGGTACCGCCCCAGTGACAGCTCCTGTACCTTTATTTCTGAGTGTAACTTAAGAAATACCTGAGTTTTGCTTCCTCCCAAAATTCCCTACTGAATCAACAGGTCTTATGCAAACTGGAAACGTTTGGAGCAAATAAACTTAAATCAGGAAGTGAAAGCAACCATGCAGAATCATAATAGGTCATAAGTTTTAATTTGGCCTTCTGCAAATTAGTTTTTAAATCATATGATTAAATGCGTTAGGAAAATAAACATCATCTGATATAGTTTTCTCTGCTTCTTCAATATAAATACCTTTATATTATACAAATCCATTATAAATGTCTTACACAAATGTCCATTCATAGAGTTAAAAAAAACTGTATGGGTAAAAAATTAAGATATGACGTTCTGTTTTCTAAAAACAATATAGTGAATTTTATGCTTATAATGCTACTCTATATATCATGTCAATTAGATATGGAAATTTTTCCAGTTAAAAAAAAGTTTAAATACTTGTTTTTAGCAATCATACACTCTTCATTTTCTTTTTTTTACAGATAATTTCACAGAAGATTTGTTATGTGATTTTGCTTGTGTCATTATATGTCATTATTTAAGAATCTTCATGTTTTACTGCAGTTTGTAATAGACAATGGTATAAAATTCATTTGAAAAAAATTGTGAATAGTTATATTTTCTATTTTCAAAGTTTGAAATGTTGCTAACAAAATGCATATGCTATTTACAGTTAAAGTCAGAATTATTGGCCCTTCAGAATTATTAGCGCCCTGTTCAATTTTTTCCCAATTTCTGTTCAACGGAGAGAAAATTTTTCTAAACACATTTCTAACATAATAGTTTTAATACCTCATCTCTAATAACCAATTTTTTTTTATCTTTGCCATGATGAAAGTACACAATATTTGACTATATTTCTCAAGACACTTCTATACAGCTTAAA
This sequence comes from Danio rerio, assembly GCF_052040795.2. Classification (NCBI taxonomy): domain Eukaryota; kingdom Metazoa; phylum Chordata; class Actinopteri; order Cypriniformes; family Danionidae; genus Danio; species Danio rerio. Next base: position 12,048,232 of record NC_141045.1, on the reverse strand, counting down.
GTGAAGTTTAAATGCTTAACTAGGTTAATAAGGTTAACTGGGCAGGTTAGGGTAATTAGGAAAGTTATTGTATATTGATAATTAGTTCTGTTGACTATCAAAAAATATATATAGTTTAAAGAGGCTAATAATTTTAACCTAAAATAGATTTTAAAAAATTCAAAACTGCTTTTATTCAAGTTGAAATAAGACAAATAAGACTTTCTCCAAAAGAAAAAATAGTATCAGACATACAGTAAATTTTTTATTGCTCTGTTAAACATCATTTGGGAAATATTTAAAAAATAAAAATTCTGACTTCAACTGTATAGGCTACATTTAAATTTAGATTAAAAAGATATACTGTGGGTGCCCTTTAATTTATTCCTTAAATTTAATTCGCTAGGCCTAAAAATATTGCATTAACTTAATTTTAAGAAGACATTTTTAACACATAGCCTATGTCCAAGTCTTTTGAAATCTTACCTTTTGGAGCAGCAATTGGAAGCGAAATCAGAAAAAAAAGAATGTTGTTCATATTTCTGAGCTTCATGCTGTTTTCATTCAGCACTCACCTACCAGCACTGTCTTGTTCTACATAACGTAGTTAGCTATTATTTTTAGCTGTTAATGTTTTGCTAACAGTCATGAGAAACGATGACTTCACGGTTAGCCTTCACGTAAACAGACAATGACTTCAGATTCTGAAATTCCTTTCTAACATTATACAAATACAAAGATAATACAAATCGTGATATACTTTCCTAACTAATGGTTTAACAATATGATGTAGTTGTTGTTTCTTCATGTTAGAGTGTTAGAGTGAAATTTATCGATTTTTTCCCCTTTTTTTAGACGCTGAAAAAAATTGTTGAAATAATATAAGATGTACTAAAATATAAAAAAAATCGCCTTTATTAGGTTCAGAAAAAAAACGCACAACTACCTTCTTTTCACTTCTCTGGAGTTTAGCAGAAAACATTGTAATTGATGAATGACACACAATGGCGCCAGATATGTGAGACAAAAGCGAGTCCGTGGTATCACACGTTCTGTGAAACAAAGTCAACCATGTGAAATATCGACTAACCAATAAATAAATTATTCTTTACTTTTTGTCCTCCAAGTTTCCACCTTTATAAAGCAAGAGTGGACAAGTTTAATTTATAGACATATATCTAAAAATAAATAAATAAAAATGATGCTAGGCAATCTTTGGACCATAAAATGCCTTTACTTTCCCTTTTACGTTTGTCTGAAATCTTTAACCTTGACTAACACTGGCCAAAAACCAACTCACAGAATACACAACACTCATCAAATATATTAAAATATGTATTAAAATACCCATTTACTGGTAAAGTACAGAAAAGAAAACTCTTCAGACAGCTGATCATTAGTAGATGTGTGCTATAAGTTTGTTATTTGAGTTGTTTCTCCTCCCATCCATGTTAATAATCCATTATTCAATAATAATAATAATAATAATAATAATACAAAAATACGTTTTATTTTAAGGCTCCTTTCTGGTAACTCAAGCACACCGTACAATAAAACAAGGGCTATAAACCAACAACAGTTTTATTCATGAGAAATGCACAGCTTATTAAATGAGTTTCACTGTAATAGCATTAAGACATCAGCAAAATATGAAGAACAAAAGCATAATAGTTTAAGATTACAATAAGTGCAACAGACAAGTAGACATGTTGGTTGTCTAATCAAGTCAGATGTCAGTCGGTTTACACACGGATTTTGATTCCAACCTAAAAAGAAAATGCAATGATAAAAACAGAGATACTGCTTCACTAGAAATGTGTTTTTATTGGAGGACAGCATGGGGAAGTACATTTATTTTTTAAGATTATGATTTATTAATCATAGGATCATCATTCATGTTGTTTCAGCATGTTCTTCAGATGCTGAAAATAAAAGAATAAGTGATTATTCTTGACTATGCAAAAATATGTGTTTTTTATTATTCATATACTTTAAAATGATAATAAGTTTTACTTACTACTAGTAGCAGAGTAATCACTTTTAGAAGAATCTACAAAATCAGAAAGTCAAGTATTATTAAATGCCCTTACAAAAACAAATGAACCCAATTATCACTGTTTCACATAATTCTACCTGCTGGTCTCTTTTTGTGTTTATAAATAACAACTCCTGTTACCAACACCAACACTAAAGCCAAAACTATCAGCACTGAGGGAATCACAGATTTATATGGTTCACCAGGATCAAATTCTGAAATAAACATAAAAAAGATCACAAACAGATTGCAAACAAAGCACTGTTGTATGTTTTTTTTTCCACATTATCCAATATAACATCTAGTTTGTTGTCTAGACTGAGGTGTTTTGCAGAGCAGGTGTATTTGTGTTTTTCTCTCTCCTCTGCTCTGATTTCCAGACTCTTCCTCATCTGGTACGTCCCGTCTCCATTGGGCAGCAGATCTCCTCCAGTGACCTCATTATCAGATACAGGCTGTCCATCTCTCAACAGGGTCAGGTTGATGTGACGAGGGTAAAATCCTGTCGCCAAACAACTCACACGAAAACCTTTCTGGAAGAGCCTGACTTTGGGTTTGACTGGAAACACAATTTCAGCATATCTTGGCCTGAAATAAAAGTGTAAAGTGTAAATGACAACACTTGTTTTACTTTATTGGCTGGAAGTTGGTGACCTTACCTTTTCTAATGACTTGATTTCTCCTTTTTACAAGGTAACCAGGGCTGGACTGGGGCAAAAAATCAGCCCTGGCATTTTGGGCAAGAGCGGCCCACTAAATTCAATCAAAATGCTATCTATCTATGCACGTCCAATATTTTTATCAACTCATATTCTATAAAACACAAAAGCCATACATATATGAAATAAATAAATAAATAAATACAAACTTTAATCTCAATTTAATTTCTGTATACTGTCCATAAAGATATTTGTTGAGTTCTAAAAAATACACTATTCATTCATTTATTTTTCTTCGCATAAGTCCCTTATTTATCAGGGGTTGCCGCAGTGGAATGAACTGCCAACTATTCCAGCATGTTTTATGCAGCAGATGCCTTTCCAGCCACAAGCCAATATTGGAAATCACCCATACACACTCATTCACACAAACTCATACACTACAGCCAATTTAGCTTATTCAATACACTATTCACTCAGCCTATATTCAATAATAAACATAACAAAAACTGCCTGCTAATGCATGGCTAAATCTTCAAAGGGAACAGTGTTACTTTTTAACCTCTTTTATCTCATCCTGCTTGCTGTTTCACTATCTAAACAATGAAAACATAATATAAGGAAATTTGTTTCATTTTGATATTATGATTAACAGACACCAAACAGCCTCGTGTAGATATATATTTATATAAGCATCATTTTCACTCTGCATATTTATAACAGGGCTTAAATATAATTGCCTTCTATCATTTTCATTGAAAAGAATGAACTTTACCCAGTCTCTTTTGCAGAATATCAGTTTTAATAATGGCCATTATAACAGCATACGTACATTAAATTTAAACGATAAAGGTAAGCAATCAGTCAATGTGCAGAATCAGTGTATGTGGTTACATAAATTAATATATTAGCTTATCTTTGCACTCAGCCAAAACAGTTAACTGAGAACAAGTGATTCAAAAGACATAAGAGTTGTTAGATAGAGATAACAAGAGGAATTCAATATCACGTTTAACAACTATGAGACCATCCAGCAGATGAACTGTCTGACATGCACTATACTCTCACCTGGGGTTTATGCTCACCCGCTGAACTACTGGGTGCAGCTCTTGGCAGAGAGTGTGTGGTCACTTGATTTGCGTTTTAGCCGTGTACTAGAATGAACAGAGAACTTTTCAGAATCACTAAATGAAACGCCGGTGTATTTCCCGCAATTTCTCTGCGCCTCCCTTGCGTTTCTTCTCTCTGACTCTCGACTATTTTGACAAATACACACAGACGACGCACGCTCACACGGAGTCCAAAATAGGAGTTTGTGATTGGGCCAGCCCAATGTCAATACCGAAAAGAGCCAATGGGCTGCAGAGTGTCACATGGGCCGGCCCGGTCTGTCTGTCCGGGAAAAAAGCATCTACTTTCAGAGAGTCACAAATCACAGCAGCGTCAATTAATAAGGCAGAAAAAAACGATAGGCTGCTAAGCCTTTTATGGGCCGATCAGATCATAAGACGATGATCAGCCCGGCCCAAAAAGTACGTCGGCCCACCGGGAAAGTGCCCGGTCTGCCAGATGGCCAGTCCGCCCCTGAAGGTAACCCTTGTATTTTTTTTATTTTTATTTTTTTGTATTTTGAAACACAGTGGTTTGAATAAAGTTTCATGAAGAACTTTTGTGAACTCAAGCCCGATCTTTAGCTCATGAGCGGAGATGTTTAAATTATGATAGTATGTAAACTTCTTGTCAACATCTCGCAGCTCATCTGTGGTGGATCCATCGAAAGAATTTGAAATCATTTTCCCCCATTCATCATTGTCCTTTAGTTCACAGACAACCAGTTGCTGACGAGTAAAAACACCTTGAAAAGCGAGAGAAGGAGAAAGTCTTTGGAGTGTTTATTTTAAAACAATTACATCTGCAAACAATTGCACATCCCAGGTAGCAAAGAATTCTGGCCCAGATTTGGCATGAAGCTTACACAGTAGGCATTCATCTGGCACTGGTATACAGCATGTGGTCCAAACATGGCCCTGGTTTGGCAGAGGTGGCACAGTTTTTAAGGCGGCGCAATACTTAACTCTTCTGTCATGTTCACATCCATTTACTTTAGTGTTCCCGGTCAAAATTTGTTTTAACTACTCTTAAATTACAACAAAAAATACATTTTTTACCACCATTTTTTTTTATTTAACATTCTTTAGCTGTGAACAATGTCTAAAATGGAGTTTAACGGGAATTTATAAAATTAGACGAAAAATAACTGCATTGAAAATACAAATAGGCAATGGAAATGTTTCACAAAATTGTCAACAGATGACAGAAATTAAAATACTTTGTTTCATTACCAATAACTGTCACAGTGTCTGACTAAAGAAATAAAAATTTTAATCCATCTGAATGATTTATCAACTACCAAAGCACAAACAAAATTGTATCTTTTCCTATGTACTGAGATCTCAAATTTTCATTCAGTCCTCAAATTGGCCTATATAAGTATACTAATGTTGGGAATAGTGACTGTGAGAAAGAAAGAAAGAAAGAAAGAAAGAAAGAAAGAAAGAAGCTAATTCATATGAATTCGTACGATCTCATTCATAAAATTTAGTACAATGTGCTTATCCTCACTAATGGTTGGGTGCCACACCTCCTTTTTAAAAGCATATATTTTCGTCTGATTGGACTTGTACAATTGTACTTGTACAATTGTACAAATTAGCCACTAAACTGACAAAACATAAGGTAGTTATGCTTCCTTATAAGATCAGGCTGGAGGATCAGCACATAAGTACAGAAAAAAATATGTGTACCTGCACAAGACATTATGGAGTCAGATAAGACTCAATTATAATTCACGCAAAAGACACGATGTTCACATGCGTAGCCAAATTCACATGAATAAAACCAAATTCACATGCGTAAAATCTTTACTTATATTCACAAAAAAATTTCACGTGCTCAAAATAAAAATACATTTTCATAAAATACGTTTCACAAATGCATTTTCACAAATCCTCACCTGAGTAAATATCTTTTTTTTTCAGTTTCATTCAGTTTCTAATGACACTATCATGTCTTTTTCAAGAAAACAGCTGCTTTAGAACTTTAAATGTTCAACAACCTTACAATTTTATATGTCTTAACAATAAAAAAAAAAAAAGATTTTTACTCTGGTGATGATCGAACACGAGTCAAAGGACGTGGTAACACAACGTGCTGACTGCTGGACCACAACGGCACTGCTATGCTTGTGTGGCTGGAATAATACTTAATCTTCTTCATTACCCTGCAGTCTATATTTTGCTCATGGGGCTGCGAGACAATAAATAAGAAGAGCAGAGCTGCAGCAAAATAATGGATAAAAGGACAGAGGCTATAGTCAAATAAATAAATAAATGAAAAAAGTGAGACTGCTGCTTTCTCCGTTCGCCATGCTGGAGAGGAACAGTCTGCGCAAATAGAGCGCAGAGTGGGTGTCATCGACTACAGCTCTCATCTGATTGGCTGAAAGGTACGAGTTGCCCTGCCTCTGGCAGGAAAGTCTCAAAAATACACACACACTATCCAGGGGGAGTCGTACGTGAAAGAGGATTTGCACATTCTCATTCCGGATGAACTCGTAAGTTTTAAACATTCAAAACTTTTTGTACACTCTTATACATTTGCAAATGGTGTTTTGCATTTGTGAAACGTATTTTATGAAAATGTTTTTTTATTTTTTGCACGTGAAATTTGTTTGTGAAAATAAATACATATTTTACACATGTGAATTTGATTTTATGCACGTGAATTTGGCTACGCATGTGAACATTATGTCTTTTGCGTGAATTATTATTGAGTCTTATCTGACTCCATACGTAAATCACTGAAGCATGTGGGCCAAGCAAAAGTTAATTGTGTGGGCAAGAGCTGGGCCAGATATATTTTGCTATGTGTAATGTTGTAATTGAACCGTTTTGATCCAATTCAAATGGATATTTACTTGACTACAGCATTAAACAGTACTTACCTTCAGTTTTATTTGCGGTTTTTGTTGGTAATCCCCATCTGCCCTTAAAATATGAATGTAAATAGCCATTAATGGTGAGGAAAGCATTTGAATCCATCACATCATCTTCAGCTGTTGTGTTTCCCCTTGCTATGAGACTGTCTGTATCACCGTTACAGAACACTGACATTATCCAACATCCCTACATATCTAAATTTAGAAAATAGTGTTTGTCCTTTAATGTATGTTGCAAGCATCCATAATGAGTGAGAGCCTGTGGGGAAAAAAATGGAAAGATCACTTTTTGTAAATTCTTTTTATTTTTGCCAGATGGAAATCTGCGTGCTTATCTTTATTGGATCATAAGTTTCTTTGCAACCAGGAAATGCTATATTGTACAGTATTTCTGTCAGATTTGAACCATAATTTATTTTAGTTTTTTGGAAATAAAAAACTGATATGAACTCTTTTTTTGTGAATCTTACTCTTTTAAAGAAGCAGTTGGAAGTAAAAACACAAAAAGCAAAAAAAAAGTTGCTCATATTGCGAGCACTCTTTGAAAGACACTTTTTGAAACAAACTCTCGCTCCACCTTGTGTGAAGTGTGTTGTGAGCTTTCCTGATTTTCTTGTTTAACTGGTTTGTAAAAATGACAGCATATGAAAGTAAAAAAGTTGTTTAAATAGTGTACATAAACTTATGATAACCATTATAATCAAGTGATTTCTTGAGATAAATGCTTACTGTTTGTTATGTTCGGATATGTAAGATGTCTGCCATTAGACCGGTTTTAAGAAAACAAAACTCTTATATTCTATGCGCTAAAAGTAATCTAATTATGTAAAATTCACTGTAAACAATAAAACAAAATGTCAAGGTTCACTATGAAGTGTCTGAAATAGAAGTAGATGACAAGATTCACCTGTTTTGTTTTTTGGTTGTTCACTTTTTCATTTCTGGCAATAATTTGTCCTGTAATTGTGAGTTAAGTTGGCATCAATGTCATACAAAAGGTTTTTGTTTTTGTTGTTTGAAAGATTGGTACAGTTAACATTTATATTTACATTTATTCACTGAGCAGATGCTGTCATCCAAAGTGATTTAGAAATGAGTGAAATGTGTGATATATATCTTACTTTGTAATCAACAGTCACTGTTTAAGCAGGAAATCAAAAGGAAATGCGGATGGACACAAACTGAACTCAAAATGAAAACAACAACAACATCTGTAATAGTGTTTCATAAAGTTATTGATTTTATAAATAAAAAAATTGTCAGATATAGTTGTTAAACCAAATGCATACATTAGACAGATAGCAATAACACGTTTACACAAATTTCAAATAATTATTAATAAAAAACTGTAAACACGTTTCTTTGTGTTTTTATTTAGGTGTAAAACCTACTAGAAGCACATTGTTCTGTTTGCTACTTATGGCTTCTAGTTACACTATTTGTGATCTTCATTTTTTTTCTGTGTGCTTTTGTTATTGATACTTTATCCTTTAGTATAAAACTTGTATCAATTTTGTGAAAAAGGAGTAAAAATTGGCTTGACTTCTTGACCTTGCCTTTGACATTTGAATCCATGCTAGAACTAACAATGATCAACCACAAATGCTGACTGACAGATATACTGTAGCATTACAAACTAATGAGGCTCAACAAGTAAGCTAAAGTGAAATAGTGTAGCTTCAATTCTCTTTGAAAAATAGTGCAGTTTAATCACTTTCTTTTACTTTTGTCCCTGATTTACCAGGGGTCGCCACAGCAGAATGAACTGCCAATTACTCTGCCAATTGTTTTACGCAGCTGATCCCCTTTCAGCTTATAAATAAAACCTAAATTGTGAAATGTAATAAGGAACCAAATGCTATGGGTTCACACCACAATGTAAAAGTGGCAAGAGTTTCCCTCAAACTAAACATAATTGTAGAACAGTGTTTTATTTCATTTATAGTATTACTCATTATATGTACAAGCTAAACCTTTTAAAGAAAATTTTACCATATTATAGAACAAACTATAAACATTTTTACTGGGCTGCATTCACACTTAACAAGGCAGTAACAATGTCCCATATAAGCAATTGCACTGCATAATCTATCGCTGTCGCTATCAACTGACTGATCGACTGATTACCCTAACCACCTTCTTCCCTAAACCAAACCAATAGTGTTTTCAAAAGCATCAATTGACCTGCCCACCGCCTTCCCTAAACCCAAACCAAGAAATCAAGAAAAGAAAAGCCATCATGGCCGTGTGATTTTTTTTTCCATGTTTTCAGATTTTACAACATTCTCACCCTGTTATTTACTTCATTTTATTTTTTTCCTTTTATTTTTGTAAGGTAAGCAGTCACCTGGTAGAGCAAAAAGAAACAGAAGCCATCAGTGGCATCATACCGCCTTGCAGTGGTCATTTTAAAGACAAAATGCAGCCATACATACCTCTGGCTACAAAATTTGCGCTCTCCAGAAATGTATACGGGGGTACGTTTTTCAGCCTGTGTTGTTTTGTGCACTTGAAATGTATAAATGTATAAATAAAGTTCAAATCCCAGCTTGAGGACATTTCCCGTACCTACCCCCTGTCTCTCTCCCACTTCACTTCCTGTCTATATTACTCTCCTATCTACTTAATAAAGGCTAAAATAAATCTTTAAAAAAAATGCATAATACAAAACTGAAATAAGACATACTAAACATTTTGGACCAAAATTTCCACAAAATTATAGTGGGTTGACTATACTGTCATAGAAAATTACTAGATCACATCCACATTGTAGAAGTAGCAGTGGAACATCACACATATAAAAAAAAAAAACTGCACTACACCAATTGTACAACTTTGTGCACTGGCAGTGATGTTTTGATGTCTCACAGTGATGAATCTTAAAGGGGTGGTCCACAGTATATTTTTAAGGCTTGGTTGCGTTTATAAGATGCAAAGCAATGTGTGCTCAAGCTTCATTTGTAGAAAATTATGTTATTTGTTCATATATCTTACTTTGATTATATACAGCTAATCTGCTAACATTAAAACGACCCACCCTCAAGAGGCTCTGATTGGTCAGCTAACATAATGAGCTGTGATTCGCGGATCGGCTTTCAGTGCATCTGGCCATGTCTCTTTTCTGCGCAAGGTGTATGCTTGTAACCTGAAGGTTTTATGACATCATTAACCGGATGTATTTTTTTGTTCACTGTAGGCTTTGCTAAGCTAACTCTGTAAAAGCCAATGTCTCCCTTTGCATTGAACTTTGAACATATTATATTCAGATGTTGTTTATGTTCACACAGCTACATTACACATCAACTAAAGTTTAAAATATGATATCAACGCGGACCATCCATTTAACAACAAGGATGGTTTGACAAAGACTGCTTGAGTGCGTCCCATGCAATTGCCATGAGTACGCGCTGGATGAAATCAAACATATAGGCAAGTGATTTGGGGTAAATGAAATAAAGTAGACAACATGTTGCTTTAAACTGTTGTTAAATCCCTGGTGTTGTATGGCAGTTTCAAATTACAACACGCCTTAATATGTTTATTGAAAAACCCTGTTGTACAATGCACTGATGTTTTGCAAAAATGATGCATAAGAACATAAAAAGTCTAAGGCACTCAAAAAGTAAGTGAAAAAGTTACAAGCATTTATTAAAGGGCACCTATGGTAAAAAAATCTACTTTTCAAGCTATTTGGAGAAACATATGTGTATATATAGTGTATAGACCATAATATTGGGGTGATATAAACACGCCCAGTCCTTTTTTTTTCAATTTAACAACATAAAAACGGTGAACCAATTAGAGCGGTTTTCAGACCGACCGCAACTTTACGTAGGAGTGCGGTCCACCCGCTCACCGAATTGATTGACAGCTGCGCGCATTAACATGTACCGGTAGTCACGTGTATATGTCAACAAGACCAGGCAGACATACGCAAAGCAACCGGGAATAAAAGGTCTGTTCTGTTCGCTAGGATCAGCAATCATCATCAAATGTGATTGAGAGTAAGTTTCACCTGTTTAAAGTGTTTTAAAACAGTAGCACGTGTGTAATTATTTACAGCGATTTACTTCAGCTTTACTTCATCAGCACAACCGCGTGTCAGAAAAATTATAAAAGAAGACGCTTCAATCCCGGTTTGTGGAAGTTCAATCAGGTTTATTTTGTACATTAGCATAACAGATATCCACACAGCAGTGGAGGTTAGCCTGTATCCTGTCACACTTGAGTGCAAAAACAGTGCTAAGCGCGCTCTGTCTGTCTGCCTGCCTGTGTGTGTGTGCGTGAACTTTGTAACGATATTGTGTGTGACTCATCAATGCAACTTCACAACAAATTCTGATTAGTATAGATTAGTTCTTACTGTAGTATTTCTCACAAACGCTACAAGAGACCTTCTTCCTTTAACTCTGTCTGTTGTCTGATGCAGCCGAGGGAGGAGATTAAAGCACGCGGAAAGGCACGTAGAAACAGTAGGCGGCCAGAACTCGGCTTAAAGGTGCAGTACGACAAAACCACCCCCTGCTGGAAATGTGTATAAAACAGCATCTTGTAAAAGGTATAATGAAAAATCTGATGGGTGTTTTGAGCTGAAACTTTATATACACATTCTAGAGACGCAAAAGACTTATATTAAATCTGAAAAAAGGGGTAACCTATGTGCCCTCTAACATGGCTTTTGTTAAAAAAAAAAAAACATCACGCACTACATAAGAACACATTTAACATTAGAAAAAGCCTACGGGATCTCTCAACGCACTGATGTTGTTAAGCAGTTTTAAAATATGAACATGGTTAATTGTAGGACAAATCTCTGTGTTTTATGATGCAAAACTACAAAATATAGCCATACAAAGTTAAACAGTTAAGGTTTAATAGTCATTCGTACAGTACACTGACTCCCCTGCTGACATGAAAATTGTAATGTGGGGAAATTAATGTATTTTTGGACAGAGTATATTGATTGTAAGGTTAATAATAATCTTCGATGACTAAATGACACTTCAATGACTAAATTGACTATTCAATGACTATTATGAAGGAGACTAAAATATGACTAAAACTGTGGTATTTTAGTTATAAGAATAAGACAAAAACTAAATCAAAACTTGCTGTCAAAATTAACACTGAATTAAGGTAAATGACATTTCAAGAGTTTACACAAAGCTTGGTAGGCATGCTGTCCTGGAAGAGAGCCCTGAGCTCATAAGATCCTCGAGACTGTGGCTCCCTCCAGTTTGCAGGACGAGAGGGGAGTTTGAGCTCAAAATTAGTTAACATATAAACTTCACTAAAAATAATGTTATAATATTAAATATTATCATTAAAATATAATAATATTTAATTGTATTATTAAACTAAAAGATTGACGCAGAAAGACTGATAATGAACCATCCAAAATTGTCAGGTTTTCATTTACTTCATGTTTCACTGATTTAAGTAGCTTCCTGTTGTGGTTGTGTTACTGTTGAGCCAGTGCTTTCTTCAGACGCTAAAAATGAAAATCATTTATTTAAATCAACTTAATGTGCTAAAATGAAAACCAATATGAAATTATTTTAATGAGAAATAATTTTAGTAATCACATACAAAAATGACAAAAAATAGATTACTCACTTGAAGCTGAAATATAATCCCTTTTAGATGATACTATAATACGAAGGGAAGTCAAATAAATTATCATTATTAAAAATGTGCTTGATTTTGCTTTAAAAAAAAATTCTCACAAAGTAGAACCTACCTGCTCGTCTTTTCCTGCATTTATATATGACAACTCCAGTTATAAACACCAACACCAGAGACAAAATTATCAGCACTGAGGGAATCACTGATTTAAATGGTTCACCAGGGTCAAAGTCTGCAACAACATAATTAAAAAGGTCACATCAAACAGATTTTGTGATATGTGTTGAGTGTTTTAAGCATTTACACCTTGTTACCAAATGTGACGATGAGTTTGTTGTCCAGACTGAGGTGTTTTGCAGAGCAGGTGTATTTGTGTTTTTGTCTCTCCTCTGCTCTGATCTCCAGACTCTTCCTCATCTGGTATGTCCCGTCCCCATTGGGCAGCAGATCTCCTCCAGTGACCTCATTTTCAGATACAGGCTGTCCATCTCTCAACAGGGTCAGGTTGATGTGACGAGGATAAAATCCTGTCGCCAAACAATTCACACGAAAACCTCCAGAGTCTGAGTTTGCTTTCTGAAAGAGTCTGACTTTGGGTTTTACTGTTGATGTAACAATACTTGTTATTGATATATGTCTTTTTTTTTTTTTTTACTATCCTGCAGATAAACATCTGTGAATATTACATGGTGGAGACCAACCTTTTCTATTTACTTGAGTTTGTCTCATTTTAAGGTAATTCCTGAGAGTTGAAATGCACGTTGGGTAGCTTACACTCTCATGACGCCACTTGATTAGCTCCAAAGCCAGACTTGGCATTTCTTTTTGGCTTTGATATGTAAACTTGTTCTCATAAATACTCATTTCATCTGTTGTGGAGCCACTAAATGCAATCTTAGAAACCATTTGGCCTGGCTTGTTATTGCCCTGTAGCTCACAGTGACTCATCATTTGATAAAGTTGAGGACCTGTCAGAAAAAATTCACAAAAATTAATAGTCACTGTCTGCATAAGAGTATTCAATACAAATCCCTTTAAATCATTTATCCACCAGACTTGAGTGAATGTATAGGGGACAAAACAATAACAGTTCCCTGAGACACACTTCTGCTACATAAGCATGAAAGAAATTAAATGAGAAAAAAAATCAGTGGACAATGTTTAAATCACCTGCTCCCTTCAAAATCTTTTATTCCAATGGGCCCTTTAAAGTTCCCATATAGAAAAGTGACACATGAAAATATGCAAATGACATATATCAAATAGAATTTCATATATGAATTTCACATATTTAAAATATATGTAATTCATGCATATATTCCAAAGTATTGCATTGACTGCAGCCATGTTCGGCTTTCCGAAAAGGAATGCAGCCATTTCCTGAGCAAAAAAACAATCCATGAAAAGTATCCACACAACATTACTTCTGTTAAAATTCTGAGGTGTGTCTCTGATGTGTACTTTAACTTGAGGTTACATGAGATTTGTAATTGCAAATGCCACACCCCAAAGACCCTTTATAGAATTAAGATCACTCTCAGCAGTCGCAACTTTTTATTTATTCATTTATGTATTTGACCATAGCCTCTCTCTTTATTCATTATTTTACCGCATCTCCGCTCTTTTTATCTCCTCGCACCCCAATGAGCAGAATGCACTGCAGGTTAATCATAATTATTATCATTCGACTCCCACACAGGGTTGTTGCTAGATTGGATACGTTTGCGGCTAGAAGTTAACAAGAATTATTTCTATTATTTATTAAATTTCTAATTTATTGTAATTTATTAATATCTACCCACACCCTAAACCCAACCATCACAGTAAGGTAAAAACAGTAGTTGTACCATCTATTATTTATGTTATCTATGAAATTACCCAATAAATTGTATTTTTTTAACGCCTACACCCATCCCAACCATCACAGTACTGTAAAAATATTAATTATTGTTATACAGTGTCATAAAAAAATGCCGTTATATTAATGTGTATATCCGATCTACTTTACCTGCACCTTGCTCCTCAGCAAAATAATTTTTAAAGAGATATGCGAAAGATGAAAAATGGATAATAAAAAGCACAAAGGAGGCACTGAAAAGGCCAGAAGTCCATTTTTCATTAAAACCAGCGGCAGCGAGAGTACAACAACACACAGAGACCATGAAACGACCGGTAAATTAACCTTAAGCTGATTAGGAGCAGTGCAAAACAACGATGTCTGCAAACCAGTGGCGGATTTAAGGCATGGCCAATATGGGCGATCGCCCAGGGCGGCACCTTGCTAGGGGCGGCACGAGGATATGGTGCAAAAGAAAAAAAAAACAAAAGCATGCCTGGTAAAAATCATATGTGCCTCAGTATGCTTTGAGATACGATTTATTTTATGCAAGTGTATTAATCCCAAGAGTGGTAGGCTAATCCCAGAATAATGACGTTAGGGGCCATTTATATGGGGCGTATATGGGGTGGTCTTCCTAGCCTCTTCACACCTGTCTGATATTTTCTCTAAAATGTTTGTATGAAATATATATTATATATTTGGATAAAAGCGTCTGCTAAATGACTAAATGTAATGTAATGTAAATGTATATATATATATATATATATATATATATATATATATATATATATATATATATATATATATATATATATATATATATATATACACATTTTCAAAGAGATCCACAGGTCAACAAGGAGACTGCTAAAGAGCAGCTTCTGCTTTAAACTGACTGAATATCTACAATTAAATATCTACTATTCAAATATATACTGACAAATGTAAAACACAGTAAAACACCCTAAATCTGCTGAAACGCATCGATCTGATGGTAGTTGAGTTTGCAGCTGGATATAATTGGAAGATCGCTAACAAAAACAAGGAACAGCTCGGCCAGATCGCATCTGAAGCTCATACAGAAGTTTATTTTACATATATAGCAGAAACACCATTGAGCATCGGTAGATCCTCTTGTATGGGCATGGGTCCGTTTTAAAACACTCACAGGACAATAATTTGGACAACTATGGGAATATATTAAATAGTTCACACAAAATACACAAAGAGAGATCTTGAGGCTGTTTTTGTGCCGTGTTTAAAGTAGTCAATCAGAAAACAGAAGAATGTGCATTATTTGATCATTTTAATACAGCATAATATTAATGAAATTCAAAAACTATATTGAAATTTAATTTTAAGCTATCTTGCGGCCCACCTGCAGGACCACTGAGGCCCACTAGTGGACCGCAGCCCACCGGTTGAGAATCCCTGATTTATAGTGTTGTGTAGCCTTAACACTTTAGTCCAGCTAGAAAAAAAACAGTGAATGACAGTGTATGATATGGCTGGACTTACTTTCTGTATGGTTCTTAAATTTTAGTTTTCTCACAAAAAAGGTATGCAAATCATGTCTTGCAACATAAAATGTGTTCCAAGTGAGCTCATCTTCATTTGTAGTATTATGTCGTGCAATGTATCTTTCAGTTTTTGAATTATAGTGTCCTACTGTTATGTCGTCCAGCATGAATGTGATACTTATTTCAGAATATGGCTCTCCTTTCATGTAAGTTGCAAGCATCCACAATGAGTGAGAACCTGTGAGAAAGAACAAAATAATTAATTTAAAATGATGTGATACTGACTGTTAAAGTTTATAATGCATGCCTGTTAAGCCATTTTTCTTTAACAAAAAAAAAAAATGTATTAAAAGCTGCTGTTATTAATGGATTTTTATTTCATTCATTAATCAATCTACTCAAATACCAGGGTCATTACAATTAACTAAAACTTAATTTTATGTTCATTTTATTTGAAATCAAATAAACATTAATTGAATAAAAATGAAATATATGTTAAAAAAGGAAACAATTTGGTTGCTGAGAACACTGGCTATTAGTAAGGAATATATTCAACTAAAGCTAATTAAGACATATTTAAAGCTATACTGACATTAAATTATTAACAAAATTATATAAATATAAAAGAATACAAAATAAAATGGCACAAAAAATAATAATCACACTACAATTAAAATCTACGAAATAACACCAGTATAGAATTAGTAAAATGAAAACACTTGTACTGAATATTCAAAATATGGATATGTTGTAAGCAATCCATTTATTGAAGCAGGCTACAGCAGGGTCAAATGACATTCTCCAGCATCTGACAATCAAAATGGCTCCTTAAAAGTGATGTATGAGAATAAATTGTTTTATGTAGAGATAAATTAGACAAAAACCTACCTGTTAACGCAGTTGTAGGAGCTAACAACACACACAAAAACAAGATGATAATCATGTTCCCGACATAAGACATTTTGCTCTTAAGTCACCTTGGTTGTATGAGTTACAGCACAAAACATGCAAACAAGTCTTTCAAGATTTTTTTTTTTTAAGACGCTGAGGAGGAACAAGGAACATAAAAAGGGGGCGGTAAAAGGGGTAGATGGAGAGGTTGGAGTTTGACAGATGATTGTTCTGTAGTAAACCAGACTACAGCAGATATACCCTGACAACAATGTGACAATAAATATTAATAAAGCCTTGATCAGGATGATCTATAATATGATTTCAAGTTAGGTTTGGACTGTAATTTATTTCAGTGGTAACTGGGTTAAAACAAGAAGTTAATCATACACTCAAATTGGTTGAATGCACCTAAATAGAGACACATTTACAGATTTATTCCACCAAACACTTTATAACAACTGCACATTATGAATCATTTATTAAGCGTTTGTATCCATTATCATAGTCATTATTTAAGAATTTAAGGTTCAGTAAGTGATCTGCCTAAATGCTAACCTAAGCCATGGAGTTTCAAGCCTTAGACCGGCCCACCCCAGTTCACGACTGACTATATTAAAATAACGTCATTTCCAATTCAGTTTCTAATGACACTATCACGTCTTTTCAAGGAAACAGCTGCTTTAGAACTTCAAATGTTTTTCATAAACATGAGAACATTAAAGTGTTGCTAAATCTCCAACAATATTCTTTAAAACATCACAATGTCCTTTCCTGCAATATTTTGGTATTTATTATACTAAGATGAGGTTCAAACTCAGGTCGAAGGAGTCATAATGCAACGTGCTGACCACTGGACCACAATGGTGCTGTTATGCTGGAGCGTTTGGAATAAAAAATAAGTATTGCACTGTTATCTGCAAAACTCTATTGACCCCAGTATTACTTTCTACTGACTGTACTTTCTATTGATGGCTTAATCTTCTTCTCCCCTTTTTAGATTTCTAATTATGTCAGATTTCTTATTGTAATAAATCATCTGATTTTCATTGAGCAGGTGTCATTTTCATTAATATTAATAATTCAAATTCTTATTTTCACTAAGGTGCTGCTGTTTGGGGTCGAATGATAGCTACATCATCACTAACAAGCAGGCTGCATTTTGCTCATGGGGCTGCGAGAAAATAAATAAAAAGAGTGGAGCTGTGGCAAAATAATAAATAAAAAGAGTGAGGTTATGGTCAAATAAATAAATAAATAAATGAAAAAAATGCAACTGCTGAGAGTGCAAGCAGCTAGGGAATAAAGTCATAAGTATCTTTAACCAATTATTTTTATTTACATAATTTGAGTTCAGAAACTACAGAGATGTTAAAATGATGGTTATGATATATTAATAATAATGACTGAAATGGGAAATCATACTTGTGAAATTCAATAGGTGGCGATAATGCTAAAGAGTTAGTTAGTTACCATATATGGTTTGCTTAAATCGTGTGTCCTAGATTGTGTGTGCCTAAAACGTGTGTGGTTCTGCAGTTCTGCAACTGGATTTTGTAGCATATAAAATGTAAAGGGGCATTATTATAAAACAAAATATGATGATTGTAATATATTATTTCCATACAGCAAACAAAAAATTCATTAGATATTTATGTTAACCTACAATAAAAGATTGAACACTTTCTTTTTTAATTGAGGTAATTTGTTGTGTCTAAGGTAAAGTTATATACACATATTACTTTAATTATGTTAAAATTACTTTAAAGTTAAAAACTACATAAACCTTGGGATGCTGGTTCAATGGTTTCTTGAGATACTAAAAAAATAAATAAAAATGTTAAAATTAAAATAGAATTTGAATAAACATTCAATGCTAAATATTGAATTTGAACTTAAGATTTCAGTCAGAATTCAATGCTGATACTGAAAATACAATAATAACATTTACCCCCAAAAAAAACTACCGTACTTACTAGAAGCAGCAGAATAATCACAGCTTAATGAAGTCACTGTGTAACATAAAAATGAAACAATTAATTAAGCAGCACATTTAAAAAAAAGCCTCACAATTTTTTTTTTTCTTATTTAGTTTTTATTGCAGTTTCCAAATTTGGGTAAACAAAACATCCAACCATCAGAATCCAGAAATTGTAGAAATAAAAGAAATTATAAAATACAAAAAAAAATCCATAAATAAATAAATACGGAAGTTACATTAATGATTCAAGGACATTATGAGACACAATACACTCATAATTGTTTTGTATATCATCAAAAAGAAACAGAAAAAATTTATTTGTTGCTTTTTAGTCACAATACTTTTTTAACCATATTGCGGCACCCAGTCTAGCCTTTTCTTTTTTTCCCTTTTTTATTACCTGAAATATGTACATGATATTGTGAGGATGGTAATTTTATGATCTTAAATGTACATTTTTATTTATTTGTTTATGTTTTAAAAAGCTATTGTTCTTCTCAATATCTTTATTTTTTGTTTTCTCTTATTACAAAAAAATAAAAAATACGCATAATAGACTAAATAAAATTCACATCTTTCTAAATAAACATTCTATGATATATCTGGTCCTAATGGAAGAATAAATTCTACAGATTTTCTCCATGTCTCATTAAACTCCTCAGTCTGTAAGCGATGGTTCATTGTTAGCCTCTCTATCTTATAGATTTCATAAATTATGTCAAACCAGTCACAAATCGGGGGTATTTTAAGCTGTAACCTTTTTTTGGTTATGGCTTTTTTACAGGTTATCAGCAAAAATTTCAGTAGTTATTTTTTGTCAGATTTTTCTTCTAACACAACACTGAATAATTTTTAATTCTTTACATTGATTTTTTGCCATACCTGCTCTTCTCTTCCTGCACCTATATATGAAAACTCCAATCCCAAACACCAAGACCAACGTCAAACTGATCAGCACTGAGAAAATCACTGGTTTATATGGTTCGCCTGGTTCAAATTCTGAAACAATCAAGTTAAAAACATTACAAACAGGTAATAAACAAGCTTCAGTGATATTCAGAATTTTTAACACCTCATTACCCAAATTGACGATAAGTTTGTTGTCAAGACCGAGGTGTTTGGCAGAGCAGGTGTATTTGTGTTTTTGTCTCTCCTCTGCTCTGATCTCCAGACTCTTCCTCATCTGGTACGTCCCGTCTCCATTGGGTAGCAAATCTCCTCCAGTGACCTCATGATCAGATACAGGCTGTCCATCTCTCAACAGGGTCAGGTTGATGTGACGAGGGTAAAAACCTGTCGCCAAACAACTCACAGCAAGCCATCCAGAGTCAGAGGCTTTCTGAATAAGTCTGACTCTTGGTTTCACTTTTAAAAAAGGGAAATTGAGTATATTACAAGTATATTACATATAATGTATAGTTATTGAAATTGAATAATACCTTTTCTGTTTACTTGTGTTCCTCTTTTTTTAAGGTAACTCTTCAAGGTTTCTATGCAGGCTGGGTAGTATAAAGTCTCAAACCGCCACATGGCCAGATCTAGATAGGGTTTGATTTCTAGCTTTGTGTAATTCAATGAACCCTGATATGTAAACTTCCCATCCAAAAAATGCAGTTCATCAACCGTCAAGCCTCTAAATGCACTTTTGGTGATCATCTGTCCAGGTAAATTACATGAGCTGTTGGGAAAGAAAGTGATGTGTTTGGTTTATCACTTGATTGATGTAAAATCAAACTTAAATTGGATCTTTCAGCCAAATGAACTTACTTTCAGAATTATTCACAGGTCTCAGATGATTTGATCTCCTCATGAGATGAACACGCAGATAATAACTTATAGTATTGAGGTGACTTTGATCCACCACGTTATCTTCATTAGTAGTATTTCCTCTTGAAACGTGCTTATTTGGACCATCATTTATTTTTCAACTAGACAATGACCCCAAACACACCTCCATAATTTCATGGTTTTTGTTTGGCAGCCGTAGCTTTTTTTTTTTTTTTTACAAAGCAAGTAATTACAATTTATTACTTTAATTTTACATAATTTTAAAAACTGGAAAAACACTGTGTAAATAACATGGCAATTTTATTGTATAAAACAGACAAATTGCTGTAATTTGTCATTAATTATATAGCACATAAAATAACAGTCAAGCTGTTAAGATATTGTTTCTAATTTTTACGGACTTTTGAATATAATTTTAAATAACAGAAAAAATATTATATAAATAATACTGTCCCTGTATAAAAAACACAAATGTTAGTAATTTGTCTTTAATGATAAAGTTTCTAAAATGAAAGTCAAACTGTTAATTTAGAGCGATTGTTTGTCATTTTACTAAGTTTTGAATATAATTTGAAATGACAAAAATGTACTGTAAAAAATTAGAGATATTTTCTGTAAAATTAGGATTTTTTTACAGTGTACCTTAAATCTTTAAGATCAAGCAGCGCAGTGGCTTAGTGGGTAGCACGATTGCCTTACAGCAAGAAGTTCACTGGTTCAAGCCCCAGCTGGGTCAGGCATATGTGGAGTTTCATGTTCTTCCTGTGTTCACGTGAGTTTCTTCTGGGTGCTCCATATTCCCCCACAGGCCATGCGCTATTGGTGAATAGTATAAAGTGCTTTCTCAGTACTGGGTTGCAAATGAAAGGGTATCCACTGTGTAAAACATATGCTGGATAAGTTGGCGGTTCATTCCACTGTGGAGACCACTGATGAACAAAGGCACTAAGCTGGAGGAAAAATACTTTCTTAAATAATTTAATAATATGTTGTTTCTTCATGTCTAGGTGTACCTTTGTATGCAACACACTGACAAATGTAAAGAATTGTTTTTACGTTTGTCTTTTTTCAGATGGTGAACATTATTTGTTGAATTAATGTACAACGTATGGAAACATAAACATATGTTGAAGTCATTCAGAAAATAAAAGCAGAACTGCCTTCTTTTTCTTCTTTGGAGTTTAACTGCAGCTGGCAGAACTGCCGCCAAAGGCACAACAGTTTACAACAACAAAAAAATTGATAACAAATACACACAAATTGTGCACAAATAAAGGGCACAAAAATACATTGTAATTCATGAATTGCACACAAGATGGCGCCAAATACACGAGACAAGGTGTGACCAAAGAGTAAAAAACATATGGACGCAGAATTTAATCCAAACGTCTCGTGATGGTCACAATCTGTCGCAGAACGAAATTACGGAAACCAGCCTAAAAATTGCCAAAACCCCTCTAAAACCAGCCAACCAGCCTATGGCACATCAAATAAACAACGCTTGTCATTTGACCACCCGTATCTGCACTGTAACAAAATAAGCACTTACATTTTAAAACAAGCAATACGATTTTTTTTTTTTTTTTTTTGAAAATGCGTGATGTAAGCTGCTTTTTTTATAATTTAATAACAATATTGGACTGCATAAAATATCTCAGATATCAATTAGACTAAGCTGGGTTGTTGCCTGGGTTTTGTTGGTATTTGTTATCTTCATAGAGGGAAATTTGTAAAATAACAAAACACATACTTTTTTTATCATACAATATATTTATTTTTAATTGACAATCAACAGGACCCAAAATATGCACATCATTTACAGCTATGCCATATTTACAAATCGTGTGTTTATATTAACAAGAGAAATACAGCAATTTGCATATCCCTGCACGGCAATCCTTGTCAATTTGTACAATAAACAATAAACTCGGCTGCTGCAACGCTTGTTATACTGTTTAGTATTTATTGCTTTTGCCTTTGTTTTCATTTGGTTTATTCCATTTCATCATATTTTTGAAACAGCAAATTCAGTAGACTAACTCGATAAAATGTCGAAATTCATGTCAGAGTCACCCATCTAAATCAAGTTCAAATAACGTTACAGGAGACCGTGGACATATAGGCTAACATTAGTTTTGTCTTCCTAATTATTAATTTAGACTCATAAAAAAAAGAGTAAGTACGCAGGATAATGATAAGCCTGAGCACACACTTACTGAAGGCTATTACTGCTGAACAACTCATTTTCTAATGGTAAAATAACACAGAAATTGAACATCGGTACTTCTTCTCATCCTGAAGCTCATGCATATCAACACATGAAAAACGAACCAATCAGTTCGAGTGGGCAGGGGAAGACAAAGCCCCGGTCAGTCAAGTCCTGTTCCAATTTCTGACCGAGTTAAAGCTAAGACTGAAAACATGCAGTGCAAATTTACAGACTCGTTAGTCCTCATTTTTTCGCTTGTATTTCCACTTGCGTCGTATGGTAAGATCTTTACATTATTTATTTTGTTTAATGCACGTTATTGTAAACGAAAGTGAAAGTTTTCTAATGTGGGTGTCGGTGGTGTCCAGAGGAGCTTTTTTAACTTGAACATTTAAATTCGACGACCGTTGCCCACTGCCAAATGTCTAGAATGTCTGTTTGTTTGTTTTTTTGTTTTTTGCCCCATACTGGACTATATTATCCCGTTTTTGACTGTTATGCCATCATAAACTGTGAAAAAATAACTGTTTGAAGAGGGCCTTAAAAAAGCTCCTACAGCACTGAAGGGTCTAGGGCTAGGCTATTAGGATTTAGTAGGGGAATTCCCCTAGTCGCATATGTTTTTTAAGCAAATAAATAAACTCAAAAAGATTAAGTTGTTACATAGGCTATAGATATACACAACAATAGAATTAGAAACAATGGCACACATATAAATCCAGCTAAAAGGTATTTGTCTAAGTGTCAGCTAAAATGCAAACCTTTAAGATGTGTATTAAAATCAGCAATAAAGTTAAGTGAACATTGTTATTATTTTATTTTGTGCACAAAATTAATAATCTATCATATTTTCTTTATAGATTATATATAATAATATATAATTTAGTATCCTAATATAGATACTAAAAATGTAAAAGTGTGATTTTTAGGTAATTGAAACTTGCATGTTTCAGCTGATTGTATGATTGTAAGGCTTTATTCAAATGCTATTGTAATCAAATGCATAAAAAAATGCTGTTACTTTAGAGACATTCAATAAATTTGCAAACATCAGATGTATATGACCCATTTCCCAAACAAGTGCACTCAACCAATGGCTTTGCTTGAATAAGCACAGCACACAGTATATTGTTGGACTCAGTTTTTATTGTTTTAATATTATTATTATTATATTTTGTGCACAAAATAAATTATCATATTTTCTTAATATTAAAAGTATAAAAAATAAAAAATTGGTTTTGGTTTTGGTTATCTTAAATCAAAATCTGACCATTTGCTTCTGCTCTGGAAAAGTAGTTTTTCTCTGACAACTTCAGTTTGATGGCTTGGGTATAACATGTTTAGCCACGCCCCTCCAACTGTTAGTTTGCAGCGAATGAAAGGTTAGAGAAGTGTATGTAAAAGTCTGCCCATCCTACCCCTGCACATATTGTAATTTTAAGAGTTCACACTTAGATATTGCTTGACACTATAAGCAGGTTTGGCATGCTGTCCCGGGAGAGAACCCTGAGCTCTGAGATAATTGAGCCCAGGGCTCCCGCCCAGTCGATTGAGCATGTAAGGGGATTACGAGATCAGATAGTTCTTGAGAGCTCCAGTGGGAAAAAAAGCAGGGGTGGATGGGGGGTTTCTTCGGAAAAGAGATAAGAGATAACTAATGATTGTAGATGAGAGACCAGTTGCAGTCAATCATGTCACGTGCTCCTCTTGAAATGAGTTTCTGAAACTTCACTTATGATCCAATATAAATTGTTATTCTCTATTCTTAAATTATTCTCTATTCTTCTTTTCATTTTTGATCTAAAGGTTATTCTCCTCCTGTTTCTGGTAAGTATTTTCCTTTTACTTTGTAAATTTGTCTCATTAAAACTTTAATGACTGCAGAGTAATATTCTGTAAACCCAAAAAAATACCTTCTTTTTATTAAACCCCCCAAAAATTAGAAATTACCATCCTGACAGAGCGAATCTGAGGACCAAAACAGTTTACAATCTATTGGTGAAATTCATTCATTCATTCATTTTTCGGCTTAGTCCCTTTATTAATCAGGGGTCGCCACAGCGGAATAAACCACCAACTTATCCAGCACGTTTTTTGCAGCGGATGCCCTTCAAGCTGCAACCCTTCACTGGGAAACACCCACTTACTCTCATTCACACATACAATACTGACAATTTACAGTAGCTTATTCAATTCACCTATAGCACATGTGTTTGGACTGTGAGGGGAAACCAGATTACCCGGAAGAAACCCACGCGAACACAGGGAGAACATGCAAACTCCACACAGAAATGCCAACTGACTCAGCTAGGGGTTTGAACCAGCGACCTCTTTGCTGCGAGGCTATTGTGCTACCCACTGTACCACTGTGCTGCCCTTTATTGGTGAAATATTATATGTTAAATAGGAATTCATTAATATAATTATAAATGTCTTCAGAATCTTACCTCATGTGTTGTTTTGCTTTTAGATTAAAGTCATATATTCTTTATTGTATTATTACTTAATTTAGGGTAATTAAACAAGGAAAAAAACACCTTGATTTATAGTTGCTTTTGTATTTTTCTCATTTTTAATTTTGATTCATCTTAAAGGTCATTTGAGGTTTACTAAAGACCCAGGCCACTGCTATAGTTCACTAATTTGTCTAAAATACTAAACAACTTTATGTGAAACGTTTACTGATAAACCAATGAATATTCACTGATGCACAAGAGCAATGAAATATCCTCTCTGGTCCGAGCCAGAAGCTGGACGAGAGGAGAAACATATTCCATATTTTGATAATCAGTAGATTTTTAGTACACTGTAAAACCCAATAATTTAAGGTAACTTAAACAATTCAATGAAATTGATTGCAACAAAACATTTCACTTCATAAACTAATCCTAATGAGTACTGTGAACTAAATTCATTTAAGTTGAAGTAATAAGGTATTTCATTAACTTGTTACCTTCAACTACGCTCATTTCATTTGGTAAAGTTGAGTGTTGGGTTTTACAGTGTAATATTAATTTTCTTTCAAGTGTCGACACATTCATTTTTTTCAAGTGATTTTTTTTTTTCAAAAACATTGACACAAAAAACTGAGGCGTGTACACCATAATTTTTACTTTTTAAATGCCCCTGTTTGGTACTAATAAGACTTTATTATTATTATTATTACTTTATTATTTATTAAAATACATAAGTGTACCAATCCATTAACAATGGATGCAGCTACCAGCATTCTTTATATGTTTATAAATATTATTAAGATTATAAATATCTTTTGTGTTCAACAGAAGAAAAAAACTAAATAGGTTTTGAACTGAAGTAAAGGGTAAATAAATGAATGGATTAAGTAAATGATGACAGATATTTCATTTTCTGGGTGAACTATCCCTGTCAAGTTTGCAGGTCTACCAGCCACTGTTGGTCATTGTATAAAATAGTAGAGAAAGGTTTCTTATTAGTAAGAACAAGTCAAGACCTGTTTGTTTTCTATAAAACATTGGACGCTAGAAATGAAAAGCAAGGAAGCTCAGATACCTCTCACTTCCCACAAGTCTAGTGTGTTTTAAAGCTAATTATTTTTCAGTGATTGCAGAATGGAAATACTTAGTACAACAATTTGTCTTTAACATGGTTAAAATTCTTCAGCTTTTTATGTTTTACTCATAGTTGTACCTACAAAAGGTAAGGCTTCAAAACAATTTATAAATTTTTATTAAAATTACTTTGCAAATGGAATCTGTTTTAGAGATATTTACAGTACCTAAACTTGATTGTGGTTTCTTTAATGAATGGTAATTAACAAAAAAAACAAAAGAAACAGTTTGGTCAGTAGCTGAACAGAATATGCTTCCAGTAAATGCACCATATGGAAATCGTATTTAAAAAGATTTTTAGTGTTATCTTGAGCACAGGAAGTGATTAAACAGCCTATTTACCTACTTAAAGTATTGCCTGCTTGATGTATGTGTTTTTACACAGTTGTCAAAAAAATAAAAAATACACAAAAGTACATTATAAAACAAGTACATTATAAAACACCAGCACAGATCTACAGTGTTAACAGAAAGGTTATATATGCTTATTTAATCATGACATTTCCTAGTTTCAAACCACTGCTTCGAAAAAAGGGTCAGACTTTGTGAGAGGTCAACATGGGAAAAATAAAAAAGTAATTACAGAAATACAAAATTTGTTGCATTTACTCATTTTTGATACAATGTGTCACATTTACTCTTTCAAATATTCACTTTTACTTTACATTTTTTGATGTCTGGACCCCTTGGAGTCACACAACACATCATCAATACAGTCAAGCCCCTGATTATTCATACCCCATGTGCAATGGGTCAGAAATTTACTGTAAATAAATTTTGAATAATGCTGTCGTTATGACATATGTTTTGTAGCATGATTTTATTTACAAAAAGACATAATAACATAATAAACATAAAAAACACTTCATAAAATACAATCTTGTTTCTTCCAAAGTGTAAAACATTATAGACTTGTGACTGTTGTGATGTATTGCATTATAGACTCCTGTATTCGTTTTTAGTTACTGTCACCATAATAACTACAGGATTTTAATTTAAAAACTCGATATGTAAGATTTTCTTTTTGCATTAAAATATCTGAAAACCATTGGAACACGGGTATGTACACTCACTGACCACTTTATTAGGTACAGCTTACTAGTACTGGGTTGGACCCCCTTTTGCCTTCACAACTACACTGTTAGACCTTACTGGGGTTTTTTGCAGTAGAATACTGGCAACACTGTTGCCAGCTACTGACTGTAAAAGTTCGGTTACAGTAAGTAACTGGCAACAGTGTTGCCAGTTAATAACTGTAACTGAACCATTACAGTGAGTGGCTGGCAACAGTGTTGCCAGTTTTCTACTGTAACTGAACCATTACAGTGAGTGGCTGGCAACAGTGTTGCCAGTTATTTACTGTAACTGAACCAATACAGTGAGTAGCTGGCAACAGTGTTGCCAGTTAATTACTGTAATAGAGCAGCAGTGGTAACTAACTGGAAACTGTGTAGAGTTAATTACTGTATTGTAGTGTTACAAATCACAGCATTATACTGCATACACATTAATAGTATGTCATATATAGTTATTTTAGTGTTACTAAAATTAATCAGCATTCTTAGCTGTTATTTAAAAATAGAAGGCATAACATTTTTTCAGACAAATTTATTTTATTGTTTTGGCACCAAACAAATAAATAGCAGAAAATGTTTAACAAAATTAAGAAATCAACAGATATAAATATTGTCTTACATATTACAGGTCTGCACAGTAAGGCTGCGGTCACACTAACGTTTAAGCATGCAATATTCTGTCATACTGCACTGCGAAGTGGAATTAAACAAAGCGAGTAGTGGAATTAAACAAAATAATTAGAAATTGAAAAAGCAAGCCAGAGAGGTCATGTTCTGATCTTTGATTGGTATCAAGCAATCACATGATGTGATTTCGCATTCAGCATTCTCCAAGCTTGAACTTTTCAATGCTGCGAATTATTAAATTTGTCTCGTGAGCTATCATTCCAGGTCTGCAGTACTCACATGCATATGAATGGAAGTCTATAGGGAGAAGAGTGCAGTGTGACCGGGACTTTAAGCTGTAACTCTAATTAAACACACCTGATCAAACTAATTAAGGCTTGTTAGAATTCTACAGGTAATGTTGAAGCAGGGTGGGTTCTAAACTCTGCTGCGCTGCAGTTCTCCAGGAACTTGGAGTTTGACCCCCATGGTATATAGCAGGGGTGCTCAATCCTGTTCCTAGAGATCTACGTTCCTGCAGATTGCAGTTGCTACCTATATCAAAAGGTGCGTTCGACTTCATGCAGCGCTGCGCAGATCGATCGAAATCTGTCTTAAAGCGGTGCATTCTGGTTAGAAATCTTGTTCGGATTGATGCTGCGCCGACGCCACGTGACTGTCACATGTGGCATCAAAGTACCGCGACAGCGCTCCGAGATCAGACGGCAAACTCAGACCGTGCAGCTTCTGAAGAGCGACTGCAGGAGCTCTGATGACGACACCGATATTACACGATTGGCCAAGTTCACCACATGACAACAAACACGTGTATTTCGGGTTTATAATTGGACAAATTCCGATTCAAAAGTTTCAAAACAAACAATTCACTTTTTACACCCTCTCTATCCTGTACACATCTTGCTTATTAAAAGACTACAAATATTTTACTGCAGTATCATCTTTTGTTAAATAATCTGGTAATAAAGGTTAGCTTGTTTGCACAGGTTTATTTTTTAACTTTTTTATACAGACTATTTACTGCATTCATCTCCATGAACGATTTAAATGATGTATTTTAGTGTATATTTTAGTAACCTAAATATGAACTCAAATAAGTCTTACAGACTTGAAATAAGAAAATCATCCTCATTGATCCTGCCCCCCTAAAGCTCTCTTAACAAATTAAAGTAAAGAACTATTTTATTAAATAATTATAAAATGGCTTTATTATTATAATATAAATATATATTTTATTTTCTGTCTAGCAGTTTATAGGCTACCTGCTCTTTCTGGGAAACTTCTACATAGCTCACTTATTTTACCTTTTGTTCTTTTCAACAAAATCTTTTTGGATTAAAATGCTTTTTTGAAAATTCATTCATCATCCAAAATAATGTCATTTATTAAGACCTAATCAAACACCTTGTTTTGCTTTTTACATGGGAAATTTTTATATCTATAAATGTACATATGTAAACCCTTTTTTAGCAGATTCAAACAAGAAGTATCAGCCTAAAGACTGATGTTTAAATCCTAGAATTTATGCTTATTGCTTTGTATTTAATAGACCTGTTCGTTTTTATGTTTATATTAACCTCTCATTTCCTCTTATTTCTCTCATGCATTTGTTATATATTTTATTCATAATTCTCTCTTATTGTTTAAAAAGGAACTACAGTTTGAAGAGCCTGTATTCTGTTTTATTTGTAAATGTTTTATTGTTATAAATAAAAATAACAAAAAAATATGATGACGCCATGTGATCGGTCATCATGACTGCAGCAACTTTGAGTCCCGAAGTGTCCAGCTGTCCGTCTTGACGGCTCCGTTTTCAACTCCGCCCCCGCCTGCGCTCGACTAATCTCGTTGATCACCGGCTGCAGCTGAGCTTCATGTCGAACGCACCTAAACACACCTGCCTGTAATTATCACGTGGTGTTCAGGTCCTAATTAATTGGTTTAGGTGTGTTTGATATGGACAGCAACTGAAATCTGCAGGAAGGTAGATCTCCAGGAACAGGATTGAGAACCCCTGGTATTAGCAATACTTTTAAAGCAACTGCCAACATTTATCACAATCACATATCCAATAAACACACACACACACACAAAGTGCTGCAGTGAAATGTGTTACTCTCTCCTCAATGCTGACCATGCAAAAAAAAAAAAAAAAAAACTGAACAGCAAAAAACACAAAATAAATATTTTAAATTTTAAAGTTTTAAATAATTAAAAACTGTGTCAAATCTCAATAAAAAGTTTAAAATAATTGTAGAAAACAAAAATAAAGTTGGCAACACTGAAAAACCAAAGGATCCAATCTTTTACTATTATAATTATCTCATGACAACAAACTTTTTTATTGTTTCAATTATAAATTCATAGGTGGAAACACAGCTCTGAAAAATACTTAGCAACAAACTCACAACCTGGGACCGGACAGGGGAGCTTTTGTGTGTGGATGGCTATGTGTATCATGTTTTTGTGATTCCCTGTGATGATGTGCACATGTTACCTTACAGAGACGATGGAATTTAATTTTGGCTTAGTTGCCAGAAAGATACATACAACTGTTAGCATCTGTACATTATGGCAGTGTGCAATATCCAATAAATACATATACTGTACTTAAACAAAAGTAATGTAAGAAGTTATATGAGGATATAGGCTAACTAGCTAACAATGTAGCTTTCAAGTACACAGTTCAAGATAACAACAGTATAACTTAAAACACAGCCTTATTTTAGAAACCCTCAAAAACATTTGAACACATTTTACTTACTCATCGTAGATTCTTATTTAAAGCCTAAAACATATCAGACTCTACATCTGAATTGATGGACATAGCATAGAGCACACTCGGCAGTAAACAAATCAAACACCTGGCTCCCTTAAAGTGCCGGCATTTTCTGAAAACTCTTTCTAACACCTTTGTGTTTAGAATAAGACAGACAGCCTGTGGGAGTGTGTGGTGATGCCTAAATCATTGTTTTTTACAGTTATTTACTACACAATCTACAGAGTAACAGTGCAGTTATACTAATTAAACACACCTGATCAAACTAAATCTAAAGGTAGTGTGTTGAAGCAGGGCTGGAACTAAATTCTGCTGGGCTGCGGCCCTTCAGGAGTTTGACATCCCTGGTACATAGCATATTTTCAAAGGAACTGCCTACATTTATCACAATTATGCACATATCATTGAATAAAACAATAAAAATATAAAAACTTCATCCAAAGCAAAAAATAAATAAATAAATAAATTATAATAATAATAAATAATCTGATCCACATGTTGTTCCAAACCTGTAGTAATAAAAATAAATAAATAAATAAAATAACCTGATTAATACATTTATTTAGGAAAGCCTTTATACAATACTGTTAATGCCACTTCATTTTACCTACTTCATTTGAAGTTTTCCAGACAAATTAATTGAGTCTCTGCAAAAATGTATGTACGTGCTGTTTAAGATATTTTTTAAATAACACATTTTTACTAGTTATTTAGCAAAATACAAATTTTCAGCTTAAAGTGCAATTTAAAAGCTTAACTATAGGCTAAACTAGGCAAATTAGATTAATTATAGAAAAGTAAACAAAGTTACAAAAATGATTGTGATAATTTGGTTGCTCTGTGTGAATATTTTTGCCTTTAAATGCATCTCGTCGATATCTTTACCTTTTAATTAGCTCTGTGACATTGACATTGGTTGACTCCTGATACTCAATGTTAAAAACATAAAAGGAACCAAAAAAAACACAAAGATGTCTGCAGAGAAATTTAGCTTATCATCAATGCATTGTTTCACTTTCTCCTCAATACTGACCATACATATACCAAAACTAAAATATATATATATATATATATATATATATATATATATATATATATATATATATATATATATATATATATATATATATATAGCAACATAAAGTATCAGAGTACATGGGGTAATAATGGTTGAGCAGTAATTTACCATTTATTATTACAGTAACTATCTGTAATAGATACAAAGTAAATTACTGTAATTTATTCTTTGCACTACAAAATTTCATATAAATCCTGCTCCTTTTACAGTAAAATACTGTTTCCTTTTATTATAGCAAAACACTGGCTATTTTACAGTTATTTACTGCATAATCTACAGTAAGGGTTAACAGTGTATCTTAATGAGGAATAAAAAATATTCCTCAGAGATTTTGGTCCATATTGACATGGTAACATCACGCAGCTGCTGCATATTAGATCTCTCATTCCACCACATTCCAAAGGTGCTTTAT
Organism: Danio rerio; assembly: GCF_052040795.2. Classification (NCBI taxonomy): domain Eukaryota; kingdom Metazoa; phylum Chordata; class Actinopteri; order Cypriniformes; family Danionidae; genus Danio; species Danio rerio. Next base: position 12,016,149 of record NC_141045.1, on the reverse strand, counting down.
TGGATCAAGATTTGGTGACTGTGTAGGCCATTTGAGTACAGTGAACTCATTGTCATGTTCAAGAAAGCAGTCTGAGATGATTCATGATTTATGACATGGCGCGTTATTTTGCTGGAATTAGCCATCAGAAGATGGGTACACTGTGGTCATAAATGGATGGACATGGTCAGCAAAAATATTAATACAATTGGTATTAATGGGCCCAAAGTGTGCCAAGAAAATATCTCCCACACCATTACACCACCACCAGTCTAAACCGTTGATACAAGGCAGGATGGATCCATGCTTTCATGTTGTTGACACCAAATTATTCTGACCCTACCATCAAAGTGTGGCAGCAGAAATTGAGACTCATCAGACCAGGCAACGTTTTTCCAATCTTCTATTGTCCAATTTTGGTGAGCCTGTGCCAGTTGTAGCCTCAAATTCCTGTTTTTAGCTGACAGGAGTGGCATAAGGTGTAGTCTTATGCTGCTGTAGCCTATCTGCCTCAAGGTTGGACATGTGTGTTCAGAGATGCTCTTCTGCATACTAGGTAGTATTAAGGGATTATTTGAGTAACTGTTGCTTCTCTATCAGCTGGAACCAGTCTGGCCATTCTCCTCTGACCTCTGGCATTAACAAGGCATCTGCGCCCACTGAAGATCCGCTCACTGGATATTTTCTCTTTTTCAGACCATTCTCTGTAAACCCTAGAGATGGTTGTGTGTAAAAATCCCAGTAGATCAGCAGTTTCTGAAACACTCAGACCAGCCTGTCTGGCATCAATAACCATGGCACGTTCAAGTCACTTAAATCACTTTTTTTTCTTCATTCTGATGCTCTGTTTAAACTGCAGCAGATCATCTTCACCATGTCTACAAGCCTAAATGCATTGAGTTGCTGCCATCTGCCATGTGATTTGCATTAACAAGCAGTTGGACAGGTGTCTAATAAAGTGGCCAGTGAGTGTATTCTGCTGACTTGTGTAGTTACACAACACCATATGTTTCAAAGAATGTTCAAATCCAGAGAAATTATACATTTGAATTGTCAATAACATCACACACACTTCATTTAAGGTTTTGTGTTTTATTTAACAAATTTATTCATATTTTTCACATAATTTCTGAATCATGATTTTGTTTTAAATTTCCTATTATTTTTTCTACAGGCTCTCACTCCATAAGGATGTTTGCAACGTACATTAAAGGAAAAACGCCATTTCCTGAATTAAGTGGTGTAGTTATGCTGGATGATATCAGAGTTCTGTACTATAATGGTGTTACAGATAGTTTCTTAGCAAGAGGAAACACAACAGCTGAAGATGATGTGTTTGATCCAGACGATCTCGAAAATATTAAAGGGTTTATAAAATCAGAGTTTAGTTTTTTAAATGCACAAAACACCTTTACTAAAACTGATGGTAAGTATTGTTTAAGACTATAGTTAGTCAAACAGGCATTCCCCTTCTGGTGGGGAACTTCAATGCTATAAGTCGATTTAATCCACGTATGGGGATTTCGTTTTAGAAAGCCAATCGTCTGAAAGAGTATATAATGGGCCAATGAAATGCCAAATGAGTTGGCAGCGTAAGTTTGCGAACCTGTGGCTTATTGCAATCAACTCCGCATATAAGCACAGGGAAAGCAAGGAAACACTATACTTTTCGCTTCAGAGACTGTTACAGCCTTCTAAGCGAGTCGATGAGGGTTCCTCCTGCTGATATCCAGCGATTTCGAGCGAACGAGAGCAGTCTCCCGGTCCAGAGTGTGTACACACAGCGACAGACGGTGGAGCTGAGTTTCTCCCTTGCCTGGCGTTCTTTGGGTCTGGTCCTCCAGAGCGGTGCGTATAAAGTTGCAAATTTCACAAAAAGAGCAACACAGTCTAGCAGCATGTGCTTTTCAGGATGGTGCTCTGACTGTGCGTTTCTGGATGCGGTGGTTTCCTGATCATGACATGATTTTGGCAGATCATGTCGTCATTGCGATGTCATGACTGTTGCGCAGTAAGGATTGCGGCTAGCCCTTGCAAGAGGGCGAACCACCCCAGCTGTCCCCTGCTCTGCAGCGGGCACTCAGGCAGATCTGAGGGTTCCAGTGGGAGATTATCCGTCGCCTCCGGGCTCGCGGTCCTTCCGCTCCTCCAAGTGCTCCATCCAAGCTTCGAGCGGAGGAAGCGATCCGTCTAACCAGATGGTAGCCCTTACGTTCGATGACACCGGGGACCAGACATCCACCGCGGCATCGGTAGGTGGGCTTTCATTGTCCGATGATGATACAGACCCGCTCGCCCCCTCCGGGCAGGTGAGCACTGTCAAGACGGATCCTGAAACGAACATGTTAGCCGTGCTTTCCTGGGCTGCTTCGGCCCTGGGGTTGGAGATGGTTTATCCCCTAACTCGGTGGCTGGACCGACTAGATGGGTGCTACATAGAGGACCAGAGGGCTAAGCCTTTGAAGCCTCTCGTTCCCTTCCTCCCGGAGGTGCTTAGTAGGCTCACGCAGTCTTGGTGGGCACCTTTCTCTGCCCGTGCTGCGTGTTCCTCCGCCCTCACCACTCTATCCGGTGGAGCAGCCAGAGGGTAAGTGGCGATTCCTCAGGTCGAGCGAGTGATTGCGGTCAATCTTTGTCCGCGTGGTGCCTCTTCTTGGCAGGGTCTACCTCGTCTCCCGTCCAAAGCCTGTAGGTTATCTGCCTTCCTCGGAGCCAGAGCTTACAAGGCTGCAGGCCAGGCTGCTTCCGCCTTGCACACTATGACCACCTACCAGCGCTACCAAGCGCAGGTGCTGGCCGAGCTGCACGAGGGTGGATCCAACCCAGGCTTGTTACATGAGCTTCGCACCACAACCGACTCTGCTCTTTGGACCACTAAGTCCGCTGCGTGTGCGTTGGGGAGGACGATGTCCACATTAGTGGTCCAGGAGCGCCACCTCTGACTTAACTTGGCTGATATGCGCGAAGTCGACAAAGTCTGCTTACTTGACTCCCCCATATCTCAAGCTGGCCTGTTCGGCAACACCATCTGTGAATTCACCCAGGTGTTCAAGGTGGTGAGAGAGCAGTCTGATGCGATGGGTAATATCATCTATCTGCGGGACTGTAAGCCCACTCCACCCGCCGAGCCATCTATATCTGCTGCTCCTCGCAGAAGGCGCATGACTACAAGAGCTGCCCCGCCCCCGCACGCGCCTCCGGCGAAGCGGGTGTGTCGAGCACCTCGAAAGCAGGCAGCATCCCCTGCCCAGTGCGCTGTTAAGTCTGGTAATGGACCGCGAAGCGTACCTGAGACAGGTCGTCCAGAAAAGAGGGAATTTGCTCTTTACCCGCTGGAGGGGCGGGCCCCATTTCCAACTGCCATGAAAACATCAATGAAACAGCACTTTTCCACTTCTCCGGATGTGACAGCCCGAAATCTGCCAGTCTGGGACGCTATGCTTTCTAGCTCGCAGGTTCTGTGTATTTCGCCAGTGGCTCACAAGCACTGGGAGGACGGTCTCTTTTCTCCCACCCCTCGAGCCTCCATTCCGGAGTTTGGGTGTGGATAGAGAGCAAATCTCTCATCTCCAGCTCTTGCGGGACCCTCGCGCTTCCCAGATCAGCACACCCTCTCCGCGCTGTCCCACTGCTGGTACGTCAGCGATTGTAGCGATGAGTCTATCAGCGAGAGCTCTGCCTGCCTGGTTAGCGCGGGCCAGCCCTTCGCAGTAGCTCATACGCACAATCAGACTCGGCTATGCGATTCAGTTCGTGAAACGGCCCCCCAAGTTCACGGGTGTGTATTTCACCAGGGTCAGCCCCCTGTATGCCCCTGTCTTGCGAGAAGAGATTGCTGTTCTCCTGGCGAAGGATGCAATCAAGCCGGTTTCTCCAGCCGAGATGGAGAGTGGGTTTTACAGCCCATACTTCATAGTGCCCAAAAAGAGCGGTGGGTTACGGCCAATCCTAGATCTGCGCGTTTTGAACCGCTGTCTGCACAAGCTGCCGTTCAGAATGCTTACGCAGAAGCGCATCCTTCGGTGCGTTTGCCTTGGGATTGGTTTACAGGCACACACCAAGTCTTTGTTACTGTGCTGTGTCGCCACGCCCTCAGCCCATGAAACGACCCCTCGTTCAAACAGGCCGGAGTGCCTCTAGGACGGGGGTCCAGTCATTTTGTTTCAATAGATGCTTCCAGTACGGACTGGGGGGCTGTGTGCTGCGGGCTTGTGAAAAGGAACCCAGTTGCATTGGCATATCAATCGCCTGGAGCTGTTGGCAGTGTTCCTCGCTCTCCACCGTTTTTTTCCGGTGCTGGAGTGGCGATGGTGGGGTATATCAACCGCATGGGGGGTATTCGCTCTCGCCGCATGTCTCAGCTGACCCGCCGTCTGGTCCTCTGGAGTCATCCGCGGCTGGAATCGATGCGCGCCATTCACATTCCAGACAAGCTCAACTGTGCAGCCGATGCGCTCTCATGGCAGCCTTTACCTCCCGGAGAATGGAGACTCCACCCTGAGGCTGTCCCCCTCCAGACTCAGGGTTACGTGGCTGCCATCTCTGCTCTCATGACGCAGTGGCTGGCAGCACCGTGGGAAGGCATAACCTCATCATCCAGTTCCTCAGAGGCGCTAGGCGAATTAATCCACCCCGCTCCCCTCTCATGCCCTCTTGGGATCTCACCCTCGTTCTCATGAGCCTGTGTCTGATCCCATCAAACCTCGACTCAGTATTTTTAAGATTTTTGTCCCTGAAGACAGTTCTGCTGGTCGTATTTTTCAGTCAGTGACTCGTGCCTGTAATTTGGCCCAGCTTACTCTCACATTTTCCTGAGACCCCGCCCGGGATATGTGCCCGAGGTTTCTACACACCGTTTAAAGACCAGGTAGTGAGCCTGCAAGCGCTGCCCCCGGGGGAGGCAGACCCAGCCCTTTCTTTACTTTGTCCAGTTTGCACTTTGCAAATTTATCTGGACCGCAGCAGGGAAGTGCCATATCGAAACAGAGGTTGGCCCACTGGATAGTGGATGCCATCTCTCTCGGTTATCAGAGCCAGGGTGAGCCGTGTCCCCCAGGAGTGCGTGCACACTCCACTCGGAGCATCACATCCTCTTGGGCGCTTGCATGCGGCTCCTCTCTAACAGACATCTGTAGAGCTGTGGGCTGGGCGACACCTAATACATTTGCAAGGTTTTAAAATCTGCGAGTGGAGCCGGTTTTCTCAAGGGTTTTAGGTAACCCTTGGTGATTGAGGAAACAACTTGGTTAAGGTGTTGAAACACGCTTGTTGCGCCATTCTCCCTAACACAGAGATACGTGCGCCTTTTCATCTGTCAGTAAAGTTCCCCGTCAGGTGAGCCCTGCAGAATCCTCTGAAGCCCCCAGCACTGACTTAGCGGAGGAGTCACTTGCTGGCCCATTACGTTGTAGGTCTGCCCGCTGGTCAGCCCGCGTTTTGGGTATAGGTGCCCGCTATGAGTGATCCCCATCAGGCGATCCCATATGCTTATTCAGCCATGGTGCAGTCCCCCCTCACAGGCGGACCTGTGACTTCCCTCTCCGCTAACCATCTTGTTATATGCGTACTCCCCCTTTTCAAGGCTAGTCCATATATTTTGCCATCATATATCCCCATTGGGTAACAGGTGGCCTCCGCAGCGTCCTCTTTATTGGGACTGCACGCTTTCCCAACGTACTGTCGTATTTTTCCTAGAAATTATCTAGATGCTTGCGTCTCCTGATAAATATATAAAATCCGTAAAACTTCTTTTAAAGTGGGATAAGTAAGGGCCAGGGATCACATTGGAAGACCGCGCCTCTCTTTGATGCAGGAGTGCTCACGCTATGCCTGGCTATCCTCTAACGGGAGGCGAAGGTAAGGTGCAATCATTATGGTGTTTTCCAGACATTTCCCCATACGTGGATTAAATCCACTTATAGCGTTAAAGTTCCCCATCCGAAGGGGAACGCTCTGGTTACTAAAGTAACCAAATGCTATATAGCATCGCCATAATGATTGTTCCTTAGCTGTAAGTATCTCTTTAGCTTAAAAGCATAGCGTTTCCTTGCTTTCCCTGTGCTTATATGCGGAGCTGATTGCAATAAGCCACAGGTGCGCAAGCTTACGCAAGCGTCATTGGCCCGTTATATACTCTTTCAGACAATTGGCTTTCTTAAACGAAATCCCCATACATGGATTATATCAACTTATAGCATAGAAGGTTACTTATAACTTTATAATTACATATAAACACTTTTTAAAAACTTTAATATTAGCAGAATTTTTTTATGGAAAAAATAGATTTGTAGATGCAGTTTTTTGTTTAATAAACACTAATTTATACACATTCTTTATCTGTTTAAGGTATTTTTGTCTCTCAAATTCTGGCAATGTGTGAGCTAAAGGATGATGGTGAACCAGGACAAATGATTGGACAAGATGCTTTCGAAAGATTAACCATATTTACGGTGCTATATGCTGACAATAAATGTACCATCGACATCAACTTAAACATCTCACAGGAACAAAAAGAAAAAATTATTGAAGGAGTCAAAAACTATTATAGAAATCTAATCCAACCATTCTGCTATAAGACACTCAAGGTTTACCTTAAGAAAAGGAAGGATCAAGTCAATAGAAAAGGTAAAATGAATGTTCACAGACAGTATTGACACGTAGCCCAATATATAATGAAATATTTCTGATCTCTTTTTATTCTTAACAGTGGAACCAAAAGTCAGAATATTTCACAAAGCAAACTTGGACTTTGGAGGTTTTCGTGTGAGCTGTTTGGCGACAGGATTTTACCCTCGTCACATCAACCTGACCTTGTTAAGAGATGGACAGCCTGTATCTGATCATGAGTTCACTGGAGGAGATCTGCTGCCCAATGGAGACGGGACGTACCAGATGAGAAAGAGTCTGGAGATCAGAGCAGAGGACAGTGAAAAACACAAATACACCTGCTCTTTTAAACACCTGGACAAAGAATGGCACATTGATTTGGGTAATTATGTTTTAGATTAACAAAATTATAAGATAAAATTTTCATCTGATCTTATTCTGAATTTTTCTTGTAGCTGAACCTCACAGAAACACCATATGGATCGCTGTTTCTGTCCTGTTGGTATGTGCTATAATTGTTGGTTTGGCAATGCTTATTTGGAAGAGATACCAAACAGCAAGACAGAGAGAAAATGGTAGGCCTAATTATTTTTTTTTACATGTTTTCCTTTCAGATAATACATGATCTATTTGAATTTTTAACCGATTACATTGTGTTTAGCATGAAAAAAATATTGCTGTATAATCTTCAGAATTGAATATGAGAATCTGCAGAAAACACCCAATATACTAAGTGTGTATTTACACTTGTGTGTTTGGATCTCTTGTTTTTTTTAGATTCAGACTAAAAGTGAAAATCATACATTTAGTCATGGTTCACTTACTGCACAATGCTACAGTGTGAACCCTAGTGCACACCAAAGATGAGTCTCTGTTACTCAAATTACTTGGAATGGTTTGACTTAACTATGAACACAACACATATAAACTAAGCAAAAATAAGACATGATGTCACTAGATGTTGCTTTAATTAGGATAGAATGTTCAAGTGCACCTATTTTTCCTTGTGTAAATTGCAATGTTGCCAATTCAATTAAAAGACTGCATGAACCGGAAGCTGCAATGGTTTTGTTTTCTTCGTATTGTGAAGCAGTCCTTAGAGAAATGGAAAATTAAATGAAAAAACTGTGGGCTTGGCTTTTTTTATTGCGAGCTGATTGGATGTAGCAAAGTGGACATTTCATTCAGAAAGATTTTTTTTTTAAGTGTTTTGGAAGAATTATTACAACCTAACAGACACCTCCTAATCACCATTTCTGTTTGTTGTCAAAACTGACTGTTGGAGAATCGAGGTTAAGTATGTTTGCTACGTCTAATACAGGCATAATTTGAGAATTTAACTTAAAACAAACAGGACGTGTATTTTCAAATTTTTATTTTAAATTACAAGTGCAAAAATTTTTTTTTTACTTTGTGCACAGATTAATTGGTCACCACAAAACTGGCAATATGAGCTAACAAAATTATATGGTTAGTTTTGATTTCATTTGTATTTTAATACAGGCATCTTTGTCTTGTGGGTATTTACTTGATTGTGTGACGAAAAAAATCCTGATGCTATTAAAAGTCTTTCGTAAATAAACTCATCACTGATATAAATTAGCATCGAATGGATTCAAATATACAAATCAGAATGTTTAGCTGTCACCGACTCGATCCCAGTCATTCCCCTCGCTGGCCAGCAGAGGCCACCATCTCCGGACTTCTAACATTACGTCATCCCTTCACTCTGATTCCAGCACACCTGTTCTCCATTCCGCTAATGACCCACGTACCATATATAAGCAGCTCACACTCACTTCTCAGTGCGAAGTCTTGTTTAGCCCTGGCCAGCATTTCTGAGCGTTCTATCCTGCCTGATCTCCCGTTTACTACTTCAGCCCATTTCCTGACTCTGCTCTGTCTTCTGCCTGCCCACGACCAAAGCCTGTTACACGGACTCTGATTCTCGCTGCCTGCCCCTGACTAAAGCCTGTTACACGGACTCTGATTCTCGCTGCCTGCCTCAGACCCATGCCTGGTAATCACTCTGTGTCTGTCATCTGCAACCTCCTCTCATTGATGTGTATGTTGTATGTTCGCACAGCCGTGCGTATTGTTTGATGATAAGTGTGACTTAATAAATACTGCAAATGGATCCCTCCGTGTCAGTCTCCCCGTTACAGAAGACTTCGCCCAACATGGATCCCGCAGCCATCCAGGTTTTGTCTCACGAAGTCACAGCTCAAGCTCAGGTATTGACCACTCATCAACAGCAACTAACGCACTTAACTCAGTTGACAGACGAACTGGTGAAATCACTACAAAACCTGCAAGCTGCTCCCACAGCGCAACTCACCGCCAACTACTCTCTGAGTCCGCCTGTTGTGGCACAACCCCCGATGGTCTCCGGAGCTCGATTGGCATTCCCTGACAAATTCGCAGGTAACCCAGCAAAATGTAAAGGCTTTCTGTTGCAATGTAAACTGTTTATCGCCCAACAGCCCCATCTGTTTAAGGACGAAAATGGGAAAATTGCTTTTGTGTGCTCACTACTCACCGGAAAAGCGTTAGACTGGGCTACTGCAGTTTGGCCAGACAGCACCCCGATATTTCCCTCGTTTAATGACTTTCTCAAACGTTTTTGCACTGTGTTCGATCACCCTGAGGGTGGTCGTAATGCTGGCGAGGAGCTATTGTGTATCCAACAGGGAGATCGCTCCACAGCTGAGTTCGCACTGCAGTTCCGCACTCTGGCAGCGCAAACAGGATGGGCTGATGATCCACTTACTACGCTCTACAGAAAGGCTCTGAAACCAGAACTGCAAAAAGAAATGGGATGTCATGACGAGGGAAAAACACTGGACCAACTGATTGAACTATCCATAAGGTTAGACGCTCTCCTCCGCACTCGTAACCCACTGTGCTCAATTGCTTCCAGTCCTGTATCCCCTGAAACCTCTGCTGAACCCATGCAATTGGGCAGAACCCGCCTGAACCCAGAGGAACGAGAACGAAGGAGGAGAAATCACCTGTGCATCTATTGCGGACTTCCAGGTCATACCAAGGTTTTATGTCCCAACAAGCCTCTCCCTAAAACCCTCTCGGTGAGTGCAACCACTATGTTCACGATCACTAATGACATTATGAGTATACCTGTCATGTTGAAACACAATGGAGATGAGATTGAGACCATGGCCATGATCGATTCAGGAGCCGCTGGCAACTTTATCGACTACACGTTTGCTATCACTCACTCCATTCCTCTAACCTCCTGTGATTCTTCCCTAGCCATCACTGCTGTAGACGGGCGCCCGCTAGGAGAGGGACACATAGAATTCCAGACTCAACCAATCTCTCTTCTAACAGGCTCTCTCCATGAAGAGGAGATTTCCCTTCTGGCCATCGACTCCCTCGACACTCTGTAATCCTCGAGTTGCCATGGTTACAACTACACGACCCTCAAGTTTCCTGGAGAACTGGTGAGATCGTTAAATGGAGCGATCAGTGCTTTACCCAGTGTCTGCATTCTGTTTCCCCAGTCCAGATCAACACGATCACCAGCACCGAAGACCCTGAACTTTGTCAAATTCCCCAGCTTATCATGACTTAACCGAGGCATTTAATAAGCAAAAAGCTACCAAGCTCCCTCCTCATCGTGAAAATGACTGTGCCATCGAACTACTACCAGGCACCACGCCCCCTCGTGGTCGCATTTTCTCTCTCTCTCAGCCTGAGACTGAAGCTATGAAGACTTACATCTCCGAGGAGCTAGAAAAGGGCTTTATCAGACCATCCACATCACCTGCTTCAGCTGGATTCTTCTTCGTGAAGAAGGATGGCAGCTTACGCCCCTGCATTGATTACTGAGGCTTGAATGAGATCACCGTCAAATACCGCTACCCCTTACCATTGGTTCCAGCAGCCCTTGAACAACTCCGCTCAGCTCAGTATTTCACCAAATTGGACCTCCACAGTGCATATAACCTCATCCGCATCCGACAGGGAGACGAGTGGAAAACCGGGTTCTCTACAATCAACGGCCACTACGAGTACCTCGTTATGCCCTTCGACCTAGCAAACAGTCCTTCCGTGTTCCAGGCTTTTGTAAATGAGATATTTCGAGACATGCTCAACCAATGGGTCATAGTATACATTGACGACATCCTGGTCTACTCCAACTCCTTATCAGAGCACATTCAGCACGTCAGGGCAGTGCTCAAACGCCTCATCCAAAACCAGTTATACGCCAAAATTTCCAAGTGTGAGTTCCATCAAACGTGCATATCATTCCTGGGTTACATCATCAGCCCCGAAGGCGTGGCCATGGATCAAAAGAAGGTCGATTCAGTAACGCAATGGCCACAACCAGAAACTATCTGACAACTGCAACGATTCCTGGGCTTTGCCAATTTCTATCGACGCTTCATAAGAAACTTTAGCTCAGTTGCTGCTCCACTTACCGCCATGGTGAAGGCAAATAATGCTCGCCTCAAGTGGAACCCAGACGCTACTCGAGCATTCACTCAGCTCAAAACCCGCTTCTCCAGTGCACCCATTCTGCGTCATCCTGATCCCGAGCAACCTTTCATTGTTGAAATCGACGCATCCAACACTGGCATTGGAGCCATTCTGTCCCAGAGATCCCTATCTACGAAGAAGCTCCATCCCTGTGCTTTCTACTCTCGCAAACTCAACTCCGCAGAGAGGAACTATGACGTGGGAAATCGAGAACTCCTCGCTATGAAAGCTGCGTTAGAGGAGTGGAGACACTGGCTTGAAGGCGCCAAACATCCGTTCACCGTCATCACTGACCATAAAAACCTGGAATATATCCGATCCTGTAAACGTCTGAACCCTAGACAGGCAAGATGGGCTCTGTTCTTCACACGCTTCGACTTTCAAGTCACATACATCCCTGGCTCGAAGAACATTAAGGCAGACGCTCTCTCCCGCCTCTCAGACGATGAAACCTCAGAGAACAGTGATGAGCCCATTCTCAAAAATCCCCTGATTGTCGCTCCCATTCAGTGGGACATCGAGCATGAAATTCTTCAGGCTTCCGAACACAGCTCCACGCCACAGTCCTGTCCGGAAAACAAGATCTTTGTTCCCCCGTCACTTCGTGAGAGACTCATTACCGAGGTACATGACCACCCCAGCTCCGGTCATCCAGGCAGCACTGCCACAGTGCAGTTAATCCAATCCCGCTATTGGTGGCCATCCATAAACAAGGACGTCATCAATTTCATTAACAAATGCTCACCCTGTCAGATGTCCAAACACTCCCGTCACCGTCCAGCTGGACTGCTCCAACCCCTGGAGGTGCCACATCGTCCCTGGTCACACATTGCCATAGATTTCGTCACCGATCTATCTGTATCTCAGGGAAAAACCACCATCCTCACTGTGGTAGACCGATTTTCTAAATCCTGTCGCCTCATCCCCATAGCCAAACTGCCTACAGCCATGGAAACGGCCGAACTGCTCTGCGAATGTGTGTTCCGATATTATGGTCTCCCTGAAGACATCGTGTCGGATCGAGGATCCCAGTTCACCTCTCGACTCTGGTCCGCATTCTTTAAGAACCTTCAAGTAAACGTTAGCCTAACATCCGGCTACCATCCCCAATCCAATGGTCAAACGGAGCGCCTTAACCAGGAGATCGGCAGATTCCTCCGCACCTACTGTCATTCTAACCAGACTGAATGGGCTAAATTTCTTATGTGGGCAGAGTACGCTCAATTCTCTGAGAAAGGCATCAACAGGTCTGACTCCATTTCAATGCGTACTAGGCTTCCAACCTCCTCTCTTCCCCTTGTCCGGCGAAACCACTGAACTCCCCGCTGTAGACACTTGGTTTAAAAGCTGCGAGGAAGTATGGAACGCAGCTCACACCCATCTCTCTCACGCCGTACGGCGTTTCAAGGAACAAGCCGATCGACACCGACGTCCTGGTCCCACGTATTCCCCTGGACAATGGGTATGGCTCTCTACCCGTGACTTACACCTCAGACTACCCTGCAAGAAACTCAGCCCCAGGTACGTGGGTCCTTTCCAAATTGACAAGCAAATATCTCCTGTTTCGTTCCGACTGACACTCCCTAATCATTACCGTATTTCTCCTACTTTCCATGTCTCCTTGCTCAAGCCTGCTGTTGGTCCAGCCTAGGCGGATAGGGAGGTGGCAGCCAGTGAACAGGGTCCCCCGCCTCTCATGATCGATGGTGAGGAGGCATACCAGATCCACGAAATCCTGAGATCCAGACGCCGGGGCGGACAACTCCAATATCTCATCGATTGGGAGGGGTACGGCCCGGAGGAGAGATCTTGGATCAACCGCAAGGACCTTCTTGACTCAACACTACTGGAAGAGTTCCACTTACAACATCCGGATATGCCGGCCCCTCGCCCCTGTGGAAGACCCCGGCGTCGAGACTCGCCTCACTTCAGGAGCCGTTCGTTGGGGGGGGGGCTCTGTCACCGACTCGATCCCAGTCATTCCCCTCGCTGGCCAGCAGAGGCCACCATCTCCGGACTTCTAACATTACGTCATCCCTTCACTCTGATTCCAGCACACCTGTTCTCCATTCCGCTAATGACCCACGTACCATATATAAGCAGCTCACACTCACTTCTCAGTGCGAAGTCTTGTTTAGCCCCGGCCAGCATTTCTGAGCGTTCTATCCTGCCTGATCTCCCGTTTACTACTTCAGCCCGTTTCCTGACTCTGCTCTGTCTTCTGCCTGCCCACGACCAAAGCCTGTTACACGGACTCTGATTCTCGCTGCCTGCCTCAGACCCATGCCTGGTAATCACTCTGTCTGTCATCTGCAACCTCCTCTCATTGATGTGTATGTTGTATGTTCGCACAGCCGTGCGTATTGTTTGATGATAAGTGTGACTTAATAAATACTGCAAATGGATCCCTCCGTGTCAGTCTCCCCGTTACATTAGCTCACCGCACAGCACTGATTTGGATGTTAAAAAAAAATGTAATTTACTTCAGTGGCCGAGACAGCTTAACACGCTATAATTTAAGAAAGCACATGCAATTACAAAAAACTCCAGCAAATAAAGAAACGATCTTTGGCTGTGCGTTTCTTCAGTTGTTTGTGTTGTGACCAATTTGCAACCCATTGTTTATTTTATTTGCATGTACTTTTTTTAAATTGCAGCACGTAAAGCCCTCTCAGTCACCATAATTTACATATACAAAATAGATAAACATATTGAAAATACATCATTTGTTCATATAGACTTAATGTGCAACTTATTATTTTTTTATTTTTTTGTCAGAACCAAATAACCACCAAACTACACATATGAATGCACCTGAAGATGTGGATCTGATGGATCACTCCAGGGTGGAGTAACACATATCCTTATTTATGTCTTTATGATTATTAATCAAATTGAATGTTTGAGGGGCTAGATTATTTGACCTCAGTGTCATTCTTTTTTAGAGTAAAACTGGAATGATAGGTGTGACATTGCTGTTTTTGTGTGCCAAATGATTTGTTTCCTCAGGATCTACAAAGCCTGATCCGAGGTAAGCGAGACCTCTTGAGTGGAACTAAACTCTTGATGAATTGGAAACAACTGGTTCCCGAGTTATTTGCCATTTTTTTGTGTTCTTTTAAAGTAAATTCCTTTGCATGCACTGATTGTACCAGTTTTGAGTCAGTTTTGATAACATGGCTGAGAGTACAAGAAACAGCCTTGAGTAGGAAATAGATTGTACTTTGTGTATGTTCTATTCATTTGTGGATCATATTTACAGCTCTGAATAGCCTTGTGACTGTCAGATTTTTGCTTGCTTGATGGAGAAGTAATCATTAGAGATATTGTTCAGAACTGTATGCACACACACGCATGGAAATTTTCTAAGTCTATCTGTCTATTGGTTCTAACCAATCAGCTTAAAACACCTACAGTATATGTATTGTTTTGAGATTGCAAGTAGAGCAGCTTATGAACTCTGTGCGAGTGTTGAAGCTGGCTTCTGCTTGATGAAAATGCAGCTATCCTCAGTAAACTTTCTTTGAGTGAATCTCTGACTCCGGCTCTTCTTCATCTGTCAGAATCTGGTCATTTTTGGCATTAAACTGTCGGTTCCCCAACACACCCTACACCCCTTTAAATATTTGATGTGACTCTTGTTGGCAAAGTTCATTTGAATAAATCACATTTATTTCAATTTACAGAAGAACATGACAGAGTTCTGTAATATTCTAAAGTCATCCATATATTTTAGTGAAGATAAAACTGCTTTATTCAGTAAAGACAATGCACATGATGGAATGATAATCTCAGACACAAACTTTCTGACCTGCTGCAGTAAAACATCTGACAGTTTCTATCTTAAAGAATGTTTAATCATACTCAAGTAAAAGTATCATTAATTGCCTAAAATTGTAGTGCAAGTAGAGTAAAAGTATCTGTTGTGAATATTACTCAAAGTATGACTAAAAAGTAGCCCTTTAAAAGTACTCAAGAGTATTACTCTGTAAAAAGCTGCATTTACATGTAATTTGTGCATGTGTGTGTAAACGTAACATTCTGTTGTGCATTAGTCATTGCCAAAAATCCAATGTCAAGTCAACATCTTAAACCAACATTATATTGACGTCAAATACTGACATTTATTCATCAGGTACCACAACCAAAATCCATTGTCTGATAGACATTATAATGTTAACGTCCACACAACGGTTGGCTGTAACATTATTAGACACTGATATTGGGTTGGTTTTAGGTTGGATGTTGAAGATTGACATTAACGTGATGTTGGGTTCTGACGTCAACCTGATTTTCATTTCCAAACAAAACAAAACGTCCCCCTGACGTTAGGGTACATTGTCAATTTGACGTCATGTTGATGTCTTGTGCCAGCTGGGTGTTTAAGGCCATTTCAGTCATCATACAGTAAACATCTGTCATCTTCTCATCAGTGACATGCATCTAATCAGTCTCTGGGTCAATGCGTGTAAAGATTTTGGACATCTTGGGCACTTTTAATGCTTTCAAACAGTTTGCTGCAATTATAAATCGCCCATGTCTTGAGGTAGTTAATTTACCTTTGATGTGCGATTTGATTGGACATCACATGACTGATTTTTCTAATCCCCAAAGACAAGAAATAATAAAGTAGTGACTGCAGGTTGAAGGAAGTAGTGGAATAAAAGTACTGATACAGCACTAAAAATGTGCTCAAGGAAATGTAAAGTACACGTTTTTAAGTGAAGTTTATTCATAAATTAATTTCGAGAGGAGCACGTGATTACGATTGAACACGGCTGGTTCTGCATTAGCATGCATGATCCACCAATCAGGCCATTCCTAACCCACAATAAAGAGCCAGAGTTTTTTGCACTACAGTCATCTTTAATTTGAAGAATACACTGCTCTGCATCAGCTGCTACTGCTACAAAACAACAACAACAACTACTACTACTACTACTACTTTTCCAACTACAACTACAACTTCAACAACAATTTCAACAACTTCTTAACCTTCTACTTCAAATTGCCTCACACAATGCAATCTCTCCATCTTCAACCCAATTCTCCAACAAGATCACAGTCAAAACTCGATCACCATCCATGAACTCTGTCTAAACTCTGGATGCCGGCGATCCAAGCTGAACTCTCTTCTAGGGGTGCACCAGCGGTAACGTACATAAAACTTTTTAAAGGGAAGCCTCGCAAACTACAACTAAGATTAAACATTCATCTTTGAAGGATGAATAGCGTGAATAGAACGACTCACCTCTCAATCAAGGGTATAGGCAATACAATCCTTAAAACATCAGTCCACAACTTATTCATACGTTGATAAACATCCATGTTAATTATCCAAACTTGTCGCTGTGGTGCGTTCAATAGAGTAGCGTCTCCAGTCATAACACTAGGGCTGTTTCTCAATTCCAAGAACGCAGAGAACGGACTTGTGTTCTTGTGGAGAGCGGTCTTGCCAGGTGTCCTTGGAAGAACGAACTCGGGAGACCGCGAGGGCAGAGAACGCGTCCTTTGAGAATTGAGATGCTGCGTTCTTCCTGATGGTCACGTGACCTTCATGTGTTTTAAATGGAAATTATTTAAACAATACAGCATTCATACAACGATTTATTGTTTTTCCCCTCTTCAAAATATATACTTTGCATAAAAACATTATAAATATACTCTGCACAATATAAATGAAACACATTTTAATACGAAGTTCAGCAAATAAACACCCTTAATGTATTTGTTCCTATATTAAGATGTTCATGGTTATGTTTACTTTCACCGTTTCCTTTAGAGAAACTCCTGAGGTAAATAAGTGATATCTCTGAACTTTAATAATAAAACTAAACTGCTGCGCTTCCCACCTCCATTCGCAATGACTTCTGGGACTTCCAGAGCTAGTTCGGTGCTTAAGTCTGTATCGTTGCGTCCCTAATATCAAGATCACGTCCGGGAAGTTTAACGTGTCCTCCGTACCTGCGGTCTTGAGTATTGGAACTGAACTTAGGCAGCTGATGATGATGTTGCACGAGAACACGAGGACGCAAGACCGCTGAAGAATGCATATTGAGAAACAGCCTAGTTCTTTGGCAAACAAAATGGCCGCCGGCCTTTTACTGCAACTTTCATAGCCAATAGCTGAAAGGAGAAGCGTCACCATCCAATGAGCTCTAAAAAACTTGAGATAGTCCCGCCCTCTCTCTTGACAAGCTCATGAATGGACCCTGTGTCAAAGACTTTGTGGATGAATTGGATATGCTTGTGATTTTATTACGTTAAGTTTCCAAAGTAATACTATTTCTGGATTAAAGTAAAGCCCATAACTAACATTCCATTCACACAGTTACTACTAAATGGTGACATTAATTGTAAGTTCAGGGTTTGATGTTGGCAGGTGGTAAATAAATAAAGAAAGAAAATAAATAATTATAAAATGTATAAATAATCAAAAAATAAATATAAAATAAATAACTAAATAAAATAAATCAATTAATTTATAAAAAAACCCACACACACTCTGCCACATCCGATAGCAGTTTAACTTCTAAAAAGATTACTCAGCTATTGAAAAACATTCAACGCATTAGGCATAGAAGTCTAATCGTAATATGCCCTAGTGACTCCGGTCCATACACTCATAAGCCATAAGCTTATAATGGCAAGTCGGTTAGATGTGAAAGCGGCAAAGAAACAAAACTTCCCGCTTTGACTACCATGGATGAGAGAAGGACATTTCTGACATGTCTGATGTTTCATCTATTGACTCTGCGTTAGATACATTTTAAGCAATTTCTATATCACCAAGGGGTTTAAACTCCACTATAACTCCACATACTCAGTCTTCATGAGGTACATCAGGACCACCAGACGAGCAGATTTCCCATCAATCTGCCATATGTAGGAGGGACGAATGCCCACCTCTACTATCTTTGTACATTGCGACTATGAGGCTATCGTACCATCCATTAACAAAGGCACTTCCATACACAGTAGCCCATGCTCTTATTAAGACACCCTGCATGGCTATCAGTAAAAAACAATTCATTGTGTTTGCCGTACATGTTCCATGTTGTAATAATATCATTTCTGATTCTCTCTTGTTTTTCTCATTTCAGAGAGCATGTCAGCCGCCTGCAGAAGCTGACCCTCATCCAACCTATTACACTCCACATCCATTTCTAAATATTCACACTCTTTGCAAATGATACTTTTCTACTCACATAGCCCACACCCTTGTTGCCATATTCACACTAGCCTTTTTAATTTTTTATGTCTTCTGAACTAAGTATGACATTTCAATCCAACAATACACCTAACCATATCTGATCTAACTTTGCAGGATGAAGGGATGCAGGATGGTCTCCGCTCCCCCACACACCAATTCTAAACCTCTTAGCATTTTTACACCACAGAAGAGCAATACCACCTCAGGGAAGCCCAGCTGATCCTCTCCAGCCAACTTCCACCATCATGCATTTCTGGGTATAAGAATGACTTTGTCATTTCCTTCCTATTTCCCTTCCTATTAACATAGGAGCTCCTTCACTACCCTTCCCCCGTTTTTTTCTAGCTTTAACTTTTTCCCTCCAAATTTGAACTATCCTATACTTCTATTCACTTTCATTTACCACAGCTCCGACCAATTCAGGGGTTGTCTCGAGTTTCAATTGCTGCAACAGCAATGCTCTAAATGAGCTCACATACACTTACAAATTTTCTAAATACTACTATTGTTACACTCCCCGCACTAATACAGCAGTAAATGCTTCTGCGGGAGCACAAGTTGCCTCAATCCTGACCCACTACACCGCTGCAGCCGCAGAAACGCTCCACCGAGTTGCACACCCATAGCACCACTGCTACCGCAGTGACCCTCTAGCTAAGCCTTATTCACCTTCATCTTTACATATCACTAAAGACAGTATTTAACATTCCTGCGGGAGCACTCAAAACTTTCAAATACTGACTGTTGAGGTGCTCCGCTGAACTATACACACCATTAACACCATTGCAACTGCAGTGACGCTCTAGCTGAGCCCCTTTTTCACTTTCATCTCTACATGTCACTGCTAATAGTACTTAACATTTCTGCGTGAGGCTCCAATACTGAGTATCACTGCACCTCCGTAACAGCAGAGACGCTTTGCCGAGCCTTATTCTCACTCTGCAAAATTAAGCTTTGCCTGAGCTGCAACTGCAGAGATGCCCATTTAGCCTTAATTCTCTGCACCACTGACTTCATTGCACTTCTGTAACTGCAGAGAAGTTCTGCTGAGCTTATTTCCCCCTGCACCATTGCTGCAGCAGTGACGCTCTGCCTGAACAGTCTTCCAGCAACAGATATAAACTCTGTCGTTGGACCTCTAACGCCTTTAAATCCTCAATTTGCCTCAGCCAATATTACCTCAGAGAAGCCAAGCTGATTCTCGGTAGCTGACTTCAACCTAGTTTCCAAGCAGCACGACTCTGTCTGTTCTTCCTACTTTCTGTCTTAGTAGCATAGGACACATTTTTACTAAACTTCCCTTTTCTCTTCCTCTTCATAATTTTTCAATTTCATTTGCACTCATTCTCCGCAGCTCGGACTCGCACAGGGGTAGCCCCAATCTCCCACTGACACAGCAGTGAAGCTCTTTAAGAGCTCACATACACTTTCCATAAATTTAACCATCATCACACTCCCCGCAATAATACAGCCGTAAAGGCTTAGCGGGAACTCGTATTGCTTACATACTGACCATCATCGCACCTCTACAGCAGCTCTACTTAATTACATTGCATTTTGGCATCAATTTATTCTCCCATCACCACACTCCCCGCAACAATAAAGCCGTAAAGCAGGGGTCACCAATCTTGGTCCTGGAGGGCCGGTGTCCCGGCAGGGTTTAGCTCCAACTTGCCTCAACACAACTGCCTGGATGTTTCAAGTATACCTAGCAAGTCCTTGATTAGCTTGTTCAGGTGTGTTTGGTTAGGATTGGAGCTAAATGTGCAGGACACCGGTCCTCCAGGAACAAGTTTGGTGACCAGTGCCATAAAGGCTTAGCAGGAACACACACTGCTTTCACACATATAATTCACCAGACACTGAATACCTAGTCAACTTTGCAGCCGCAGAGTCGCTTTACCGAGCCTCATTAACTCTCAGCTATTCGTCTCTTCAGAAGCCTACTTCCCTTCAAATACTGACTTCCACCGCACCTCTGCAGTTGCAGAGATGCTCAGCCGAGCCTCATTTCCCCTCTACATCACTGCCACAGCAGTGAGACTCAGAGAGCGCATGTATACACTTCCATTTAGTGTTCCACTACTGATACACTCCCCAGCACTGCCAAAGCAGTTAAACGTCTCTGCAGAGGCATATTTCTCTCCCAAATACTGACTTCCATTGCACCTCTCCTGCAGCAGCTCTGCCGGAGCTCATGTACACTACCATTTTATTCATACCACTACTGACACACCCCCTGCACTGCTAAAGCAGTTAAACACTTCTGTAGAAATGTTTTCTGTACCTTTCACTATTGACTTCCATCGCACCTCTGAACAACAGAGATATTCAGTCAAACCTCATCCCCTCTGCACCACCACGCAACAACAGTGGACACAGCTACTCTTCAATAATTCCTTTAAACTGATTCTTACCACTTGTCTGCAGCAGCTACTACTCTGCAGAACTCTATAGCTACATTTAATCACTACCATAGTAAGCCTCTCTTACAGAGCTCACCCACATACGTTTCAAATCATTACATTTATCTTACTCTCCTGCTCGGTCCTGGAGAGTAATTCTGCCCTGGGAGCACACATAGTCGATATAATCCGTCTGCCAGTGCACCACTCCAGTAGCAACGGCCACTCCCATCTCACCTTTTACACCCACACAAGCCTCATTTTACTCCTTTAAGCTTTTCTAGTTCACTTTTTACTCAGCAGCCGGATATTGCATTAATCTTCATTGCCTTTTGGGGGGTTCTTCAAATACGCGGCTGCTGTCCAGAGTGGAGCATTTTGGAGAGTTGTCAAGATCTACCTGAGCTCAAGGCTCCCCTCTCGCCCTTCAAATGGGAGGAAGAACCTTTGAGCTCAGGGCTCTCTCCCGAGACAGAATGCCAAAATTGCATATAATCAATCATCAGCTAAGTGTGAACTCTTGAAGTGAAGTTTATTCATAAACTAATTTCGAGAGGAGCACGTGATTATGATTGAACACGGCTGGTTCTGCATTAGCATGCATGATCCACCAATCAGGCCATTCCTAACCCACTATAAAGAGCCAGAGTTTTTTCACTACAGTCATCTTTGATTTGAAGAATCCCCCCTTCCACCCCTACCTCTTCACCTTTCCCTTCATAGGGCAGCACGGTGGCCCAGTGATTAGCACTGTCGCCTCACAGCAAGAACGTCACCTGTTCTAGTCCTTTAACAGGCCGGTGGTCGTTTCTGTGTGTAGTTTGCATGTTCTTCCCGTGCTTGCGTGGATTTTCCCCGGGTCCTCCGGTTTCCTCCCACATTACAAAAACATGCACAACAAGTAAATTGATAATTTTTTGTAAAGTAAAAAAATTTGACTTTTTGTAAAGTATTTGCTACTGTTCAGATGGCTTTGCCTACTGCTCCGCTCTTTGCATTTTTGCTTTTATATCTTATACCCTAATTTTAACTTGAGCCTATCAGCACAGTGATCAAACAACACAGCTTGAATTTTAGCATCGATTCTACAAACTTTCGGGAATATAGCTTTACTAACAAGAGGGGAATTACCATCTAAACAATCCTTCCGCTACCAGCTACCAACTGCTTACATTCCGGAGATGGGAAAACACGGCTGTGTTGCCTCTGGATCGGATTAATTCAGATTCTCACTGCTGTACAAACTGACACAAACTTCTACAAAGGATTGCAGTTTTTGAAACAAAGTTACTTGCGATCCGACTTCAGCTTCATTGTGGATCCTCTCAGCATGCAGCCGGTAAGTCCCATAAATCTGTTCCTGCCACTGTTTTGAGCACAGAATAAAACTGTTGAAAATGAATATTGGCATAAACAAGGTGCGAGACCAAAGAGTACTCGCGGGGTCAGATCATACTCTGCCGCATTAGTGTTATCTACCCAAAATACAGCTCGGACTCAAATACAGCTTCAGAACAGATATGAAGTTCTGAGTAATATGGGTGAAAAATCCCCAAATGCAGTCAGACTGAGATCGCATGATTCAGCAACTAATTCTGCATGGAACAGGGGCTCAAGGCCAACTAGACAGCACCATTTTGCTCGGATCACACCTGAAAGGGGCTAAAGGACAATATTTTTTTCTTCCTCCAACATCCATCAGCTGTGTATGCCACTGAACTGAATTGCGCACACACACACACCTAGCAAATGTCCGAATGACCACAGGACCTCAAATCAGCTCCTGAGTGGACTTGTGGCTGACACATCACCCAAGGACAGTGATAATGCCACGCAGCCAAAACACCCAATGTTGATAGAGACACTATCACTTGCCCTCTGCTCAACACAAGCAGACTGTGACGCATCAGAACAGCATCAAGTCTCGTCACTAAAAAATGATCCTCAGGAAAACATATTTCAGCAGCCAGAATCTCCAGTCTCACAGCCTCTGTCACCGCACATGTTCTCATTGTCACCTTGCTCGCCCCTCTTGAGTTTTTCAAAAAAGATGGAGGAACTGGTGTATGCGGGAACAAAACTTTCACACTCAATTGCCGCAAGCCCCCAGTTACCAACCAAAAAGCGGCCTGCTCCACAACAACCTATAAGCCCACCTGGAAGAGCTACTCTCTAAAAGCAAATGTAATGAGTTTGCTCATTTCTTTACTGACAAGATCAATAATATCAGAAAGGCAATCCGCTCATCCAATCAGCCAAGTTGTGTCGACGTCAGACAAGCTCAACCACAACTTAGGAAATCAGACATTGTGTCTGATTTAATGGCAATTAATGGTAAAATCTTAAAAGAGACAAGTTATGAAAAAATCAACCTGCAGTCTTGACACGCTCCCCACATCATTCTTCAAAACAGTGTTTATCTGTTTAGAAATGGATCTTCTAAAAGTGGTAAATATTTGGGTTGTTAAACCCCTCTTGAAGAAGACAGGGTTCTTGCACCATTTTAAAAGTAAAATTTAATGCTTTTTAAGACCTCAACAAATGTAATTTAAGACCCCAAAATTTAATAATTTCTTTGGAATAGGCTACTCATTTTAATGGTCTCGTTAGATTTAAATAAATTGTGCCTCGTCACAGTATGGATAACCCACAGTACCTGTCTTTTGGGTGTCTGGTGGTGAAATGAAACTTTTATAGCTGACTGTGAGAGGGCTGAACTAGAGCTGTAATCAGGCTATAAAAGTTAAGCCCGATAGAGCCTGAACCCGACAGGTACATTTTGATTGACAGCTTTTTAAAAGCCCGAACCCGTTTATAGCCCGACATTATCCAAATGTGCACATGCACACAGCTCTTTTGTCTATTTTTCATGAATGAGTCGTTTATATGCGTTAACATTACTTATTCATAACATAGACTACAGGCCAAGTTGGAACATAAAAATAAAATAAGCCCTCTGTAACATCTTAACATCTCAACACTCTAAATAGGCCTGGGTACATACACTTAACCTTTAAATTGGCCAACGCACCAATTAAAATAAGGCACAGTAGGTAGTGCTGTTACCTCACAGCAAGAAGGTCGCTTTGTGGCTGGTGCGAGCCTCGGCTCAGTTGGTGTTTCTGTATGGAGTTTGCATGTTCTCCATGCGTTCGCGTGTATTTCCTCCGGGTGCTCCGGTTTCCCCCACAGTCCAAAGAAATGCGGTACCGATGAATTAGGTAGGCTAAATAGTCCGTAGTGTATGAGTGTGTGTGTGTATGTGTGTGTGTATGTTTCCCAGAGATGGGTTGTGGCTGGAAGGGCATCCGCTACGTAAAAACTTGCTGGATAAGTTGGCGGTTCATTCCACTGTGGCGACCCCGGATAAAGGGACTAAGCCGACAAGAAAGTTAATGAAATTAATGATAAATGATGACGGGTATTTGGCAATAACGAAATTAAGATAAAGGCTCTGTGGGATTTGTTTTGCCACTTCTCTTCACAATAAGGCGATGGTGAAGCTGAATAATAAAAGAATAATGCCAGCATTAGCCTGTATACTCTGACTACATTATGATTTTATGGTTTTATTAATATTTAGTTATAATTTGAAATTCTTTACTCATCAAGATTAGGCTTTGTGTTAATGTGGGGGAACATTATTTAATTCACTGTGAATGGCTTTAGTGCAGTCCTGCTCTCACTGAGCAGCACTGAACACCCTTTCTCTGCTGCTGCTACTGGCCAGGATGCACTACTGATCTGGCTAATTAAGCATGTTTTGGGTAGGATTGTTTGTTCATCTTCTACCAGTCAGGAACATTCATTTTATTTTCCATGACAACGGTTTCAATGCAGCGAGTGACCTCGTCATCTTCTCTGTCAGCTCGCTGGACACTGCTCCGTAGTGCTCTACCGTAATACGCAGTATATAAGCGACTGCCGGAATACTTTGATGACTAGAATGACTGTTCGAATTAAACTGGTGGCTGGCCAGACCTCTGACAAAATTTGCTCGTTTTGACATCTCTGTCATCATTTGATTCACCTTTGAGGGGATGGATTTCAATGTTGTAACAAACTTTTTGATTACTTCCCCGCGCTAATCGAAATGCATCACATGACTGTTCATTTACTGCGCAAGCCCAAGCCCGGCACGACCCCGTCTAAAATGATAGAAATAAAGTCCGAACTCAGCAAAGATCTTCAGCTCTAGTCTGAACTAGTAACATTGTTAAGTCGAGCTGCAAACAATGCAGGGATTAACCTGGACCTGCTATGACTAGCAATGTCCCGTGGCTGCTTTCCTCCTTTCATGTGCGACTCGATGGCTTTAGCCTCATGGTCCCTAACGAAAAGGTATTTTTGCTGAATTTACACATTGCCTCATTGCCACGTCGTTAAATTTACACTTTCCCATCGTTGCATTTTGAACCTCACATCAACAACCGCGTAATGACAGCACGCAGGAGCAGACCAACGTAAGCGTCTGTACTCTGTAGCCGACCTACCGTAATAAGCTAATAAATCACGCAGACTGTCATTTCTCTCCTGTTTCATACATACTAAATGAATCAACTATTAGATATAGTGGACCACTGTGCTTCCCTATCGTCATTAAGTACACCGGCTGAAAATGTAATACCTACAGCCACTTACGGTAAAATTTAACTTAATTTCCCGGATTTTAATTTAAGACATTTTAAGACTTTTTAAGGACCCGCGGGAACCCTGGAAGAGCAACCTGGATAACACCCTATTGAGCAATTACAGACCAATCTCAAATCTCCCTTTTATTGGCAAAATCATTGAAAAAGTTGTTTTTAACCAGGTTAACAAGTTCTTAAACTTCAGGGCGTGTTTAGGCAATTTTCAATCTGGTTTCAGAGCACATCACACTACAGAGAGCGCTCTTATAAAGATAATCAATGATATACGTCTAAATACAGATTCAGGCAAGCTAACAGTGCTGGTATTGTTGGATCTCAGTGCTGCATTTGACACTCATTTGACACTGTCGATCACAGCATACTTCTGGATAGGCTGGAAAACTGGGTTAGGCTGTCTGGCAAGGTCCTCAAATGGTTTAGATCTTACCTTGAAGGTAGAGGTTACTATGTCAGTATAGGTGACCATAGGTCAAGGTGGACACCCATGACATGTGGAGTCCCACAAGGCTTGATTCTGGCACCTCTCCTGTTCAACCTTTACATGCTCCCTCTTAGCCAAGTAATGAGAAAGAACCAAATCTCCTACCACAGCTATGCTGATGACACTCAGATCTACCTAGCCTTACTGCCTAATGACTACAGCCCCATTGACACCCTATGCCAATGCATTGATTAAATGAACAGTTGGATGTGCCAAAACTTTCTTCAGTTAAACAAAGAGAAAACTGAAGTCATTGCGTTTGGGAACAGAGATGAGGTTCTCAAGGTAAATGCGTACCTTGGCACTAAAGGTCAAACGACAAAAAATAAGGTCAAGAATCTTGGTGTGACTCTGGAGTCAGATCTGAGTTTCAACAGTCATGTCAAAGCAGTCAGTAAATCAGCATACTATCATCTCAAAAACATTGCAAGAATCAGATGCTTTGTTTCCAGTGAAGACTTAGAGAAACTTGTTCATGCTTTTATCAGCAGCAAGGTGGATTACTGTAACGGTCTCCTCACCGGTCATCCTAAAAAGACAGTCAGACAGTTGCAGCTCATCCAGAACGCTGCGGCCAGGATTCTGACTAGAACCAGGAAATCAGAGCAAATCACACATGTCCTCAGATCTTTAGACTGGTTCCCAGTTACATTCAGAATAGAGTTTAAAGTATTATTACTTGTCTAAAAATCACTAAATGGCCTAGGACCTAAATACATTACAGATATGCTGACTAAATACAAACCTAACAGATCACTCAGATCATTAGGATCATATAAACTAAAAGTTCCAAGAGTTCAGTCTAAGCAGGGTGAATCAGCTTTTAGCCACTATGCCCCTCGCTTCTGGAATCAGCTTCCAGAAATGATCAGATGTGCTCCAACATTAGGCACATAGAAAATCAAGACTGAAAACACATCTGTTTAGCTGTGCCTTTACTGAATGAGAACTGTGCTGCGTCCGAAAGATTGCACTATTGTGTTTTTCTCTTCTTTTTCATTCTTTTATATCACATTTTACCTGTTTTTATGTTTTTTTAAAATCATTTTTATTATTTGTTTTTATTTTTATTTTATTTGTTTCTTTTATTCTTGTTTATGTAAAGCACTTTGAATTGCCACTGTGTATGAAATGTGCTATATAAATAAACTTGCCTTACCTTGCCTTGCCCTTGCCTTAAATATAAATTTTGCACTACAGTTAATCTCTCACCCTGCAGCATATCTTTTCATAGCATTCAATTTTTAGTCATCAGTTTTTATCAAGGGGTAGTTGTCGAGATCTACCTGAGCTCAAGGCTCCCCTCTCGCCCTTCAAATAGGAGGGAGCCCAGGGCTGAAGAACCTTTGAGCTCAGGGCTCTCTCCCGGGACAGCATGCCGAACTTGCTTATAATCAATCATCAGCTAAGTGTAAACTCTTTAAAACCACTTTGTAAATTACAAATCCTGAGAAAAACCTCTCAAATACAGTAGTTTGAGTATTTGTAATTAGTTACTTTACACCACTGTGTGTAATATAAAATAATGTGTATAAAGATTTTTAATTACTTGTTTATTTACTATTGTCATTTATTTTCTTTGCAGTTTATTGGTATTTTGTTGGACATCATTGGAAGTGTCTGACAAATCACGTTTAAAATCAATTACTTATGAAACTATTAAAAATGAAATTTTCTGCTATTTATTTTAATTGTCATAATTTGAGGTTTAAACTTTATCCCTCTGAACTGAAAGCATGCATAGTGGCATATAGTGGATTGACATAAGAGTAAAAAGTTAGATAACATTATTTATTACAACTTGTACTTTGTGTAGTTAATTTATAAACTAATTTTGAGAGGATCACATGACTATGATTAAACAGCTGGTTCTGCATAACAGTTTTATACAATGGCTATGACAGTTTTTTCAATACATTTAACAAGTTTGCTAAATCTTAACCTCTAAACTAATGTTTAAATTACAATAACAAACGAACACAATACACCATGTCTAACACTGCAAACATGTTTCAAAATAATATAATTGTTCAAAACAGGCTCTCTTCCAACAGAAACATTTAGTCAATCAGAACACACTGACAAGAAAAACTCTCATCAAACAATCATCAGTTAATATCACAGAAACTGCATTATTTTAGGTGTCAGTTCTGCTCTTATATCTGAAACCTCTCTACATTTTAGTTTTGTTGGGTTTAGTAAATGCAGGCGTTTGGCTTCTTTTGCTGCAGAAATTCAATACTAAAATGAACAACCATCCCAGAGTAGCTTTATAAAATGTACAGTTTGTGTAAAAGTTTTCTAAACTCTTAACACAGTTAGCACAACATCCGTCTTCGTGGGCTATACAATAAACACATTTCTTGTTGCTTTGACACAAAATAACATCACAGCTGGTTCCCACTTAGGAACCACACTCATGTGTTGTGGTTTTTTTAAATACATGATCATACTGTATGTTCTAAAAGAGGACTCTTGAGGTTTTTGGAACAGTGAGCGCATCAAACTTCGTCACCTAATACATCCCAGTAAGGTTATGCAATACAGTCATTACTGTACTATACACAGTGGGTTTTGCTGTAAACTACTCTATAAACCTGAAGTTCATTACTGCAGTACATAGTGTAAATGCTGTATTGTACTGCATAGCTACTTTCTGTCTACCTTCATTAGTAGAGAAGTGTGCTATAAGTTTGTGATTTGAGCTGTTTCTCCACCCATCCATGTTACAGTTTTTCTTAGTTGTTTACACACAATTACTTGTACTACAGACACAATTTCTACAACATGTAATATATGCGCCAACCCCCTGAACCAATTCTGCTAAACTGCAAGCACAATTCCTGCTTTACACTCAAATTGCAGGTTTAAAACACACTTTTTTCAGAACACTACACACAATTCTCTGCATTTTACACAATTTTCATGCTGAAATTCTTTTGTTTTCACAAGGAACACACTATCATTCACAATTGTAAAGTCAGTTGTCTTACTTTGCATACTAACTCATCGCATGAGTAAACACTTGTCTCACAGAATTTCAATTTAGAAATCAGAGCTCATCTGGATCATAACTGGTTCACTGCCCACTTACAATTTTTAGTGGTTTATCTCCCTCCATATTCTCCATTCCTTAAACCTATTGAGGAATTGTTTTTTTGCCTGGAGATGGAAAGTGTATGACCGAAATACACACACACGTATACCCCTTCTCCAAGCTATAGTAGTTGATGCTTTTCATGGCAGGATTCACCATGCAAGGTGACATTTCCCCCACTGCTTGGCCAGACCAAAACAGAAAAGAGGATGCAGTATAGCTTCTTTTATTTTTTCTGTAACTGTATTCTGTAAATACTTCTGTTGATGGTACATGTAGACCACGTTATCTGCAACTTTGTGTTGGTTGGGACGAACACTGTGTACACAGTTTTTGTGGGGAAATACAGTAAAATGTATTTGGTATTTGTGTGTTTTGTATAAAACAATATTCTGAAATATTTTACAGTGCACTTCTGTAGGCCTATGTACTGTCTATCTGTAGTAAGTGTAACACTGAACAAAAAAGGCGGACAGTAAGTCATTATGATGAATGGTCATAGTGTTTTACATTGAGCTCATCAGTGTTCAACTGTTCTTATAATTGTCTATTGATGTGATGGCTTGTGTGTGTCATTTGAAAACAAAATTCCATTTTGAGAAGAAATTACATAGTTTTGAATGTAGAGTTTCATTTTGCAGAAGAATTGAAGAGTTTTGCCCAATGTGTGTGTGTTTTGTGATTTGTGTGTGGAGTTCTGACAATATGAGACCGGCTTTCAGAAAATGTGTTTAAACAATTGGAAAAAACTGTAATTTTTTTTCCACATTACCCAATAAAACATCCAGTTTGTTGTCCAAACTAAGGTGTGTGGCAGAGCAGGTGTATTTGTGTTTTTGTCTCTTTATCCATGCAAACTCCACACAGAAACTCCAACTGAGCCGAGGCTCAAACCAGCGACCTTCTTGCTGTGAGGTGACAGCACTACCTACTGCGCCACTGCTTCTATCTATCTATCTATCTATCTATCTATCTATCTATCTATCTATCTATCTATCTATCTATCTATCTATCTATCTATCTATCTGTCTGTCTGTCTGTCTGTCTGTCTGTCTCTGTGTGTGTGTGTGTGTGTGTGTGTGTGTGTGTGTGTGTGTGTGTGTGTGTGTGTGTGTGTGTGTGTGTGTGTGTGTGTGTGTGTGTGTGTGTGTGTAAAATTAATATAAATGGCTGTGATTTTGTCATTAACATTTACATTTATCACTAAAACCAACGATGGATGAAAATATATTGATTGTTTTAAATGCAAATGTTTAGTCAGTCCATAGTCTTTTGCTAAAAGATATAAACAGAAACGAAGCGTGAAACTTTAGAAACATATGAAATATCCAAATCAGATGACAACTCAAGGCTGTCCTATTTGTGCTGAATGTTATCATATAATTAGCAGATTTCCCATATTGTCTTGTGCATGCAGTGAACCTTGTGTAATAAAGGTTCCTATAAAACATTATTGGATGCTGATTAATATCAATAAAATGTCCAATAGCTGAACATTTGTCACCTGGTACATTTTAATAATTAATTTTAAAATGTCAAAATGAAAAACTTTACTAGTATTTTTTATTATTTAACACCAGGGGGAGACAGAGACCACTAACCAAGCTGGGATAAATAACCAGTGTTGTGCAAGTTACTTCCAAACTATAATACATTACAGATTACTCATTACTGTTAATTAAAAGTAAACCCTTACATTACAGTATTACTGTCTCAGAATTGTAATATGTTACATTACTCTTATATTACTTTTTAGTTACTTTCACCAAAATTACTACAGAATTAGAACTTAACATTATAAAACTCTATAATGTTCTATAATGAGCATTTTACATCCAGTAGAAAGTGATTTGATGTTGCAGAATAACTGTGACCTCTCCTGGCTACTAACCATATAGTATATATTTGGCAATGTGAAGGCTCAAGACAATGCAAGAAAGGATGACAGCCAGAATCACAAATGATCTGTTAACAGTATGGTAGAGGTAAAGTGATTATCTGGCAATATCTGTGAATGGCTTGGCTATATTCATATTAGACACAACCGATATGTAAACTCCAATGCCATGACAAAATGCAGATTTTGTTTTTTTTTTCTTATTGTTGCCATTATTGTATTTACTTTACATTCAAGTGGTTCACAACACAAAACTGTCATGCACAAAGTGAGCATGATGAACAGCTTTCTCAGTATAATGTTTGTGCACTGATTTTCTCTGTTTGTGGACAAAACTTCTTCCGAACTCTCACATACGCTGCTCACGCAGACACGCACAAATTCTCACGATCTCTCAAATATGCACTGCTCACACACAAATTTTCTTGCGTGCTCTCAGTACACTGCTCTCTCAGTGAGATTGCATGCAGACTCACAATTTGTGTCTTGTGTTCCCTCTTCCTTTCGAGCTTTTTGATATGTTGTATATTAGTACACTATTTATTAACAATAACCAACATACTAAAATAGACTTATAATTTTTAATCTAATAAACCATAACATTTTTGGCTGTATGTTATATGATGACATATTTCCAGTTTTAAACACTATTAACTATTAAACATCCAAAAGGTGCACCATACTAATAAAAAATTAAAAAAAACATTTATACAGAATAGCAGAAATGTAACTTTAAACGTAATTTCAAATGTAAATAGAAACACTTGATAACTCCAAAAGGAAAAATCCCAATAAACAAGTAGTTAAAATTCATTATTTAAATCACATATTTTCTCTTTAATGTAGAAACAGTCAGATGTCAGATGTGTGTCTGAGATTATCATTCCAAAATGTGCATTGTCTCCACTGAATAAAGCAGTTGTATCTGCACTGAAATGTTCGGATGACTTCAGAAGATTACAGATCATGTTCACCTGAAAATGGAAATAAATGTGATTTATTCAATGGAACTAGGCTAACACAGCTAAACAAACACACTGATTTGTTTGTGTGTACATTTGATGTTCATTTTTTTCAATGAGGAGTGTATTTATAAAAGAGTTTGAAAAGCATCAGGAATATAAACAGAAACGAAGTGTAAAACTTTAGAAACATATGAAATATTCAAATCAGATGACAACTCAAGGCTGTCCTATTTGTGCTGAATGTTATCATATAATTAGCAGATTTCCCATATTGTCTTGTTCATGCAGTGAACCTTTTGTCATAAAGGTTCCTATAAAACATTATTGGATGCTGATTAATATCAATAAAATGTACAATAGCTGAACATTTCTCACCTGATACATTTTAATAATTCATCTTAAAATGTCAAAATGAAAAACTTTACTAGTATTTTTTATTATTTAACATCAGGTGGAGACAGAGACCACTAACCAAGCTGGGATAAATAACCAGTGTTGTGCAAGTTACTTCCAAACTGTAATACATTACAGATTACTTATTATATCTGTGTTGTTGTTATGTTTAATGTTGGGTTTTTTTCTTTGTTTATTTATTTTTCTCACCCTCTCCGCTTCTTACTCAACCCTTAAGTTTCTTTTTGGTTCAGCATCTGTCCATCATCATGACAGTGTTGTGGTTCCACCAATCACCGGATGAGCTCAAGCATTTAAAACCCCGACAGACCAGTGTATGGTGTGCGCTCTACCTTGGCGTACCTTTAGTGCTCCACGCGATCTGTGTGTTTTGGCCTGCTTAGGCTGTTAAGTCATTTATTATCTCAGTTTACGGTGGTAATTCTTTGGATAAAATGATTTGATAGTAGTTGTGGGATTTAAACCTAGCCTGTGACCTTTTTGTTAGGTTTGTTTTAGTTTAGATGGGTTGTTTTTAGATTAGCTTGAGTGTTTTGCCACCCATGTAACTTTGAGTTTTGTAGTTTAATTAGTTTAGTTCAGGTGTCGAGTACACTGAAGATCTCGGTTTTATTTTCATTATTTCTTTTTGTCGCCTAGTTTAGACTTTAGATTTAAGGATTGTTTAGTTTTGTTAAATATTTTTGATTTGCTTAGACTCATTGTTTTTGTTTAAAGAGAATAATTGTAATTTAAAAAAATGAAAAAATAGTAAAAAGCTTAAATATAATTAATTCCTGCCTCATCATCCCTGATCTGCCGCACACATTACATTCGTCTCACCTAAATATTACAGCATCCCACTTAAACATCTTTAAAACACGAAACAATTGTTCATAATTAAGTCAAACCGTTCCAGTTATTTTTGGATATGGAAAGAGACTCGTCTTTTTTGGTGTGCACCAGGTTTTTGGTCTGCATCAAAGGAACCAAGGGAACCAAACAGTCAAGTGAAATGCAAAGTATATAATCTTAAATTTGCAGATTCTTAGTATTCTGAAGATTGTACAGTAATATTGTTTTTCATGCCCCATATAACATGATTCAGTAAAGATTCTAAAAGATCATTATTATCTTAAAGGAAAACATAAAGTCAAATTTGGCCTACCTCTTTCTGTTGGTCCAGGTATACTGTACTTCTGGCCTTTTTTCCAATTTCTTATTGCCAAACCAACAATTATGGCACATACCAACAGCATAGCAACACCAATAGCAATCCATATGTGGTGT
The DNA here is from genome assembly GCF_052040795.2 of Danio rerio. Classification (NCBI taxonomy): domain Eukaryota; kingdom Metazoa; phylum Chordata; class Actinopteri; order Cypriniformes; family Danionidae; genus Danio; species Danio rerio. The sequence continues at coordinate 11,982,671 of NC_141045.1, read as the reverse complement.
TGGTGAAGTTCAACTAAAAGAAGAATTTAGATGAAGATCAGATCAAAATTTTATCTCATATGTTCATCTCATATGTTTATCCTGAGCCACCTCAGCTGACTTCTCTCGTTGTAAAGAAGCAGCGGCTCTACTTCGAGCTCCTCCCGGGTGTCAGAGCTTCTCACCCTATCCATAAGAGTGCGCCCTGCCACCCTTCGAAGGAAACTCATTTCAGCCGCTTGTATCTGAGATCTTGTCCTTTCGGTCATAAACCAAAGCTTAAGACCATAGGTGAGAGTAGGAACGTAGATTGACCGGTAAATTGAGTGTTTTGCCTTTCGGCTCAGCTCCTTCTTCACCACAACAGACATCAACTGCTGCCGCTGCACCAATCCCCCTGTCAATCTCATGTTCCATCCTTCCCTTACTCATGAACAAAACCCCGAGATGTTTACCCTCCACCTGGGGTAAGGACTTTCCTCCAACCTGGAGATGCCAAACCACCTTTTTCTGGTGGAGCACCATTGCCTCGGACTTTGAGGTGCTGATTCTCATCCCAGCTGCGTCACACTTGGCAGCAAACCGCACAGTGCATGCTGAAGGTCCATGTTCGATGAAGCCAACAGAACAACATTGTCTGCGAATAACAGAGATGAAATCCTGTGGTCCCCGAACCGGACCCCCCCCAGCCCAAGGCTGCGCCTAGCAATTCTGTCCATAAAAATTATAAATAGAATTGATGACAAGGGGCAGCCCTGCCGGAGTCCAACATGCACTAGAAACAACTCTTATTTATTGCCGGCAATGCGAACCAGACTCTTACTCTGTTCATACAGGGACGAGACGGCCCTCAACAGATCGCCTCTGACCCCATACTCCATGAGCACCCTCTACAGAATGCCACGAGGGACACGATCGAATGCCTTCTCCAAGTCCACAAAACACATGTGAACTGGTTGGGCATACTCCCATGAACCCTTGAGCACCCTGGTGAGGGTATAGAGCTGGTCCAGTGTACCACGGCACGGATGAAAACCGCATTGTTCCTCCTGGATCCTAGTTTCAACCATTGGCCGGATTCTCCTCTCCAGTACCCTGGCATAGACTTTCCCCAGGAGGCTGAGGAGTGTGATCCCCCTATAGCTGGAGCACACCCTCTGGTCCCCCTTCTTAAAAATAGGAACCACCACCCCAGTTGCCCAGTCCAGAGGAACTGTCACTGACCTTCATTCGATGTTGTAAAGACGTGTCAAAAACGACAGTCCCAAAACATCCAGAGACCTAAGGCCGTACTCACACTAGGTACAGTTGCCTCGAACCGGGCCAAAGCACGCTTGTCCCCCCTCCCGTCTCCCCCGACGGCCTCGCACTCACACCACAAATGGGCCTCGGCACGCTTGCGTCATAGCTGCTGCTGCAGAAGCGCTCTCTCACTCAGCAGCACAGTTGAGATTCCTCTAGTTATATCGTTTCAGTCGTTTATTATGCAGTGACATGCAGTCAAATATTTCGCCAAACAGTTCTTAGGGATGCGTTGACACGCAGTCAGATATTTCGCCGAACAGATCTGCCACTTTTGGCGCTCATAAACAATCATAAAGCTCTCTTGCTGCAGGAATGAGGAGGTCTGCTGAAGCCGCGCAGCTGTCGTGCAGTGAGGGGTTTTCGTCTTTAATAAACTACAGCAGTTTGTGTTCACTGAACAGTAAGAATTATTAATAAATCCACATGAAACAGTGCCTTAAAAGTCATGTCTCGCTTTCAGTTTCGGGCATTGGCGCGTTTTGCACAAGCGTACCGTGCCAAAGCCCAAGTGAACCGCGCTCAGGCACACCTCTTCCAACCGGGCCAGGGCCAGCCAAGTTAACCGTGCTTGAGCCCGATTCAGCGCACTCACACTTCTCAAACGATTCGGGAAACGGGCCTGGGCACGGTACGGATGGCATAGTGTGAGTAGGCCCTAAGATACACAGGGTGAATCTCATCCACCCCCGCTGCTTTGCCACTGAGGAGCTTGCAAACTACCACAATGACCTCAGCTTGGGGGATGGGTGAGTTCACCCCTGCATCCCCAGTCGTCTCTGCTTCCACTTGTTTATGTGTGTAAAAGATAATTACCCAAATCAATGTGATATTCTTCGCCCATGTGTTTTGCAGAGCAGGTGTAATTGTGTTTTTCTCTCTCCTCTGCGCTGATCTCCAGACTCTTCCTCATCTGGTACGTCCCGTCTCCATTGGGCAGCAGATCTCCTCCAGTGAACTCATGATCAGATACAGGCTGTCCATCTCTTAACAAGGTCAGGTTGATGTGACGAGGGTAAAATCCTGTCGCTAAACAACTCACTACAAACCCTCCAGAATCTGAAGCTTTCTGGATGAGCCTGACTTGTGGTTTCACTAAAAAACAGAATTATAAAATTAAATATTTTGATATATAATATAATATATAAAAATAGGTGCAATTTAAAAATATTCTATAGACACACATTTTCTTTTTACCTTTTCTATTTATTTCTATTTCTCTTTTTTTGACGTAATTCTTTAGAGTATCTATACACACTGGGTAAAAGAACTGTTCAAATTTCATCTTGAATTCTTCAAGGTGGGGTTTCAGCAGATCTTGTCCAATAGTTGCAGTCACAGTATAAGAAAACGTCTTGTTGAAATAGCACAACTCATCTGTGGTGCAGCCTTTGGCAGCATCTTTAGTAATCATTTTTCCAGAAGTGTGAAAGTCCAGCAGCTCACAGACAACTAGTGTCTGATAAACATCAAGACCTGTGATGGAAATGAAGGAACATACTGTGAAAGATCAGCCTCTATTACACATGGGAAACTTTTTTTTATCGAGCCACGTCTGCTTACTGTCATTTTTGTTGTCTTGCCCCAGCAGTCGCGATCTTCTCATAAAGGATTCATGCATGTAGTGACTTATACTAATGATGTAATCTGAATGAATCACGTCATCCTCATTTGTTGTATTACCTCTTGGAATATAAGTCTCTGAATTATAGTATCCAACTGTGATGTCATCCAAAGTTGTCGTATAACTAAATTCTGGAAATTGTGTTTTTCCTTTAATATAGGTTGAGAACAACCAAAAAGAGAGACTTGAACCTGAAATACAAAATGCTTATCCATGATGTGTTTATTTTCTAAGTATTGTGCCTTCAAAGTTAGACACGTAGGCTGAGACTTTCACTTTCACTTAGAAAAAAAAAAACAATAAAGCCTACTATGAAGATCTGTAAAAAGATAACTTGTCTGAGTTCGATAAGATCAAATTGAAAATGTATTTACCAGCAATCAGTTTAAACAATTCAAAAAAATTTTAAAGACTTACCGTTTGAATCTGAAGCAAATGTTGGAGAGAAAAATACTAGTAACATAAGAATGGTATCCATTGCCTGACATTCTTTCGGTCTGTCGAGTTTTTAAAAATAATTTGCTCAATAGCTAATTAAACACATTGTTTATATGGTAAATGTAACAAGATTACAAAACAAATACATGTTCAGTGACTTGAAAAACATCCGAATGAAGGATTTAATTTTCGCCGTTGATCGTGCAGCAGTTTTTTAAAAATGCAGTCATTCCAGTTTAGGTGGCTCATGCAACCGTTTAGCTAAAAATATTTGACAACTCAATGCTGTTCCAGGTGTGGTAAACATTTATTATATGATAAGCAAGTCAGATTGCAATATTGTTTTCATTATACAGCAAGCCTTTTGTGCTATGCTGTATTCCTCTAAAACAGTGGTTCTCACACTGTAGTACGTGTACCACGTGTGATACACAGGCTTCCTTCTAGTGGTAAGCCAAAGAATCGCTGAATAATTAAAGTAAAAAAATGAACACACTTTTAATTCTTATGATACGTACGATAACACCGATGTGACCAGTAAAATGATTTCAGTAGGCTAAACCTTTCGTTTTCTTTTCAATTTTCTAATGTTTGTATTCTATCATTTGAAGCTAATTTCCTCCCATATTTGTAACCGTTGTTGTAGGCGTATTCTGCATTTTTATATCCCAATGTTGACAGGTATAGTTTTATCACTTGCTTTTCTGACACACAAAGCCTAAGCACATCTAATTTCTAATTTTATCATGTAAATCCAATTTGTATATTTAAAATACAAGTTAATGTCTAGATTTTAAACTTATACAAATAAGTTATATATACATGCAACATATTTCAAAATTTATCGAAAAGAGCTTATATATTCGAATATGATGACAAATATCCATATTTATGAGGTCCAAGGAACATTTCCAGGTTTTAATGAATAGGCTACTTCATGATAATATCTTTACATTTAAGTACAGCAGATTTGTTTTTACTTTTAAAAACCATTTTTAGTTTAAAAGCACATTTTTATTTAAACGCTATTATTTCTTTTTACCTATAAGCACAGAGAAGTGATAATGTTCAAACTATGTGTCATGTTTAAAGTGGTTGACAATAATAAATATTCAAAATAATATTAATCTGTCACATGCAGTGCAGTAGCTGCTTAATTAGGCCAATTACGCTACTGTATTTTAATACTGGTCATTATGGTGGTACCTGGAGTGACCTTTTTTTTTTTTTGAGGAGATACTTCTTCTCAGAAAAGTTTAAAAACCACTGCTCTAAAACACTATTGGAGGCTGATAAGTAATAATTATTATTCATTCATTTTCGTTTCGCTTACTCCTTTTATTAATCTGGGGTCGCCACAGCGGAATGAACCACCAGTAATAATTATTAATAAATGTATATTAAAACGTTTTGTTACTGTGTTTAGTTCTTATGCAAATATTTTAGCAATGAAGCGGTCTGCAACTATCTCGAAGTATTACAAAAATGACTAGTAGCCTACTTTTTATAATTTACTTAACATTAGGGGAAGACAGAGAGACCACTAATAATATAAAAACCCTCACAGAATTTGTAAACTGTTTAGAACACCTGAATTCTATAGCTTTTTTGTATTCTATAGTCTTTGATAATACATCTGCTAACACAGACTGATCGTTTCTGTAACGAATATGGCAGCTTACCATTCATCCGCCCACCAGAGGGAATATTGACTGGGTACTTCCTCGGTGGTACTTCCTGGTAGCCACCATATATAAGCACACGGCTTATGTCTGTTTTTTTGCGAAGTATTGCCAGTTTCACTGCCTTCTAAGCGTTTTCCTACTGCTGTTTCTGCCATTGTGTTATGACCTTTTTGCCTGCCCTTTTGACTACTGTTTTTGGATTTTGGACTCTGCCTTGTTTGCTTTTACGGACTGCCTCTTTGTTTGCTTGCTGTTGCCTGGTTTATAATCATGATTCTGCCTTTGTTTGATGCTAGCTGTTTGTTTACAGTTTTTTTGGATTGCTTACACACTAAAATTAAAATTAGTACACTATTAGCAAAACCTTACACACAAGTATCAAAACATCAGCCCATATTTGCACAACTATAAGCACATTGTCAACTTAACACTTGTTGCAAAACTCTACACACAGTGATTTGCAAAACACTAAACACACTTAGCATACATTACACACTAAAATCTATCATGAAGTCACTTCATTACAATACCAAAGCACGGACTGTCAAATTACTGCACCGTCCAACCAATTGGTTCAACACAGTCGTCAGGTGTGCAAACACTTGTTTGATTAATTGTAGACACATCAATCAGGTGTTTAAGCACTATAAAATGACAGTTTCGATGAAAACCATCAGGTCTCAATATCAACACACACGCCATAAAAAAAACCTATTCAAATGAAGCAAATTTATTGTTAATTTCGAAAGGGTGAAAGACTGGCATGATTATGCAGAGTTATGTATTCACTTGTGATCTTGCATACTGTCTCATAATCTTTTACTGTACTGTAATACTAGATTTACACTGAACTACACAATTTTGCCTGACACTGTTCTTCATGTAGTTTTATGAATGGATGGAGAAGAGAACCAGCATGTATTCATTTACGTAGATGATGGTGTGTTCAACCTGACGAGAACACAGAGTAGAAGAAATCATTGGCCACAGGGCTATAGTCAATGTCTCAGGGCAACGTGTGGAAAATGTACAGTAACACTGTGCAGCCATTACAAAGAATGGGGTCCTCCACTGCCATGACCATATGGGCCCTTACAACACAGCACATACACTTACATTCTTGGACCAATTGCACAACATAACAGCAGTAAATCAAATCGGTCATGCGCAATATATTGTTGTCTGGAACAATGTGTCTTTTCCACCGTTCTGCTCTGGTTCAGAACTGGTTTCAGCAACATCCACATTTCACCGTCCTAAATCTTCCAGCATACTCTCCATTCCACAACCCTATAGAAGAGTTTTCTCGGCATAGTGGTGGATGGTATATGACCTCCATCTTCAGGCTAAGGTACCCCTAATCCAAGCCAGTGAGGAGGCCTGTGATCAGATGGAGGTAGCAGAAATACAAGATTCTACATTCAAGACATTTCTTTCCAAGGTGTCTTGCTAAGGACAACATTGCAATTGAAAATTCTCATGCCAGTTTAATACGTAAAGTGACATGTTACAGTACTTTGAATCTTCATGCCAACATGTTGGACATGTTGAGGAATAAATGAGTTCCTTCAAGGTGCAACATTGTTCTTGAGTAGTGTTTGGTGAATTTACTTTATATTTGTACTTTGTTGATGGTAGCTTACTCTAATCATAGGGAAGCAGAAGTGCTAAAAGTGTTTTAGGTTTATCACAGCAGTGTGTAACTCGTGCAAACAGTGTATAGTAAATGTAAAAATGTGTGTTTCTTATGGTAAAAAAGTGTGTTTTTTGAACATAAGTCTATAGTTTATAAGAGTGTTTAATTATGCAAAGGATCTGTAATGTTTTGCTAATTGGGTGTGTGGTCGTGCTAGTTGTGTGTACTGTTTTGAAAACACGGGGCCTGTTATGAAAATCGTGCTTAAGCAATCCAAAAAAACTGTAAAAAACTCCAGCTTTTGGATTCATTCCGCCTTCATGTCTTCACCTACGGCTCCCTCACAGTTTCACTTAACCCCAACATGTCTTCTTCAGGAACCAGAGTTTTTTTTTTTTTACCACAGAAGTGCCATTAGTCACGGATTTAGATTTTATGAACCAAGAGTGATGTACTGAGGGTTATCAAATTGACCCTGTTTTTATTTTACATGAATTTCCCCTTTAAGATCAATACAATTGATGCGAAAAAAGAGTGTCAAAAAATGTGAAAACATGCTCTAAATTTGTGACACGGTGGTGCAATAGGTAGCGTTGATGCCTCACAGTCACAGCAAGAAGATCACTAATTCAAGCCTTGGCTGGATCAGTTGTCATTTCTGTGTGGAGTTTGCATGTTCTCTCCGTGTTCGTGTATAAGTGAATGGTGTAAGCTATATTGTCCGTAGTGTTTGAATGAGTGTGTATGGGTGTTTCCCAGTAATGGGTTGCAACTGGAAAGTTATCCGTCGCGTAAATATATTCTGGATAAGTTGGCAGTTCATTCCACTGTGGCAATCCCAGATTAAGAAAGGGATTAAGCCGAAAAGAAAATGAATAAATGAATATTTTCATTTCCACATTCGTCATAAGTAGAAGTCGTGTCTTGTGTGAAAGTGTGTAATGCTACTGGATTACACTGGCAACACCCGGGAAAAAAGATAGTAGTTAAGGAGTCAAACAAAGAAAAAAAAATCATTTGTTGCTGCCATTGGACAGTAGTATCAGAATGCTGACTTGTATGTGCAAGCTGAGACATGGAGTCAAATGCTCTCAATGGAGCTATAGGAAGGGAGAGGGTTAGGTGTGCGCATTAAAAGCATTTGGAAGGAGGTTCAATTTAAGCAGAGAAGTTTTTCAAAGATGGGGTGGTTGTGGAAATATCTAAAATAGACATGGAACACCCTTTTGAAGGGTGTTGGTGTTTGGTTCTGGGGTTTGTCTTGTTGTTTCTTACTGAAATATAAATGTCTTCAATAAAACATTCTCAAATCTGACAATGGGTCTTCTCTTTACTCACTGTTGTGGTGGTCCATCTGATTTCTTTACAGTAAGCATATGCTAGACATGACACTTTTTCTTTTCTTCAAAATGGATTTACATTATAATGGTAACAAATAAATTGTTTCAGTTCTTCTTAACAAACAATATTCATTATGGTTAACAAAAATATATGTGTAAAAAGAGTATGGTATAAAACCAAGAAATCACTCACACATGCAGATTGACTCTAAAGTCGTGTATTTTTATTAGTCAAAGATATTGGCTGGCAAATCTATTTAAACAAACCTATAAAAGCAGACAACAATAGAGTTAAAAAAATGAAATGTAAAAGAATAAAAGTTATTAAAATGTGCTTTTTGAGCTTGAGCAATATTGGTTAGCATACTGGACGTGATCTTTTTCTGATTGGTGTAACGGATGTGCTAGTAATTACTTTTATTTAGTAATTGTGCTTTAGATTACTAATACTATTACTAAAATTGTGAAGAAGCAGGAGTGATTACCAGCTCTGGCCTGCAGATGGGGATACAGCATTACAGACACAACTTTTAACTCATAGTGGAAATGTACTTGAACGGTACTGAACTGTTCCTTCTAAAGGAAAATAAAACTCTCATGACAGTAGGGGAGAGCGAAAATAATGAACAAAGTAATGGGGTTAGACTAAATATAATTTTTTTAACCAACAACACACAAGCCTCTCCTACAAATGAGCACTGAAATTATAATTGTCGGACCCATGGTTTCTGTGAGGTATTGTCAATAAGTGCCAGGAGTAAAAATGTTACTATTTACCCCACCTGCAGGCAAGTTGTAACAGATAGAGGGTTAGTTGTAACACATGCATTTCAAGGCAGATATCACGCAATTAATTTAACTTCTGTTTACTTTAAATAGTAGCTATATTTCCTTAGTAAGTGGCTCATTTCTTTTTTATTCTACACAGCACAGTATGTTTATGTATTTGTCTATTGGATAAACACATTTGAATCTATTTGCATTATTATAAAATGCATTTATTTGCATCATTAGCAATAAAATATTTTTTTTCTGTTAAAACAATATTTTCTATTAAAAAACATTTTTATTAAAAAATTCCCAACATTACACTCAAAATTTAAATATATATATATATATATATATATATATATATATATATATATATATATATATATATATATATATATATATATATATATATATATATATATATTGTTTGTCCAACAGTGTGTGGCTTAATTGTAACACCCTGTTACAACTAACCCCATTGTGTCATGTTTTTCTCAAAACTGGCTAGCAGTCACTGTGTCGCTTACATATTTCAAAATGGTTCCATCTTTTAGCCTAGAAGACGGTGATCACAGCAATATAAATATATACTTCCCTTCTTAGACTTTACAGACCTGAAACTTGCTTATAGCACTTATTCATTGTTGCTCTTGGTTGTGTAAATTGCTTCCTTGTCCTCATTTGTAAGTCGCTTTGGATAAAAGCGTCTGCTAAATGACTAAATGTAAATGTATAAGATTTTACATTATATAGCCTAAATTGTCCATAGTGTATGGGTGTGAATGAGTGTGTGTGGATGTTTCCCAGAGATGGGTTGCGGCTGGAAGGGCATCAGGTGCGTAAAAACTTGCTGGATAAGTTGGCGGTTCATTCCTGCTGTGGCGACCCCTGATTAATAAAGGGATTAAGCCGAAAAGAAAATGAATGAATGAATGAATTAATATTTGGTTTGATTTTCCTTGTATCCTTGTTGATGTGGGTCAGGCTGTTACATTAATGTTGTTTTTCAGAATTTTCTTCAGATGCTGAAAAAAAAAAAGAAAACTAATTGTGAACATTGAGAAATCACGTGTCATTAAATTAATCTTACAGTTCACATTAAAACTGGAAGTCTCAATAATACATCAGCAACATTTGAAGAACTGTAATAGCATAACATGTAAAAAGCAACAAAACTAATATTTTATGCAGCATAAAATATTTTAAGCGGGCATAATGTCTTGGCTAATCAAGCCAGATTCCTGTCTGTCCACAAGTGAAATAATTAATAACATACCAAATTAAATTGAAAATGCACTAAAGCAAGGATTTCAGTAAAGATGTGCTTTCATATTAGGATGAGGAAGTACATACAGTAAAACATGTTCACACGGGAAAGCTGTGATTTATTTCTAAATTTTTTCACCTATAATCAGACATCAGATACAGTGTCCTTTCTTACAAACAAAACATGACTCCTCTGATATCAGATGTCCAAATGTTTCCACAATATTCTACGGACGGCTTTCATGTCAAAAGGGTTCTCGAAATTTCTTGTATTACTGCACCACCAATCAAACTCAAAGATGTTTTAGTATTTGAAACATCATATAAGATGCCAACATGAGGTTTAGCATTCTGCCATCTTTAAAAATTCGGGATGAAATGACAAAACCCAGACAAAGATTATGTGCAAAGGAAATGCACAGTGATTTTACCAACATTTACTTTTTGTGAACTGTAACCCTACTGAAAAAAAACAGCTTAAACCAGCCTAAGCTGGTCAGGCTGGTTTTAGCTTGTCACCCAAGCTGGTTTTAGCTGTTTTTTTCAGCAGGGAAGTGACCACTAAATGATTATACCACTTTAAATTAGTTCATGTCACATGTTTTCCGTAGCTCGGGTAACAAATAGGTTAATCAAATTAGCAGAGCGAAGAGGATACCTGTTTCTGTGCAGTTCGAGGAGATGAGTAGCAATTTATGAAGAAAGGAGGCTTAATCCTGCTCGGTTTATATCGTAGAACTCTTTGGTAAAGTGTGAGGTATGTGAAGTTGATTATTTAAGCCATATGAGTTTGTTTGTATGTATATGTTAATCGTCTTTATACACTTCATTGCTTACTTTTCTCTCTTTTCATTGTTTAGTTCATATATAGTGTCATATTTTTCTGTATACAAGTTGTATTTATTGATTTTTGTTGTTTCTTTGTGTAGTTTCATGGTGCTACGCAACGAAAGTTTAATGGCTCTCGTCTTGAGCAAAATAAAGAAAGAAGTACCTTTCAGAAACTCTCTGTCTCATTCATGGATGCCAAAGAGCAGCTAATTGAACAATCACAAATAAGGTGAAGGAGGTGTCTGTAAGGCTGTAATAACTGTTCACAAACCATTTTCTAGATCTTTCTGAATGAAATGCCTACTTTACTACATCCAATCAGTTCACAGTAGAAAAAAGCCACGCCCACAGTTTTCTCATTTAATATTCTATTTCTCTAGGAATCGCGTCACAAGAAAACATTGTGAACATTACTGCATCCAAAATGGTAAAAATCCTTGGAGTAAGGATTGATGATCAACTAAACTTCTCTGACCACATTTCTAGAACTGCTCGATCTTGCAGATTCGCACTCTATAATATCAGAAAGGTCCGACCCTTCCTATATGAACATGCAGCTCAACTCCTTGTTCAAGCTCATGTTCTCACCAGACTGGATTGTTTCAACTCTCTACTAGCCGGACTTCCATCTAACTCTTTCAAACCTCTTCAGCTGCTTCAGAACGTCTTTGAACCTAAAAGAGCACATGTCACTCCGCTACTCATCCGTTTGCACTGGCTGCCAGTTGCTGCTCGCATCAAATTCAAAGCTTTGATGTTTGCTTACAAAGCGACCTCTGGCTTTGCTCCTTCTTATCTGCTCTCACTTCTGCAGATTTATATACCCTCCAGAAACTTGCGTTCAGTGAATGAACATCCCTTGTGGTTCCATCCCAAAGAGGGAAGAAATCACTTTCCCGAACTCTTATTCAATCTGCCCATTTGGTGGAATGAACTCCCTAACTGCATCAGAATGTCAGAGTCACTCGCTGTCTTCAAGACATTACTAAAAACTCAACTATTTAGTCTCCACTTTCCTTCCTAATCTGCAACTGCCTTTCTGGCTATACCACTAACTGTACTCAAAAAAAAAAAAACTTACATTACTAATGCTTTGCTAGACTTTACACACCTGAAACTTGCCTACAGCACTTATTCATTGTTGATCTTATAGTTGTGTAAATTGCTTCCTTGTCCTCATTTGTAAGTCGCTTTGGATAAAAGTGTCTGCTAAATGACTATCCGTCTTTCGGATGAGACGTTAAACCGAGGTCCCGACTCTCTGTGGTCGTTAAAAATCCCAGGATGTCCTTCGAAAAGAGTAGGGGTTTAACCCCGGCATCCAGGCCAAATCTGCCCACTGGCCTTTGTCCATCATGGCCTCCTAACCATCCCCATATTCCAATTGGTTTCATCGCTGTCTCCTCTCCACCAATCAGCTGGTGTGTGGTGTGCGGTCTGGCGCAAAATGGCTGCCGTCGCGTCATCCAGGTGGATGCTGCACACTGGTGGTGGATGAGGAGATTCCCCCCATTGTGTGTAAAGCGATTTGAGTGCCCAGAAAAGCGCTATATAAATGTAAGGAATTATTATTATTATTATTATTAAATGTAAATGTAACTAGAACCTAAAGTTCATTGATAAACTTTGATGTTGGCTTGAGAAAGCCAACGTGACTGCGCTAGGACTGGGAATGGCAGTTGGCAAAAAGCACGGCGGCGGTTGCTAAGTGGTTGCTAGGCAGTTGCTAAAACGTTTATGGCATTGTTAGGTGGTTGCTAAGCAGTTGCTAAATGACAATGCTCGTGTACATGTTTGATCAAATGCTAATACTTAGTAGGCATTTCTAGCATATGTTATTGCATTTAGATAATCATTTATAGCATGTAGCTAATCGTTATTAGCACTTGGCTTCCATTATCATTGTTACCATGCATAGTACACAGGAAGTCCCATTTGCTAGCACGAGTCAAACAAGCCAATGGCCAGGTCCCTACGATGTTCTGATGTAGAGATATTGCTATATTTAAATGGTTGCTAGGTTATACTGTTTTATTGCTATGGGGACATTTGACAGGTTAGTGATGATACATCAAAGCTTCTTAGCAATATGAGTGATCTAAATCAACCCCGATGTTTCTATGACAGTCTTTATGAGTTTCAAAAACTGGACTTGAACATTAAGTTGGCAGTTCATTCTGTTGTGGCGACCCCTGATTAATAAAGGGACTAAGGGAATGAACATTATGTAAAATTGGCTTGCTGTATTTTTTTGAAAATACAATGCTTAATAAGTGTGAAAGTGATACATGCAAAAAAGGCTTGCCATATCAGTAAAAAATATGGAGTTTAAGTAAAAAATGGCTTACCATATTTTGAGAAAAATAATGCTTAAAAATTATTTATTGGAAAACTATAAGTCTGATAAACCTTAAAGATATAGCAACAAAATCTAACGCATCTAAATACAGCTTTTGGCCAAATTTGGGGCTTGTATAATTTTTTTTATATACTCGGATTATAAAAATTTTATATTTAACATTTTTTAATAAAAAAACAATAAGTCTTATAGGCATGAGGAAATATAGCAACAATCTTGAATGTAGAAGGCACATTTTGACCACATTTGGGTCTTGCGGCATGAACGGCCTAGGAGGAGATACGTTTGTTTTCAAGGACAGAGAAGTATAACAGTATGTTGGCTTTCTCAAGCCAACATAAAAAGAAAACAAAGGCATTGCAGCTTCTAGTTCATGCAGACTTTAAACTGAGTTGGCTAGAAATAGATGAAAATTCTTTACTAATTATAGTAACATCTTGCAACATCATGTCTTGTTTTTTTGCTTAGTTTATATGTGTTGTGTTCATAATTAAGTCAAACCGTTCCATAAGTAATTTGGAAGTGGACAGAGACTTATCTTTGGGGTGCACCAGGGGAGCATTGTGCAGTAATTGCACCATGACTAAATGTATAATTTCCACTCTTAGTGAGAATCTCCAGACACACAAGATTTTAAGGTGTTTTCTGCAGATTCTCAGTATTCTGAAGGTTGTACAGTAATATTATTTTTCATGCTCCACACAATGTGAGTGGGTAAAAATTCAAATAGATCATATTATCTGAAAGGAAAACATTTTTCAACAGTGAAATTAGGCCTACCACTTTCTCTCTATCCTGCTGCTTGGTATCTCTTCCAAATAAGCATTGCCAAACCAACAATTATTGCACATACCAACAGTACAGAAACAGCAACAGCAATCCATATGTGGTTTCTCTGAGGTTCGGCTAAAAGAAAAATTCAGAATAAGATCAGATTAAGATTTTATTTGAAACGGTATTTCATGTGTGGAAAAGATAATTACCCAAATCAATGTGATATTCTTTGCCCAGGTGTTTAATAGAGCAGGTGTATTTGTGTTTTTGTCTCTCCTCTGCTCTGATCTCCAGACTCTTCCTCATCTGGTACGTCCCGTCCCCATTGGGCAGCAGATCTCCTCCAGTGACCTCATAATCAGATACAGGCTGTCCATCTCTCAACAGGGTCAGGTTGATGTGACGAGGGTAAAACCCTGTTGCCAAACAACTCACACGAAAATCTCCAGAGTCTGAATTTGCTTCGTAAAAGAGTCTGACTTCTGGTTTCACTGTTGAGAATAAAAAAGAACTGAAAGATTTCATTATATTAGGCTAAATGTCAATTGGTTCACTATTTGTGATCATTCAGTTTACCTTTTCTATTGACTTGATCCTTCCTTTTTTCAAGGTAACCCTTGAGCGTCTTATAGCAGAATGGTTGATATAGAGTTTTATGACGGTTTTTGACCATTTCAAGAGTTTGTTCTATTTGTTCCTGTGGGATGGATAAGTTGATGTGAAGGGTAAAATTATGGTCAACATATAGCAGCGTATCTATGGTGAAACCTTCAAAAGCTTCTTGTGTAATCATTTGTCCCGGTTCACCATCATCTTTTAGCTCACACATAGCCAGAATTTGAAGGACAAAAACACCTTAAACAGATAAAAAACATCTTTAAACTAGTGTTTATATTAAAAACCACTGCATCTACAAATCAATTTTTCCATTAAATAAATCCTACAGTGTTTATAATCTAAATGCCCATTTTGCTGACTATAGTCTTAAACAATACTTACCATCAGTTTTATTTATATGTTTTTGTGCATATGCCCATCTTTGCTTAAAAGCTGACTTTGTTTTCCCATTTATATCTCCAAGAACATCTTGATCATACACATCATCTTCAGCTGTTGTGTTTCTCTTGCTGTGAGACTGTCTGTATCACCATTATAGTATAGGACACTGACATCATCCAGCATCACTACATAACTCAATTCAGGAAATGGCGTTTGTCCTTTGATGTACGTTGCAAGCATCCATAAAGAGTGAGAACCTGTGAAATTAATAGAGAATTTAAAAAAAAATCATGATTCAGAGAAATTACGTGAGGAAAATATTAGTTAATTTGTCACATAAAAAGAATATTTAAAGGTTTCTTTATGTTTCCTTGTGATCTAAAACATAAAAACAAAAATAAAAGGTGCATGTAATGTTCATTCATTCATTTTCCTTTGGCTTAGTTCCTTTATTCATCAGGGGTCACCACAGCGGAATGAACCGCCAACTTATCCAGCATATGTTTTAAACAGCAGATGCCCTGCAGCTGCAACCCAGCACTGGGAAACATCCATACATACACATTCACACACATGATTCAATTCACCTATAGCGCATGTCTTTGGACTGTGGGGGAAACCGGAGCACTCGGAGTAAATCTACGCCAACACGGGGAGTAAATGCAAACTCCACACAGAAATGCCACCAGAGCCAGCTGGGAATCAAACCAGTGACCTTCTTGCTGTGAGGCAACAGTGCTAACCACTGAACCACCATGTTGCCGGTGTATGATGTTTTTGGCAGTTAAAATTTCTTATTTCTCTCATGTTTCTTTGAACATTCTTTGAAACATACAAGATAGTGTAACTACACAAGTCAGTAAAATATACCAGTGTTCTAGTGTTTTTCAGATGTTTCAATGTTTAATGAAAAAAAAAATAATCTTAAATATTGAGTTTTTAAATTTGACCTCTGTAGTTATTATGGTGAGAGTAACTAAAAACTAATACAGAAATCATGCGATGCATTCTAACAGTCACAAGTAATCCATAATGTTTTACACTTTGAAAGCAATAGGGATCCTGTTTAATGGTGTCAGATATTATTATGGCTTTTTAATTCAATATAAAATCATGCTACAAAACATAAAGGGGTCTATTTTGACCATCCATGCGCAAAGTCTAAACCGTAGGGCGCAAAAGCATTAAGGGCGTGTCAGAATCCACTTTTGCTATTTTAAGGACTGACAAATCCGCTTTGCATCATGGTGCATGGTCTTACAGGGTTGAGCTTATTCTCTTAATGAGTTATAGGTGTGTTTTGAGAATAAACCAATCAGAGTTTCATCGCTCATTCCCTTTAAGAGTCAGTTGCATCACTCCATAGCACATTTGCTATTTACATGGCGGACTTTGTAAGTAAAAAACTGAATCCTTCACTTGCAAGAAAACCGTTGAACAGAGCAAGAATGTGAGAATGAGCCTCCTCATTCTTTAGTTTCACTTTCACTCTCGTGGATAGGGAAACGTAATGTATGCACAGAAATCCATTAGCCTATAAATAATTAATTTTTTTGTAAAGCCCAAAGATTTGATTTAAAATTATTTCTAAATTCAGTTCTAATTTCCTGCAAACTAATAAATGAACAGTAATAACAAAGTGTGGTCAAAAAATTTTGGTTAAATCTAAAATGCTGCGACCCATATGGTCTAAAGCCTGCAGGTGGGCAAATCTAATCTTGTTTTCAATAAAAGAAATATAAATATGCATATAATAAATACTACTACTACTACTACTAATAATAACATTATGCAAAATCAAATTGTTATGAATAAACTGAAAAAACTTCTCAAGATGAAGAAGGCATGAAAGTGTTTTTTATATTTATGTAGGCTAGAAAATAATATTTTTGTAAAATTTTAATCCTTTAATTCTTTTTCATTTGTAAAGATATTTGCGTATTGCTGTAAACCTTGTGTGTATTAAGCAATGTGAAAGCGAGGCACACAACTAACGCACTCTGCGCTGGACTTTAGACCTGCTTTGATCTGATCTATTAAACAGTCTATTATAGTTCTTCAAGTGCTAGCAATGCACTTTAACATACCTCATTTTTTAGACCAGAACGCCTATGGGCGCACATATGAGCGCAAATGCATTTGCTATTTAAACAGCATAGTGCAAAACATCAAAACAACTCTTGCGCCAAGCTGAAACTAGCAAACAACATTTGTGTCGTGCCTTCCTGGTGTATCATAGGGCCCAATGACACTGTCATAATGACAGTATATGTATTGACTATATGACTATATATTGATAAAGAAAGTGTTGTGTGACTCCAAAGCATTTCAGACATCAAAATATGAAGAAGTCAAATAAAAGTAAAAATATGAAAGAGTAAATGTGACACATTTTAATAAAAGTAAGTAAATACAACAAACTTTGTATTTCTGTAACTACTTTTTTATTTTTTCCCATTTTGACTTCTCACAAAGTTTGACCCCTTTTTTAAGCATCAGCGGTTTGTAACCAGGAAATGATGATTAAATAAGCATATACATTTTCAGTCAACACTGTGATTATATCTGTTCTGGTATTTTATTATGTACTTTTATTTAGGTTTTTTTTATGTGTACAAACATACTTCAACAGACTGTTCAATCACTTCCTGTGCTAAAAAATAACACTAAAAATCTTTTTGAATATGATTTTCATATGGTACATTTATTGGCAGCATATTCTGTTCAGCTACTGACCAAACTGTTTCTTTTATTTATTTATTAATTATTCTCCAGTTAAGAAACAGCAGTCAAATTTAGGTAAATATCTCTAAAACAGATTCCATTTGCAAGCTAATTTTAATGCAAATTCAATAAATTGTTTTAAAACCTTACCTTTTGTAGGTACAACTAGAAGTAAAATTTTAACCATGTTAAAGACAAAGTGTTGTACTATATGTTTGCAGTCAGCAATCACTTGAAAATTATCAACTTTAAAACACTAGAAATTCTTTATAAGATTTCTATATAAGAGCTTCTTTGCTTTTCATTTCTAGTCTCCAAGTCTCTTAAAACAAACAAGGCTTAATATGTCCTTATTAATCAGAAACTTTTCTGTTTTAAAAGCCAAGACCAACAGTGGCCGGTAAACCTGCAAAATAGACAGGGATAGTTCACCCAAAAATGAAAATTCTGTCATCATTTACTTTTGTTGAACACAAAAGATATTTCTAATAATGTTGG
The DNA here is from genome assembly GCF_052040795.2 of Danio rerio. Lineage (NCBI taxonomy): Eukaryota > Metazoa > Chordata > Actinopteri > Cypriniformes > Danionidae > Danio > Danio rerio. The sequence goes on along the minus strand of NC_141045.1, from coordinate 11,964,445 downwards.
TACCTGCACCCATTGTATTTTTTCCTACTATGAACGTCAGTGGGTCCCAGCAACAGACCATCTTCCAAATATCTTCTTTTATGTTTAAAAGAAAGAAACTCATGAAGATTTAAAACCACATGAGAGAAAATTAATAAAAAAAAACTTTTGGAGGGGGTGGGGGATGAACTATCTCTTTAAATCTCAAACACGGAATTATGTCTAATAAAATGTGTCACTAGTGATATTCTTCAAAATGTACACTTCTGTAATTTATTAAATTATAAAGTATTTTTACCATAAAAATACATTAATAAAGTGGTGGGGTACATAACTGCAGACATTTTTTAGCATAAAGCTTGCACTTGAAAGGAAGTGTATATTACTAAAAGTACTGATTATCCAACTTATGGCTTGGACCAGAGAAGATAGATTTAATTGCTCTTGTGCATCAGTGAATATTCATTGGTTCATTATTTTTACATATAGTTGTTAAATATTTATAGAAAAATACAAAAAGTATATATAAAAAAATTAGTTAACAATAGCTGTGGCTTGAGTCTTTAGTAAAACTCAAGATGACCTTTAAGATGACTTAAAATGAAAAAAGAATAATACAAAAATGTACAAACAACTATAAATCAGGGTATGTTTTTTTCCAGGTTAATTAACATAGTTTAAGTATATTAAAACAAATAATAGATGACTTCAATCTAAAAGCAAAACAACATTTGAGGTAAAATTATAAAGACATTTATAATTATATTAATGAATTCCAAGTTAACACAATGTTTCACCAGTACATTGTCAATTGCTTTGTTCCTCAGATTCAAAAAAGCTGTGTCAGGATGGTAGTTTCTAATTTTCTTTGGGTTCTATAAAAATAAGGTTTTGTTGTTGTTTAATGTATTTAATGTATCACATTTAAGGTCCAGTTTAACTGGAAATTGTCAACTGAAATGGAATAAGTAGGGGCCGATTTTTATATTTACTCATCTCTAAGCTTTCGTTTGCAGTAAACTAACAGTTGGAGTAACAAGGCATATAATATTTGACCCAAGCCATCAAACTGATGTCAACAAAGAATATAATTACTTTTCCAGAGCAGAAGCAAATGGTCAGATTTTGATTAAAACTAAAAACTGTTTTCAGTTAGCTAAAAATAAAAATTATTTAGATTATAAATATGATAGATAATTTAATTTGTACACAAAATAAAATAATAATAATAATTAAATAATAAAAACTGAGTCCAGCAATATACTGTATGCTTAATCACTTAAGAAAACAAGCCATTTGGTTAAGTGTGCTTTTTTGAAAAATGGGTCATACATCTGATATTTGCAAATTTAGGGAATATGTCTCTAAAGTAACAACATTCTTTTACACATTTAAAACATCAGTAGCATTTTAATAAAAGCCTACAATCATACAACCAGCTGAAACATGTATAGACCTAGTTTTCATTTAGGCTCCCTAAAAATCCCACTTTTACATTTTTAATGTCATTGTTTGAGAAGCGAGGATTGATGTAGCCTAACTGTCTATGACGCAGCAAAACACATATGCAGCTATGAAAAAAGGTCTCCTGCCTTTGCTTTGAGTGCTGTTGTGTGCGTCTATAATGAACCGTCAGTACACAAGAGAGTCGTTTTGGCGTTTGTACGCTATTAGCAAGACATTCAGAAAGAACGAGGTTATGCTCAGCAAGGGCGTTCGGCGCATTCGCGTGCTGAAACACGTTTAAGTAAGACGATCGCTAGTTGTGAATCTCTGTATATGATTACGTCATCATGCTGTTATAATAGGAATTACTATGTCAAGTGCCTTAGAAGTTCTTTTTAGGTTGTTTTATGCCTTGCCAGTTTTTGAGTACTTTCGGTTTGCATTGCATAACGTGTTCGGCTAGTGGATAATATGTTGTGTAGCCATGCATATGCCCTGACTTTATACACTGTGATTATAGTGGATGTGGTTTTTGAGGTCCAATCATGTTATGCAGATTGTTTCTTTGTTTCAGTTTCATTGTAGAACCACACTACTCATATACCGTATGAGTATTTTTACAACCACCTCAGCGTTCGATAATAGACTACTCAAATTGATTAAAATGTACTGCCTGATTCACTGTGTTCTGATCGATTTTAATACACTATAACAATCTAAAATGTTTGAAAATGTTGTTTAAAAATTTGTTATTTCTTTCTTTTCTAATTCTTTTGATAGGCCTATATGAATATTAAAATTCAATGTACTTGTACTTTTTTACAACTTTATACCACAAAATAACATAATTTGAACAGTGATTTTTTCACAATTTATCATCGCATAGCAGTCAAAAACGGGAAAATGTAGTTCAGTACAAAAACAAGGCATTCTGGACCTTTCGCTGTGGGCATGATCAACAGTTAACACGGCCCAAGTAAAAAAAAAACCTTGGACACCCCGACAACCACATTAGAAAACTTTCACTTCCGTTTACAATGACGCGAATTAAAGTATATAAACAATGTAAACATCTTACCATAAGACGCAAGTGGAAATGTAAGTGAAAAAATTAGGAGTACTGACTCTGTACATTTGTACTGCATGTCTTTAGTCTCAGCCTTAACTCGGTCAGAAGAAACTGGAAAAGGACTTAACTGACCGGGGTTTCATGTGTCGTTTCCTGCCCACTCACTACTGATTGGTTGAGAGGTTTGTTTTTTATGGATAAATAGTTGTGCGTCCTGGTTTCTTTTCCTGACCAGCTTTCCTTTATCCGCCTTGCAGCCAGAGCTCACTTAATATTGGATGGGAAGTTTATTTTTGTACTCACGACCTGCCTGGAAACCCCACATTAAAAAAACTATGGTAGTTCAAAGTAAATATTTTAGTGTTTTGAACTATACTACAACAGTACTTGAAATAATCTGTGGTAATATAATTATACTACATCTGCTAATATGTAAATTACATACTGTACAACGGTTTCAAATAGCATAATGTATGCACAGTATTATACGCTGTAGTATGGTTTTAAAACACTACTATGTATTACAAAAAATTTCTGAAAAAAAATTCTCGTGGGACTTTAGCTGTGCATCTCCCTGAAAACAATTACACAAATAATTGAATAAATGGTTGCCCAGTGATGGGTTGCTGCTGGAAGGGCATCCGCTGCGTAAAACATATGCTGGATAAGTTGGTGGTTCATTCCGCTGTGGCGACCCTTGATGAGTAAGGGACTAAGCCGAAAAGAAAATGAATTAATTAATTGAATGCATTTTCATCAGAATCAGCCCTTTATTTAATTACATTTAAAATTGCATTGCAGACACAACTTTAAAGTATCAACACGGAAAAATATTTACAAAAAATTTTAAACATTCAGGGTGAAATGGTGGTGCAGTGTACTGCTGTCACCCCACAGCAAGAAGGTCGCTGGTTCGAGCCTCGGCTGGGTCAGTTGGCATTTCTGTGTGGAGTTTGCATGTTCTCCCCGTGTTCGCGTGGGTTTCTTCTGTGTGCTCCGGTTTCCCCAACAGTCCAAAGACATGTGGTATAGGTGAACTGGGTAAGCTCAAATTTTCCTTGGTGTATGTGTGTGTATGAGTGTATGTGTGTGTTCCCCAGAGATGGGTTGCAGCTGGAAGGGCATCCACTGCATAAAATAATGCAGGATAAGTTAGTGGTTCATTCTGCTGTGGCAACCTCGTACTAATTAAGGGACTAAGCACAAAAAAAAATTAATGAATGAATGTATACTATCGATGTTCTAATTGTACTATGTAAAAGACAGGAAGTACTGAATTGTTTCTTTTAAAAATGACAATACATTTGATGTACACTTTACTAGGCACACTTACTAGTACCGGGTTGGACCCCCTTTTGCTTTCAGAATTGCCTTAATCCTTCGTGGCACAGATTCAACAAGGTACTGAAAATATTCCTTAGAGATTTTGGTCCATATTGACATGATAGCATCACAAAGTTGCTGCAGAACTGTCAGCTGCACTCCATGATGGGAATCTCCCATTCCACCACATCCCAAAAGCTGCTTTATTGGATTGAGATCTGATGACTGTGGAGGCCTTTTGAGTACAGTAAACTCATTGTCATGTTCAATAACCAGTCTGAGATGATTCACGCTTTATATTAAATTATGACCCTACCAACCAAATATTGCAGCAGAAATTGAGACTCATCAGCAGGCAATGTTTTTCCAATCTTCTATTGGCAAATTTTGGCTGAGCCTCTGCAAATTGTAACCTCAGTTTCCTGTTCTTGGCTGACTGGAATGACACCTGGTGTGGTCTTCTGCTGCTGTAGCCTATCCGCCTCAAAGTTGGACGTGTTGTGCATTCAGAGATGCTCTTCTGCATACCTCTGTTATAGCAAGTGGTTATTTGAGTTACTGTTGCCTTTCTGTTCAGCTCGAACCAGTCTGGCCATTGTCCTCAGACCTCTGGCATCAACAAGGCATTTGCGCCCACAGAACTGCCGCTCACTGGATATTTTCTCTTTTTCGGACCATTCTCTGTAAACCCTAGAGATGGTTGTGCTTGAAAACCTCAGTAAATCAGCATTTTCTTAAATACTTAGACCAGCCCGTTTGACACCAACAACCATGCCACATTCAAAGTCACTTAAATCCCCTTTCTTCCCCATTCTGATCCTCGGTTTGAACTGCATCAGATTGTCTTGACCATGTCTACGTGCCTAAATGCAATTAGTTGCTAAAAAGTGGCCGGTGAGTGTATATTTTGTTGATTTTTCTTGTACACATTTTTGTAGTTAGACAAACACAGTGTGTATCAAACACACTCTATACCCTTGAGATATTTTAAGCCAGTGTGTTCAAAATGTGATTTTCAAATTAGCCACAGGTGTTTGCTATCAAATTATTTTATTTATATATATATATATATATATATATATATATATATATATATATATATATATATATATATATATATATATATATATATATATATATATATATATATTGTCTTTGCAGCACAAACAGAAATTGCACAGTTCAATTTTAAACAGCAAAATTATACAATTTAATAGTTTGTGTTTTACACACTCTGGACTGAGATGTGACACATTATGATTACCACCAGCATAAGATGTAACAATAAAATAAGAACTGTGACCAAAAATGGATTTAAAAAGCTTTTTATTTAAGATTGTGTATCTGTGTAACAAAGCTATTTTTGTCTATATTCTGAATACCAGCAGATCTACCTCACAGATAACATACATGTTCAAAACTTTTCTTGCAATGACTGAATGAGCCGTTTTTAATGAATCTGAATGAATAATTATGTGACTAAGATTTTTCTGTTTAAATTTAATAAACCCTGTATTTTATTTTAAATTACTTTATATTTCGATACTTAGCATTTGGAAAATATTAGATTATTAAAAATATATATAGATTTTATGTGAAATATGACATATGTAAGATAGAATTTTCCTTAGAATATTGAACTCTGCTATGATATGCTATGATATGCTATGATATACTATAAAATAGTATAACAAATAGCATCTTATATAATGAGATAAAGCATGTCCATTTAAATATGTAATTTACCAAAGATGTAAAGTGTTGGAAAAGTTTGAATATGCACCTAAATGTGCTCGAAAAGTCCTTAAATTTGACTTTGGACTTTGTGTAAGAACCCTGTGTTTGTCGAAATAACCCATTAGAAGTTACTGTACAGGTTATAATCAGCTTATTATCCCTCAAAATACTTAAAAAGTTTCATAACCAATGAGATGATATTGAATTAAATATATGAATTTGGATCACCGAAGCATATTTATTACACAAAATACTGAAAAAAGCTGACTCAATAGTAAATCTATAATTCAAAGCCTGATTACTGTCCATCTGATGATGCTCTGTAAATGTTTTATGTTATTCTCTAAAGGCTCTTATATAGAGAAATACAGTGATACAATTTGGGCAACACCCATTATGTTTAAGCAGACTGAGCCACCAGCCAGTCTGTGATGTCCTCCTGGTTTTCAGCCACCCATTTTATATTGGCTTTTGTCTTCTCGATGGCCTGTTCCAGAGCTGCTGTCGCTGATCCAAAGCCGATCTCAGAATTATCACTTTTAAACTTCAGCAACTTTTCACATGATTAGAAATATGAATAAAAAATATTCATGTCAAAATTTTACATGGTTTCATTAAATTCATGAGTCGTGGTGATAAGACAATATTAAATTATTTAGAAAACTCTCACCTGCTCAAGTTCAGCTTCAGTTGAAAAGGTTTTGGTTATGCCACTTATAAGGCTGGCAAAATTAAATGATCCAACGCCATACCTAATGACACAATTTAAATATGTCAATTATGTGCCTGTATTAAAAAGTACACTTCAAATCACCAAAAAAATTTTATATGAATATTAATGTACAAAAAGCTCACTCTGTGAACATATATTCCCATTTATTCCTGACAAATTCCCATGCCAGCTTCTGACCATCAGGATTACTAGCAATATACACAATCACAGATGTGGCGTCCTGTTTACGGATCATTGATGGGTCCAGCGTGTAGCCAAGGTACCTATATTTATGATAGTAAAAAAATAAATAAGATAAAGTAAAAAAAAATAAGATAAAAAGTTATATGAATAACTAATTTCAAACCTTTTTAAAAGAGTTTGATTTTTTGCACAAGCCAGGGATGACATGAGTTTGTCAGCTTCGATGGCGGCGTTTTTAAACATCGTCCACCCGAAGTCCCACTCTTCAGCTCCCCCTGTGGCAATAGCACTGCAGTACACTGTGGACCTCAAATTGGGGTGAATCCTTTAAACCAGAAACTTCAATTAGACATACTCAGTGCTTAATTTGTAAATGAATAATTCCCAGAACAAAACTAGGAAATAAAAGTTACTGTGATCGGCGTCCACCAAACCATTTCAGTTTTCTTGGAAAACATGACATCATTAAACGGTAATATCGCAAAAAAGAGCCTCACATTTCTGAATGGTCTTTTATTATTTTGTGTCATGTATAACATTATAGGTCAGTCATGGATAATAAAACATTTAGCTACAAACTTAAATCGTATGAACAATCACTATTCAGTCCACTTCACTATTATGGCCAAGTGGAAAACAAATAATTTAATGACTTACTCCGTCTAATCTACAAGAAGAGCCCAGTTACCTCTTCTGTTATGTTTTCTGGCTGACTTGAGATCCTTTCTCCTGCTATCCAGATCCATTTGCACAGTTTCATCTTATCAAGATCTCTTTTGATCAGGATCATTATTAGATTTACTCGTGGTTTTAAAAAATTAAAATATGCATGACTGGCTCTTTGCCATTTTGAAAATACAAATATTACTTAGGCAAGCCACTATGCTATTATTTATTTTCGCTGCTCTTTGTGCGTGAAACAAGAATCACCAACCAATGAGACTGATTGTAAACACACACGTAGGTATTCACCATGCACAAGTTAATGCCGGATTTAATAAAATAAATACCGAAACAAAACACCAATATCGGAATTTTTTTCAGAACAGGATCCGGCTTAAATTAAGCATTGGGTATGTTTATTAAATAATGTTGCTATACTAATAAAAGGTCATCTAACATTTTGTCCACATTCTGATTCCTGATGCACCAAGCTGACAAGAGCTAACACCATGTAACAACAAGATTCCAGTAACAAGCAATTGGCAGTCTGTGACGCAACATGACAGAAACATTTAAATACCAGCCACTACAATCGAATCGAGATGTTAAAGGCTTAATTTAATCCAAGTATTACATATTGAACCTCTTTAAGATGATTAATAGGCCACTGAATGACTCATGTTGTTGATTTGCACTGTCATAGTTTGGAGTTTCATTTTCAAATCGTCTGCTATTGCTAAGTATTTTATTATTAAGATCTGAAGTGAACCATCTGCTGCTGCTTTCAGTAGTATGGCAATAAATGTTATGTAAAATGGTATTCAAAGTCACATAGATAGAATTCAACACTGAAAAAGCACACAATCTGTACCTGAGGGGATCTTTGTCATAGTAGTTTATGCTGTTGTTCTGCTGAGGCATTGTAGAAATAGGCAGCATTTCAAAAATTGAAATTTTGCGTATCATAGTCGCAGATGTTTAGGACAAAAACTTATTTTAAGATGCAACAGACCTTTCAATGCATGTCACAGTGCTACGTAGCATGTAGTTAGGACACAGTATCACTGTAGCATTATAAAGTTAAAGAGTTTACAGGTGTTTGCAAACTAGTATGTGCTTTCAAAAATTATCATCTACATCAGGAGCAGATATCAATATTGATCTATGATATTTATCAGGTATATCTGTATCACCTGATAAATTATTTTATTTTTAATCTTACTAGTATTTGGCAGATAAGAAAATTATTTTTTTCACTGCTCTTTTATTTAATAGAAAAATCACACACCCATTTTATCTTTTGCCTCTGTATTGTTATTTTAAAAAGGCTCCAAAAATTCACATTATAGGGATAGTTCACTCACAAATGTAAATCTACTGACTATTTACTCTCTCACAAGTGGTTTCAGATCTTTATGGGTTCTTGATGAACACTAAAGAAGACATTTTGAAGAAAGATGAAACCTGTAACCACTGACATCCTTATATAGTAGGAGTAACAAATACTGTGGAAGTCAATGGTTACAGGTTTCCAGCTTTCTTCAAAATAACTTCTTTTTCGTTCAACAGAAGAATGAACACAAAGGGCTCTATTTTGACGGTCCATGTGCAGAGCGCAAAACGCAGAGCGCAAACGCTTTCAGGGCGTGTCAGGACGCGTTTTTGCTAATTTAAGGACGGGAAATCTGCCTTGCGCTTCGGCGCATGGTCTAAAAGGGTTGAGTTTATTTTCTTAATGAGTTATAGGTGTGTTTTGAGAATAAACCAATTAGAGTCTCATCTCCCATTCCCTTTAGGAGTCAGCTGCGTCGTGCCAAGAGCGCACTCGCTATTTACAGGACGCAAAGTAAGTCTAAGTGGAAAAAATGAGCATTTCACAAGCAAACAGTTAACAGTTAACAGTTTTTTTAACAGAAAACTGTTAAAAAGAGCATCTACTGGCTGAGAATGAGAGATAATGGATCACTTTCACATTCGCTCTTGGATAGGGAAACCTTTACGCACATACATCAATTAGTCTATAAATAAATACTTTTGTTTGTTAAGCTCAAATATTCGTTTCAAAAACTATTTCTAAATTCAATTCTAATTTCCAGCAAATGAATAAATGAATAATAATAACAAAGTGTGCTCAAAAACCTGAGTTATATCCTAAAACACATGCTGTGCCACATATGGTCTAAAACCTGACAGGTGGGCAAATCTAAGCTTGTTTTTAATAAAACAAATATAAATATGGATATAATAAATAATACTGCTAATAATAATAACATTATACAAAAGCAAATTGTTATGAATGAACTGAAAAAGCCTCCTAAGATGAAGAAGACATAAAAGCAGTGATTTTTCATATTTATGTAGACTAGAAAATAAAATGTTTTTTAATATTTTAATGCTTTATATTGATATTCTATATCTATTCTTATTATTATTATTATTATTATTTATTATATATATCCTTAATATTTTTTTTTTTCATATGTAAAGATATTTGCCTATTGCACTCTTGTGCGTATTAAGCAGTGCGTAAGCGAGGCGCAACTCTGTGCCGGAGTTTAGACCGGGTTAGTTTTGGTCTAATGAAAAATCTGTTTTAGTTTCTTAAAATAGCGACGCGCCAGCGGTCCGCCTCAGAACGACTTCCTTTTTAGACCAGAACGCCTATGGGCGCACAAATGAGCGCTAATGCATTTGCTATTAAAACAGCGTAGCGCAACGCCTCAAAACGACTCTTGCGCCAAGTTGAAACTACCAAAAGACTATTGTGCCGCGCCTTGCACCACACTGTGTCGGGTTTATGATAGGGCCCAAAAAGGTTTGGAACAAGTGAAGGGTGAGTAAATGAATTTGTCCTTTTAGATTTGTATTTACTGGCCTCTATATTTATTGGTTTTTCAAATATAAATAGTTATCTGTTATTGATGCTGACTAAAATTTCCAAATATGTGCATGTCTAGGTCTCTATAGTTCGTACTCCTCATGGAAAAAGGGAAATTAGAGCAGCACAACACTGCAAAAACTACTGACTCTATGAATAATTGGCTTGATCTGTCAAAGGAGTACCAATTGCTCAAATGCATTCTGAATATACTCACGGGTTGTGGTTTGGCTGGTCCATCCATTGTTTGTACCAGCTTGAAGTGAGATTTTGACATTCATCTACACCAGTGCTGCAGGCGAATCTAATTGCATTAACTTGATTATACCTACAGAATGACAATACAAAAAATAAATCAAATGTCAATTATTTATGACTTTTTTATGATACAATTTTGGCATCACTTGAAAATGTCATTATTTATGGATTACTTACTGGTCTGTATGGCCAGAGGGAACATCAGACCAGTCTTCAGTAATAGTCTTGAAATAGTCAAAAAGTGGGGTCACCTGCTTTTTAGTGTAGCTCTACAACAAGAAATGCAAAATTTATAAAAATAGCATGCCTATGTACATACTTATACAACAGACCCAATTATCAAGTATGATTTATTTTTAACATCGATTAATTATTAGAACAAACCTGTAAGAGTCGATAGACCTCAGTTTGTGTAAACATGAGGTAGAAATAATCCAAGTTGTTGAGGGCAGACTGCCACGGCATATATTCTCTTTCTTCAGATAAGTATGTGGTTGTTTTTAGTGCTAAAGTGACAGGAATTATCTTAGCCCTTGAAAAAGAATTCAGATTACATTGAAATTTGCATTCACATATTATAAGTAATAACTATTTCTTTTGACCCCAGAGTAATAAAGGGACTAAGCCGAAAAGAAAATGAATGAATGAAATATTTTCTTCTTAGTTCTCTTCATTTGTGCTGCATATCTCTTTACCTTGCGAGATTAAATGCATCGTCTACTATCTGAGCTCTGTTGATGACTGAAATGACCTGTATGAAAATTATGCAGTAATAACATATGAAAGACAGATAAATGTGGCTAATTTGATATTAAATCTAATCATGTCTATGTGAATTTACCTTGTGATTCTCTGCCAGCTGATTTAAGAGACGTTCCCAGTTCCCAATGTCATAATTCACTCTGTAATACCCTGTGATGTTCAGGTTCAGAAGCACCCACTCACTCCCAGTCGTCTTCATATCATTATATACAGCTATATGTTGAAAGATAATTATGTAAATCTGTTTATTATACATAAAGAGTGTTTGTTGGTTTCAGAACTGCCTGACAGGATAAAATGACATAATCAAAACATGTTTTTGTGTTCATACCAGTTCTTTCCAAAAGCCAAAAGCGTGACTGCACCATCTTTGATTTCATCCAGTTAATGGGTACAATCCATTCATAGCTAAAAGAATCAGTAGAAATAGTATTAAACACTATAGAAAACAGGCGTAAATGGAACACTACAGTGGTCAACATTTGAAGTGATTCAAAACCTTGCATCAAAGTTATTTTAAACCTTTAAACGACACTCAATTTTGTCTTAGGACAATTTTGTTGATCCACTCCAAATGTTGACCACTTCTGCAGCTTCTGAAATGACTTTAGGCCTACTTGAATGGAGACGTCCTCTGCAGAGAAGACTCGGGATCCAGAAGGAAGTGCATCTGAGAGACCTGACCAGTCGTAGTGTTGACCGTGACCACAGGGAAACCCATTTGAAGAACCCAGCGGTCCATGATTACTTTAACACTTAAGGGAAGTACTGTTCCAGTCTTATTAACAGCCTAGATGTGTTACAGGGATAGTTCACTCAAAAAGAAACATCATGTCATCATTTACACACTCTTTATTGGTTAATACGTTTCAGAAGGAATTATTATTATTATTTATTTATTTTATTTTTTTGTCGTCGGTTATTTTGATACATCAGCACATACAAATACAGTCTCAGTCATACAGTGGGAAAGAATTATTTTTGAAATATTCTGTGACATAACTTACACCTTTAAAAAGAGTAATGAACCACTAGAGGGCAGTACTGACAAACATTACGTTTTCTGAGAACTTCTATGTAAACATTAGTCAAATAATTACGTTTTAAATGCATTATATTGACATATTTAAGTTTATATTTAATTTTGAGGTAACTTACAGTTTGAAGGTGATCCCACAGATCCTCACCGACTGTATTTTGATCGGCAAACATGGTGAGATAAGTCTTTTAAGAGGAAAACATAATATAATTTTACTTTACTGCATATATGGAGCATAAACATTAAACTTAGAAACAAAACACACGTTATTATCACATGCAAGAGGATGCATCTTACATTTAGTCCCTGAACGAACACAGGCTCTGTGAGGAAGTCTGACAGCATTCTCAACACCGACGCCCCCTGCAGGTAATGAATAAACATTGAGTTTTTTCTTATCAGTGTTCTTCAAGTTTATCAAGTGTACTGTACCTTGCTGTAGGAGACAGTATCAAACTGCTCAATGATCTGCTCGGGTTTTATAATATCTTCCTCTTTAGAAGACAGCGGATGAGAGGAGGCCAGAGCATCCACAGCAAAAACGCGGTGTACGTCTTTAAGAATGATCAAGTCTTTCTGTGAAAACGTACAGGAAAGGGAATAATATAAATAAATAACCTAACATAATATAAAGTATTATCTGTTTCCTTTTTTATTGTTTTAAAAATATATTTTTGTCAGTTATTTTAATGTCTCCATTTGGCGTGTGGTGACTCGGGTGGTGACGTAGGGAAACAAAGAGCGGGTGTTACCAGAGTTACTCCAGATTTATTTTGAAATTTCTCTCAAAACGTTTGAGACTCAGGACGAAGAAGCAAATATTTGAGCTGTTAAATGTCGGTAGGCGTTTCAACGATTATAGGTGAGCTTTGTTTAAGGTAGTCAATGGCAAAACGTTTATCAACGTTTTTTTTTTTTTGTCACATTAAATTTGTTTGTAGATCTGAGGCAGGATGTAAGGCTGCCACATGGAAATGAACAGATCTTTACAAAAGACAGTTGCAGTTAAACCACGGTAAGTTAACGTTAAACTCAAAACAAACTTGCTTTTGCTACACTAATTCTTTAAAGTTTTTATATAACCTTTGTATACAAAAATCTGTAAGGGACTTTAAAAAGGTTCTAGATCACCCATATAAAGTTTTTATTTTTTTTGTCTTAGAGCACCTAAACTTCTCAGTTTTTTTTTTCAAAAGATTGGCTATTTGATTTTTATTTTCTAAAATGATTTGTCAGCTGCTGTATATTATAGAGTTTGTAAATTTAAAAAAAAGTACATTATGTTTTATTATTGCTTAAAAAAATGAACATGACGTTACCCTGACTAAACTCTAAATAGAGTTCATTTTAAAAGATGTAAATGTTTTTAATTGATTTTTGCCACATGTAGCATTAATTTGTGAGCACTCACCACGTTCCAGGATGGTTCTGCAAAGTCTGCACCAAGATACGACACATAAGATGCAAAACCTTCATTCAACCAAACCTCATTCCACCATTTTAGAGTCACAAGGTTGCCAAACCACTGAGCAGTAAAACACATAAAAAACATGATATTATTATATTACACATCATAGGTATTATACATTTAACTTGTCATATTTTTGTGAATACAAGTACCATGTGAGCCAGTTCATGGGCAATAATGGTGGCTGTTCTTTCTTTGTTTGCATTAGATGAGACGGTTGGATCGTATAGAAGGTTAGATTCTCTATACATCACCAGACCCCAATTCTCCATCGCCCCAAAGTAAAAATCAGGAAGGGCAATCTGGTCTTCAAGTGAGAGAAAGAGTGAAAAGAATTAATTTCCCCTAAGCCAATAATATAATAACATTCATGAGTTGATATAATATAAACCCACCTGATTTAGAAAGTGGATAAGGTACATTGTAATAGTTTTCAAAAAACTTCAGGATTGGGCCTGTTATATTCAGAGCATAATCACCATGGCCGTCCTCAATGGCTTTCTTACGGGCCCATATCCGTATCTGCTCAGAGCAAACATCATTTAGTCATACGCATTACGAGCACATATGCAGTTAGGGACATTTTGTGCTCAATAAACATAATTTTTATCTGTTAAAACAGCTTTACAGCTCATGAGAGGCGAATGAGAGCTGTACCAAGGTGCCATCTGCTGATGTAACATTAGTGTAGTCACTGACAACCAGTGCCAATAGATACGAGGACATGATCTTTGTGGGTTCAAATGTTGTCACTGTAACTGGCTGTCCATCAACAATGGTGTCCACGTTTTCTAAATAAGGAAAAAAAGCAGTAAACCTACATTAAAGCTGTATAAGTCAATTCAACAATGTTTTCTAATTCAAATCAGTCTTAATTCTGCATTAGCAAGTTTTTAAAAGTGAAGGGTACACATTAGGGGAATACAGTCTTTGGTGGTTGTTGCTAGAAGGGATACAGCTGCGGCTGTAAATATTATCGATTAAATTAGCCATTACTTGTATTTCATTAATGTCTAGCCCTACCCCAACCCTAAAGCCAACCATCACAGTAATGTAAAGCAGTAATTATACTGAGTATTATTCATATTATTAATTAAAATACCCTTTAAATAGTATTTTATTTACATCTTCCTCTCTTCCAACCCTAAACCCAACCCTCACAGTAATGTAAAACAGTAATTATACTGAGTATTATTCATATTATTAATTAAAATACCCTTTAAATAGTATTTTATTTACATCTTCCTCTCTTCCAACCCTAAACCTAACCCTCACAGTAATGTAAAACAGTAATTATACTGAGTATTATTCATATTATTAATTAAAATACCCTTTAAATAGTATTTTATTTACATCTTCATTTCTTCCAACCCTAAACCTAACCCTCACAGAAATGTAAAACAGTAATTATACTGAGTATTATTCATATTATTAATAAAACTACCCATTAAATTGTATTTTATTTACATCTTGTCCTCTTCCAACCCTCACAGTAATGTAAAACAGTAGTTATACTGAGTATTATTTATATTATTCATTACACTACCCATTGCATTGTATTTTATTTACATCTTGCCCTGTTCCAACCCTAAACTCAACCCTCACAGTAATGTAATACAGTAATTATACTGAGTATTATAAATATTATTAACTAAACTAAGTATTAAATTGTATTTTATTTACGTCTTGCCCTCCTCCAACCCTAAACCCACCCCTCACAGGAATGTCATTAGAACTAACCAATCTCCATTCCATTGGACAGGGCCACGGTTCCTCTATCATGGATGAGAGTGATGTGGAAAACGGCTTTCATTGCAGGCTCATCGAAACATGGGAAGGTCTTGCGAGCATGTGTGGGATGCATCTGGCTGGTGGCAACTATCCTGGAGGAAGTCATTATTGTCATATCTGCAAGATACTTTGTTCCTAACAAAAAATGGTAAGTGCAGACAGTAAAATCCACACTGGGTTATTAGTAAACCATTGTGTATAAAAATAGGTATTTTATGTGTTCAAACAACGTGTGCATGATGATTGAACCCCTCACACATGAGAACTTCCCTCTATCATATAATGCTTAAACATAAACATAAAAAGCTGCTTTATGGCTGCTGTTAGTGTCTTCTCTTTTTTATATGAGGGTGCAAAGGTCAGACAGGTATAAAGCTCCTGAGAGACTCCTGAGAGAAACAAACATGTGACCTGCCAACTAAAATAGCCAAGATGATGATCTTAATGCAGATCTGAATGTCTTGCAGATCTTAAAAATCTCATATGGACTTACTTTTTCTCTCCGTCCTCATCGTATTCACTACGGTACAACCCGGCCAGGTCGTCTGCAAGTTCTCCAACAAACTCAGTGTAAAGCACATAGAGCTCTCCAGCTTTGAGTTTACCATTCAGTTGCAAGACAAGGTACTGCGTCATCTCCTCTATCCAGGTTTTCTTCACTGAAGGCACCTCTGAAGTACTAAATGCTGATAGTTTGGCCAGATATCCATCTTCTGAGGTCAGGTTCAGCTTATTGCAGTGAATTATGATGATATCAGTCTCCCGCAAACATTTAAAGACCACGCTGGAATTTCCAGTAAACACATAGAGGCCGTGATCATCCGGCTGGAGTCGAGGCCAGAGAGTGATGTTGTAGTAGTGTGGAAACAGAGTGTCTGGTAGACGATACTCTTTCCAAGGCTCGACATGAGATTCAGTTGTTGGAAGGAGTTGAACGGTCCACAAACCAACAATGGTGGCCAGTGAAGCCATTCCCAAGAAGGTGCATCCAAGGCACATTGCGCTAAAATGGATTCTCTTCATGCTCCCTATCAGTTTAGGTCAGCTACAATCAGCCCAAACAGATGTTATTTTATTTATTCTTCCCACCTTTTCTCCTCCCAAAGGGTATAATGGCTCATCTATTAACACCGAGACTGGCTAGTGAAAGAATTTGGAAATCTGATAAGTTGAGGTGCACTAGGATAATATACCATGCCATGTGTCTTTCCTGACATGTTTATGCAGCCATTACTCTTAAGTAGAATGTGACGGTGAGAATCGTGGGAAGGAACTCATGAAAACAAACATGGATGCGTCTCAGTCGTGAAATTATCTAATGTAAACAAAAAATATATTATGGTTTGGTTTAAATTTTATGTTTAATTATATTAGAGGCCAGTTTATAATAAGGCTACACACTCAAAAATATGTTTGCTGATTGTTCAAACTACTTATTTAAAATGAGCTATAATGTATTAAGCTAATTGGCTAACTTAATTCTTATTATGTTGTATCAACACAAATCCATTGTGTGGAAATCAGCATTTTTTACAATGAGGCATAAATGATGAGGGTATCGAAATTCTTTGCTTCTGTGGTGCATCGTGATGTAGACTAGGATGATTCGGTATTGTTTTAGTAACAGACCATACCTAGTTATGATGTACTGAAGGTTTCCTGACTTACTTTGTTGTGGTAGCATATATGGCAATGGAGGCAACACGTGTGCAAGTAATTAAAAAGTGCATCATTGATTCATTGTTGATGCATCGTGATATCATTCATTCATTCATCCCTTATTTATCAGGGGTTTCCACAGTGAATGAACCGGCAACTATTCTGGCATATGTATAATGAAGCTGATGCCCTTCCAGCTGCAACCTATTACTGGGAAACATGGTGATATCAATGACATGATAATTATTATCAAACCAAACCATGAAACCAGTGTACTGTAGTTTTGCAGCCCTACTAAATGATAAAACAAATATTCAACAGTATCACCTTTGCCAACTGTTTGGAAAACTATGCATCATCCAGGCATTCTTAAAATGAAATGTTTCATTGTTTTGTTTTCCTCGAGTGATTCCAATGAAGAACTATTTTTGGTTTCTCAAAGAACCTGTTGGCGTTTCTAAAAAAACATTACAAATATTAAAAAAACACTGACTAGAAAAATTCAATTGACGCTAAAGGTTCTTCATGGTTCTCCACTGATGCCAACAAATAAACTTTATTATAAAAAGTGAGATTTAAAACATCAACTTATGTCTGTGATTGCATCTCATTTCCTTTAAAGGATGCATTCGAAGGGCACTGCATCATCATGGAGCAATGAAGGCTGTCTTTCAAATGCAGCCTCCAAATGTTTCCCAGGTAATAAAGGATACAACTGGTGGATCCTTTATGGCCTTGAACATACCTAGATTCATTGTCTGCTGATAATGGCAAATTAAAAGGATTAAAAGTATTAATTAGGTTTTATTTTACTTGTCTATAAATAAACATGTTAAAAAACAAAAAGAGTATGAAATGTCTTACTAAAAGTGATTTTACTATCAGATCGCTTAAAATAAGTTTTAAAATCACTTTGAAAAAAGTAATTACAAGTTTTATTACCACTTATTAACGGCGACTATGATAGTTACTAGGAGAGGAGATCGGTCCTCTGTAGGCTTGATCGTCTCATTTCAAAACACTTTGTTTGGCTTGTGTGGTTTTCAAGGACTCATCTTTGAAGTGTGCATCATTTCCAGCACACAAAACTCCATTGCAAACAAATGGCTTTGCAAAATATTATGGGCTATTCATTTCAATAGGAATTATTTCACTTTCAATAGGAATACAGATTTCACTTAAAAATTCAAGCAGCTTGGTTTGAAAGTGACAAAAATCTGCTGAAATAAAATTATTCTTTTGAATCAAAGTTTGTGGCTCAGTGGTTAGCACTGTTGCTTCACAGAAAAAATAACGTTGGTTTGAGTCTCAGTTGATATTTCTGTGTGGAGTTTGCATGTTCTTTTTACAGTAATTCACAGTCCAAAGACATGCGCTATAGGTGAATTGGGTAAACAAAATTTGCCATAGTATGTGTGTGAATGTGAGAGTGTTTGGGTGTTTCCCAGAACTGGGTTGGGACTGGAAGAGCATCCGCTGCGTAAAATATATGCCGAAATAGTTGGCGGTTCATTCCCCTTTGGTGACCCCTCATAAATAAGGGACTAAGCTGATGAAAATGAATCAATCAATCAAAGTTATTTGACACACACAATTTGATTTTTTGGTTATGTTTGATTCAACATTTCAATTACGAAAGCTCCTACTTTGATGTATATTATAACTTTTGAGAGACAAGGTAATTTACTGGCCTCTGACGGCTGGCACAGCTTTGAAATAATAAGTTAGAAATGTATCCTTATGCTTGAAAATGAGCTTTGGAACAAAGATAACCAAGAGATTATGAAGTATGAAAAGCCCTAACAAGTACTACAGTCAGAAAACAGACAGTTAACTAGATAGACTAGACAGTTAATCTAGTTAGACTAGAAAAGTAGAAAAGATTATGGATGGATGTGTTTATTTTCATTACACAAAATATCAAAATGACAAATACCAAATAATCATGCACCATTTGCATATTCAGTTCTACAGTTATTTAACATTATAATAACATTATAAAACATTGCAAAGAATGATCAAAGACAAAATGAATAATTACAACATGAAAAAACTCCAAGAAAACATATTTATACACTGTACATCTTCATAGGAAGAAAGTAGCTGTGGAAAATATTGCGAACATCATGAATAATAAATAATCATTTTTCTTGAGTCCTCATTTAGATATAGCAAAACAGCGTGTTCCCCAGTGTTCCTCTCCTCCTCAGAGCAAACTAATCACAGCATGTTCATAGCTTTTAGGGTTTGGATTGGTCTTTAAACCACTGTAAAACATCAGCTTTGTTCTGTTCCACCCATTTGATGTTGGCTTTTGTCCTCTCAATGGATTGCTGAATGGCTAGGGATCCGGAACCGAAGCCGATGTGCTCGTTGTCCTCCTTGAACTGCATTAGCTGCATTTGCAAAACAGAAAAGGATATTTAGAAACATTCACATGTACAGTTGAAGTCAGGATTATTAGCCCTCCTGTATAGTTTTATCCCCAATAACTCAGGGATATATTTATCCCCAATGTCTCAGGGACAGAAATAATTTTTTTTGTTCACTTTTTTTTCGAAATAAAACAAATAAGACGTTCTGCAGAAGAAAAATATTATAGAAAATACTGTGAAAAATTCCTCGCTCTGGAGAAGTCATTCGGGAAATATTGGAAAAAGAAAAAATAATAATAATAATTTTGACTTCTACATGATGGCAGTCAAATAAATCAAGCATTGATGAAGAAGATAACATACCTGTTTCAGTTCAAACTCAGTGGAGAATCTCTTTGTGACGCCGTTGATCAAATTGGAGAAAGAAAAAGATCCACCTCCATACCTAATGGAGAATTTTAAAAAAAAGTGGAAATGCGTTTACTATATAGAAAACTATGGGCCCTATCATACACCTTACGCAATAAGGCGCAGGACATATTTGGCGCGATTTGTTGCTATTTTTAGACCAGTAAAACCCTCATTTTGAGGTTTTACGCCACTTTGTGGCATATTTTTATATATATATATATATATATATATATATATATATATATATATATATATATATATATATATATATCCATATCTTTATCTATCTATCTATATATATATATATGTATGTGTGTGTGTGTGTGTGTGTGTGTGTGTGTGTGTATGTGTGTGTGTGTGTGTGTGTATATAGAACTGCCTCCATGCCTTCATGTCGGGGAGCTTTTTTAGATTGTTCATGACAATTTGTGCTTGTATAATGTTATTGTTACTAACAGTATTATTTAATATATGCAAATTTATATTTAGTTTAGATTTGTCCATCTGTTGGGTTTTGGAGACGTATGTTATAAGAATAGGAAGTGTTGTTGTATATAACTCAGTTTTTTGAGCACACTTCATTATTATTGTTAATTTATTCATTTGCTTGAAACTAGAACTTAATTTATAAACAGTTTTGAAACAAATATTTGCATTTAAAAAACATAAATATGTAAGGTAATGGATGTTTTCAGTGGAGTCCATACAACACTGTTTCCTCACTCCACAAAAGTAAAGGAGTAAAGAGTAAAAGAATGGAGGAGTCTCGTTCTTTATCCACGCGCTGCAGATGGTCTGTTTAACTGTTTTCTCGCTAGTGAAGACTTTTGCAACATGCGCTTTAGACTTTGCACTTAGAACATTAAATAGAGTCCAAAGTGTTCCAAAGAGTTTACTTACTGGTTGAAAATGTACTCCCAATTGGCTCGAACAAAATCCCAAGCCAATGATTGGCCGCCTACATTGCTTGCAATGCTGACAATGGTAGAAGTAGCATCTTGCTTGCGAATTTTGTTTGCATCCAAAGTGTATTCGAGATACCTGCAACATAACCCGAAGCTCATGTATTTAACTGAATATAATGAGAGATATATACATTTGTTAGTATTAACCTGCCGTGAGCTCACCTGTTCAGTAACCAGGGCTGGGTGGCACATGCCATTGCAGCTCTCAGTTTGTCTTTTTCGGAAGCGACGGAAGTCTTTTCAAACATTTTCCAGGCGAATTCCCACTCTTCAGCACCACCTGCAGCAATGGCACTGCAGTAAACTGTAGACCTCAAGTTGGCATGAATTCTGATGCAGAAAAAAACAACGGTTAAAAAAAGAGTTAAATGGCAGTCTATTGATTCAACGTTTGAATTTTGCAGTCAGTAAATGTACTGAAATACTGCAAAGGCTTAATATGCAGTGGCCCCATAACTTTAAAAATTATTTAAAATCTTTGATGTTCTTTCTGGAGATGTTAAATGTTACTTTTGACCCTGTTGCTAATCATGAAAATGCATACAAACTTTTAACACACTGATGTGTTGCGAAGTTGTGTTTAAGGAAAAAAAGTATTACATATTTGATGTTATTTATTCATTCATTCATTTTCTTTTCGGCTTAGTCCCTTTATTAATCATATATTGCCACAGCTGAATGAACCGCCAACTTCTCCAGCATATGTTTTATGCAGGGGATGCCCTTCCAGCTGCAACCCATCACTGGGAAACACCCATTCACTCTAATTCATATACACACACACTACGGACAATTTAGCTTACCCAATTCACCTCTAGTACATGTCTTTGGACTTGTGGGGGAAACCGGAGCAACCTGATGTTATTTATTTTAATATAATCCACTTCATTACTCATTGCATTTATATAGTGCTTTTTTATACACTCAAAGTGCTTTACACATTGGGGGAATCATTGGGGGGCATTTAATAATTAAAAAAAATACATCTTATATTATTTGACAAATTAAATATTTATACATGTTTTGTAACAACATTATAGACATACTACTTTATACTTTCAAAACTAAGAATTTATAATATTGGCCTACTGTCCCGAGAGCCCTGAGGTCATAAGATCCTTAAGCCTGAGGCTCCCTCCCGTTTGCAGGACGAGAGGGGTAGTTTGAGCTCAGGTAGGTCTCGAGAACTCCCCCCTTTGTTTAAGGGCTGATGGCAGATAATAGTAGAGCTGGTTATGAGCTCGACTATAGTACTAATTAAGATCGATCAATTGACTTATGACACATGTTTTCAACTGTGGAAAGAAAACTGGAGAACCCGGGGCAAAACTCACGCGAGCATGGGAAGAACATGTAAACACACAGAAATGACAGCTGGCTTGTTAAGGATTTGAACCAGTAACATTCTTGCCGTGAGGCAACAGTGTTAACCGCTGAGCCACCACTGAGTGGAAGGGGGGATTCTTCATGGAGAAGATAACTGTAGTAAAACCTCTGGCTATTTATAGTGAGTCAGAAATCATCTGATTAGTGAATCAGGTGTTAGTTAATGCGAGACCAGCTGTGTTCAATCATAATCACGTGCTCCTCTCAAAATTTGTTCATGAATAAACTTCACAGTTGAAATCAAAATTATTAGAATTTTTTCATAGAATTTTAATTCATAGTATTTTATATAATTTGTGTAAGTGATATGAAATGTGTAAGGATTGATGCTAGGATTTTTTTTCATAGTGTTTTCAAAAATATTTTTTTCTTCTGAAGAAAGTCTGATTCCTTTTATTTCGGCTAGAATAAAAGCCGTTTTTAATTTTTTACAAAACATTTTAAGGTCAATATTATTAGCCCCCTTAAACAATATTTTTTTCAACTGTCTACAGAACAAACCATCATTAAACAATGACTTGCCTAATTAACCTTATTAAGCATTTAAATGTCACTTTAAGCTAAACACTAATTTCTTCAAAAATATATTAAAATATCTAGTAAAATATTATGTAATGTCATCATGGCCAAGATAAAAGAAATTAGTTATTAAAATTGTTATATTTAGAAATGTGTTCCATTTAAGCAGAAATTGAGGAAAAGATATACAGGAGGGCTTATAATTCAGGAGGGCTTATGATTCTTACTTAAACTGTATATTATATCAGAGCTATAATAATAATAATATTCTTATGGGGCGTCACAGTGGCACAGTGTGTAGCACGATCGCCTCACAGCAAGAAGGTCAATGGTTCGAGCCCCGGCTGCGTCAGTTGGTATTTCTGTGTGGAGTTTGCATGTTCTCCCAGTCCAAAGACATGCAGTACAGGTGAATTGGGTGTGCTAAATTGTCCGTAGTGTATGTGTGTGTGAATGACAGTGTATGGGTGTTTCCCAGTGATGGGTGGTAGCTGGAAGGGCATCCACTGCATAAAACAAATGCTGTTCATTCCCATGTGGCAACCCCTGATTACTAAAGGGACTAAGCCGAAAAGAAAATGAATGAATGAATAATATTATGTAGCAAGAACTGTATGATCTGCTTTAGTATACATTTTATCATCAATGCTATAATGCGATATAATGTAAAATAGTCAGACACAAAATTTCTGTTTACTCCAGTGTGAAACTTACGGGTTGGCATCTTCATTGTTCATCCACTCTCCGAACCATGATGTAACAAGATCTGTACAATTTTTTAACCCAATGCTGCAGGCAACTCGGAGAGCATTCACTTGATTGTATCTGCAGATACCAAAAAAAGTATGCAATAAATACATATTTATGTAAATATGGTAAATGCTGAATATTCATGACTTACTGTTCAGTATGATTGTCAGGCACACCCTGCCAGTCTGTTAGTTCTGTAAAGTATTCAAACAAGGGTGTCACCTGCTTTCTAATGTATGCCTGCAAACATGAAAACAACATGATTATTAATGTATGTTAACAAATATTTAAAGCTTAGTTTAGCTGGTGTTATTGAAATATCCAGAGACAAACTTACCTGCATGTGGCCGTAAACCTCTGAGCGATCAAACATGAGGTAAAAGTAGTCCAGGTTGTTGAGAGCAGACTGCCATGGCATGTATTCGGTTTCTACATCTAGAAACTCTGTGGTTCTTAGAGCCAAGGTTGTTTTAATAATTCCTGCTCTATAAAGGATAGAGATGATTATTAGTATTTGGACTGACTGGAGATTATACTCAGAATTTTAAAGAATGAAATTGGCATCTTACTTGGCCAGGTTGAAAGCATCATCGATTAGCTGTGCCCGGTTAATAACTGGAATACTCTGAAGGAAATCACATTTAAAAGTAGTTATTATGCTGAATAAAAACAGTATATTAACAATAAACCTTAGCAGGAAAAACACACACGCATAACATGTAGACATTTATGCTGATATTTAATTATTCAATATATTGTGAATATGGACATGCACAATATTGATATCAAGAGCACTTCAAAATATTGTGAATAATTATTTATTATTTAAACTTTCTTTTAGTGTCTTTTAGTAATATCCAGGTTGTTGTATTGGCAGTGGATGATCATTACAGCAACAAATTAAAGATTCATAAGTGGTTTATTTTCACCATCTTCACCTGCATGTGGAACACATATGATTATGTGAATACCCAAATTAAACACATTGAACATCAAATCAAGTATGAAACACATGGAAAATGAATCGCACTTGAAAGAAATGTGGAACACATGAAATATGTAAATCACACGTAAAACAAGCATGGAACACAGATGGAACTTGTAAATCACACTTAAAACACGCATGGAACACAGATGAAACATGTAAATCACACGTAAAACAAGCATGGAACACACATAGAACATGTAAATCACACATGAAACAAAAGTGAAACACACATGGAATGCATGTGAATCATCAGCCTGATCTCACGAGGAAACGTAACTATTTTATTTTTTTGTAAGTTTAGTGGCTAATTCTTATGAATTAGCTACTAAACTGTTTGGTTGTACAAAACTGTATTATTTTAAAAAGGACACCAAACCCCACCCCTTAACCCAACCATGGGGATAATCAAATCTTATTAGATTATACAAATGAGATCGAACAAATTTGTACAAATTAGCCAATAAATCACAAAGAGATAACATTGGAATCACACGAAACGTAGTGTCATGTGAAAAAAAATGTTATCACTTAACTTAAAATAAAATAAATATCACTTAAATAAAAATGTTCCAAAACCAAGTTTCATGCATAATTAATATGTGTTTCCAGTATATTTTATATGTGATTTTAACAGACAAGATGCTCATTTGACACTGGCTGAATTGTTAATAAACATATTTCTCCTTACCTCTCTGGATGTCTGGAGAGCATTAAGCAGGCGTTCCCAGTTTTGCTCATCATAGTTAACCCTGTAGTATCCTACCATGTTGATGTTGGCGAGAACCCACTCATTTGCATTCGTTTTCATGTCATCGAATTGAGCTAAAAGAGAAAAAGCATAGATTTACCGTAAGTAAATGTTGTCTTTTATTGTATTTATCCAAACATGACAAGATATGAATTCTGAAATCGGAAAAAAAAATTGTAACATCATCATCATTCAATTATGTTTTTATTATGGTTTTATAAAGGTTTTGTATGTATCTATATATATATATATATACATTTGAAGCCAGAATTATTAGCCCCTCTTTAATTTTCTTTTTTTTCTTTTTTAAATATTTCCTAAATGATGTTTAACAGAGCAAGGAAATTTTCACAGTATGTTTGATAATATTTTTTCTCCTGGAGAGTCTTATTTGTTTTATTTCGGCTAGAATAAAAGCCATTTTTAATTTTTGAATAAACATTTTCTACAGAATGAACATTCATTAAACAATAACTTGCCTAATTACCCTAACCTGTCTAGTTAACCTAATTTACCTAGTTAAGCCTTTAAATGTCACTTTAAGCTTCATAGAAGTGTCTTGAAAAATATCTAGCAAAATATCATCTGTCATTATGACAAAGATAAAGAAATCCGTCATTAGAAATGAGTTATTGAAACTATTAAGTTTAGAAATGTGTTGAAAAAAAAACTTCTCTCCGTTAAACAGAAATTGGGGGAAAAAATAAACGGGGGCTAATAATTCTGACTTGAACTGTGTGTGTGTGTGTGTGTGTGTGTGTGTGTGTGTGTGTGTGTGTGTGTGTTGTGTTGTGTTGTGTTCTTCATTTACTGTCATTGTATGTAATAGAATATAGAATATAATATGTATCCTTTGTCATATGAAGCATACTAGATGATGGCTGCAATGCCATTTTTTTGCAATGCTGTCACAATATAAATCAATCAATATTAATGTCAGTATCAATCTTAAAACTCACTGTTTTTCTGCAGCAGCCAATACTGGGGTTTTATTGCTTCATTCTTTGTCCATGTAATTGGTACAAACCACTCATAGCTGAAAAATAAAGAATACTGTGATATAGTTATTCCACATTTTTATAAGACAGAATTAATATGTAGGATATATCTTAGAGGGCTTTTAAATTGTTTTCAATTTTAAAATGGTAAACTTTTTGTGTTTTAATTGTTCTTCAACATGACAATGCAGTTTGAGGGCCTATAAAATAATCTATTTTTTATTTTTGGTAAATTATTGCTGCGTAAATTTACACTATTTCAAATAGCCTCCATCAAATGCAAAAAAACTGATCTTGCAAGCTTTGTCAGCACATATTTACACATACTTGTTGTTTTTGCTATACACTAGGCTCTATGCTAATTTTGTTATTGTCAATAATTTGCACACTTAAATTGTTAATTTTCAGTATGTTTATCAGCGTATGACAAACTTTGGAAATTAAATTTTTTCGCTTTTATTCATTTATTTATTTTCCTTCAGCTTAGTTCCTTTATTCATCAGCGGTCACCACAGCAGAATAAACCGCCAACTTATCTAGCATATATATATTTTACACAGTGGATGCCTTTTCAGCTGCAACCCATTACTGGGAAACATCCATACACAGTCATTCACCCATATACACTACGGCCAGTTTAATTAAAACTAAAATGTTCTTTTATATTTTTAAATATAAAAGGGAATTTAGTTTTTAATAGTGACATCCTAGATTTAAAGAATCTGGCAAATCCTGCTGACTAAACTCAGTGATTGATGCTTTTTGTTTGACATACTTGAATTCTGATGGCTCTGGTTTGGTTTCAGGGTCCAATAAGAAGTGCTCCTGTGAGATCTGTCCAGTTACGGTGTTAATAGTGACCACAGGGAAGCCCATTTGAAGAACCCAGCGGTCCATAATATCTTTCACAGATCTGGGGAGTTCAGTTCCAGTCTCGTCCACAGCCTATAACAATTCAGAAATGAGCATTTATTCTCTGTATACAGTTGAAGTCAGAATTATTAGCCCTCCTGACTTTTTAGCCCCCTTGATTAATTGTTCCCCAGATTTCTGTTTAACGGAGAGATTTTTTCAACACATTTCTAAACATAATAGTGTTAACTCATCTCTAATAACTGATTTATTTTATCTTTGCCATGATGACAGTAAATAACATTTTACTAGATATTTTTCAAAACACTTTTATACAGCTTATAGTGACATTTAAAAGCCTAACTATGTTAATTAGGTTAACTAGACAGGTTAGGGTAATTAGGCAAGTTATTGGATATTGATGGTTTGTTCTGTAGACAGTCGACAATAAAATTACCCTAAAGGGGCTAATAATTTTGTCCTTAAAATTGTGTTTAAAAAATTAAAAACTGCTTATTATTATAGTCAAAATAAAACAAATAAGACTTTCTCCAGAAGAAAAAATATTATCAGACATACTATGAACATTTCTTTGCTCTGCTAAACATAATTTGGGAAATATTTAAAAAAGAAAAAACAAATTCAAAAGGGGGCTAATAATTCTGACTTCAACTTTACATAGTTGAACACTCTTGTTAAATTTCGACATACCATTTGAAGATGGTCCCAAAGATCTGTGTACACTGTGTTGTTAAATTTGAAATGTTCCAAGTAGGTCTGTTGAAACAAATCGGTCATGAATGAACAGAACAATAAATTCCTTAAATCAAACCAGTAAATAGTGTACAAACGAACTTACTCTGAGCCCTTGAGTAAACACGTCCTCAGACAGAAAGTTTGATAGCATCCTGAGTACTGATGCCCCCTAGAGGAAAATACTACGTTACAAAAAATAACATTTGCAATCAACATGTTAGACGTTACAAACTTAGCACAAAGTTTACCTTACTGTAGGAGATTGTGTCAAACACTTCGCTAATTTGCTCCGGCCTTTGGACATCCTCTTCTTTAGATGATAAGGGATGAGATGAGGCCAATGCATCAATAGCGAAAACTCGGTGCACATCATTAAGAACGATCAGATCTTTCTGTGAAATTTAAGAGTTTGAAGTTAGCCGTAGCTTTTAGCATTTAGCTTTCGCTTTGGCCTCAAATACTCACAATGTTCCATAATGGCTCAGCTTTATCCGCCCCAAGATATTCCACATAAGAGGCAAAACCCTCATTGAGCCACAGGTCATTCCACCACCTGATAGTCACAAGGTTTCCGAACCACTGGAAATATAGTGAAAATGTTTATTAATGAGAGAAAGCAGCTCGAGCTAACATAGCTACAGTACATATTTGCGGAGAAGTTGCTAAGGATGTCTTATCATTAGTACAAAAACCTATTTTATATATAGTTGTGCTCCGTAAACCCACTCTCAGATCATACAAACATTTTTGAATAAGACTAAACAAATTCATATGAAATAACTATTAAATCAAAAAGTTACGAATTGCCATGGAATTGTTTTTGAGAAAGTTTTAAGTTATTGGTACAGTTCAGTAAAGTATGGGATCAACCCAATCAGTATCATTTACTTCTAATGCAAATGTCATCATGTAGTCAGGGGTGCTCAATCCTGTTCCTGGAGATCTACCTTCCTGCAGATTTCCGTTGCTACCCATATCAAACACACCCGAACAAATTAATTAGGACCTGAACACCACGTGATAATTACAGGCAGGTGTGTTTGATATGGGTAGCAACTGAAATCTGCAGAAAGGTAGATCTCCAGGAACAGGATTGAGCACCCCTGATGTAGATACTTGGCACAAGAAGGCGACAAGCTTTGTTTGAGCCAGGCATGGTTTATTGTTGTACGCCATCATTGTAATATGTTATGTTTCAGCTGTGTATTTAAAAATGGAGCTTGCTGTGTTGTCATTCCCCTAGCTTAATTCACATGCAGGTGATGATTCTCTGTACATTTACATTTAGTCCAATGACAGATGCTTTTGTCTAAAGTGGCTTTTAAATCAGGAGACATTCAGCAAATTATCAAGAAAGACCAATAGAGTTCAGCAGTGAGTCTAGCTCCACTCTTTCCAAAAATGTGTTATGGTATGGTTCGTGTTTTGGTACCTTTGACAATGAAAAACTAATAAATGCATACCGTATTGCACTCCACCAGTGGAAACCGGCCA
Organism: Danio rerio; assembly: GCF_052040795.2. Classification (NCBI taxonomy): domain Eukaryota; kingdom Metazoa; phylum Chordata; class Actinopteri; order Cypriniformes; family Danionidae; genus Danio; species Danio rerio. The sequence continues at coordinate 11,935,215 of NC_141045.1, read as the reverse complement.
TAATAAGAACATCTGTAAACATTTCACATTTAATTTCCTGTCATAAAAAGTGATTCCTACCTGATGGGCAAGTTCATGGGCTATTATAGTGACGACCCTCTCTTTGTTTCCATTTGAGGACATTTCTTCATCGTACAGCAGGGCTGTCTCTCTGTACGTGATTAAACCCCAGTTTTCCATTGCACCAGCGTTGAAGTCCGGCAGAGCGATTTGATCTGCAAACATTTTGAGGCATGAGTAAAAATGCAGCTAAATTCATTTTAAGGTGAAAATGTAGTCTTTAGGAATTCATAAAATGCAAGGTAATGGCTACCAGCAATTTAAAAGAAACAAAAAATAAACTATATTAATACCTGTGGCACTTGACAATACATTGAGGTTTTAAAAAGTGAACTATTGGTTTGTGCAAGAATTTGAACATTAAAAGCTTAGTTCACCCAAAAATAAAATGTTGTTATTAATCACTCATCCTTATATTGCTTAAAAAATGTGAGACTTTGAAACACAAATGAAGACACATGTTCGTCTTTAATAAAAACAAATGAAGATATTGTAAGTTAGATTTGATAGCTCCCTCTTCCTCTATTGAGAACAATGGTCGCTCATTCAAAGTCCAGAAAATTACCAAAAAAAAAAAAACTTTCGCAAAAATAGATCATATGTCTTCAGTGGTTCAATTGGACTATTATCAAGTGACAAAAATACTTTTTGTAAGCATAAAACACAAATATCAACTTGAATCTGCGGACGATTTTTGCTATTTCTGTGGAGAATTTTGGTGCGCAGATTCCGTGTGGGCGTAGTCATGGTACATTGCTCATAAACTTGCACAATATACTGACACTGAGGAGAATAAATTGTTAAACAAAGTTGTTTTTTCTCCTTTACGGGCACACAAAAGTATTTTTGTAACTTAATAATATTCAGATTGAACCACTTTGGTATTTTATTCCACCTCTTTGGTATTTTATACTTTGAAAGAACTAGGACTGTTGCTGTCTTTGGAGGATGAGGGGGCTCATTTCATTAAAAATATCTTAATTTGTGTTCAGAGGATGAACGAAGGTCGTTTGGAGTAACATGAGCTTGAGTTCTTAATGACTGAAAATCATTTTTTAGGGTGAACTTACCCTTTTATTTTTCATCAGCAGCCACAGGTATTAATTTTGTGTTGCCTGTAGTGGTTTCTTTGACTATAAAAGTGCAGATAGCTGTGGATTATTAATTTATGAATCACTAAAGATCATAATCCTTTTTTAAGTTATACAGAATAAAAAAAGATGTCTTCTGAATGGCTCTAAGTTGAGAAATTAAAAGCAAATGTAAAAGCTTTTCTGTGAAGTATGCTTTTAAATTCTAATAATAAAAATTAATGAATTGAACTTTTTGGGATTTAAGGTTCTTACCTGATTTGGGCAGTGGGTAGGACGAATTGTAATACTCCTCAAAGAATCGGAGAATTTTTCCGGTCACATTGAGTGCATACTCTCCTTGATTTGCATCAATGGCTTCTTTACGTGCAAAAATTCGAATCTGATTAAAAAAATGAATACAAATCGTAAATTAACACATGCTGCTTTCAAATTTTTGCTACATTGAGCAGTAATGTCTTTCTTAAGATTCTGAAGAAATATTAAGTAAATTACCTGCAGATCATCAAGTTTTTGTTCAATGTAGGTGAATTCGCTGACTATAAATGCCAACAAATATGTCGACATTTTTTCTGTGGGTGCGAATGTGGTTTTGGTTAAAGAAATGCCATCCTCTGTAACTGGAATCTCCTCTAAAGAAAGAAAAAGATAGTGAGTGATGAAACATTAACTTTCAAATTTGCTGGAGTCAGTTTGAAGATGTAAGGAAATTAATTGATTTAAGTTAATCTACACTGTAAAAATGCTGAGTTCCACTCAATTCCTTCAACACAAATTGGTTAAGTTAACTTAATTGTTTTTACAAATTGAAGTGGATTGAACATAAAACAATTAAGTTGTCCCCAAAAAAACGTAAGAATTCAACTCGTATTAAATAAGTAGTTTGAACAAGCTGCTAAAGTAATTTTAGCTGTTGTAATAACAAGCTGTTGATGCAACGAAATACTAACAAATGTTTGCTAACTCGCATCATTTTTTGTTTTAGTAAAATCAGATTTGTTCTAATGACGCTTAAGTCTTAACCACACATAGCATAGTAAAGTCAGATTTAATTTAGTAAATCTTGAACTTTGCTCTGTTGTAGTAATGTTGGAAGATCTGATTCATTGTGGTTAATCGGTTCTTGTTGGTAGTTCATTTAAATGAACAAGTTCACATAAATGATTCAGCAATTTGAGCCCATTGGTGTATTTTCTATTAAAGCACACTGTTTTTGGATTTATTCAATATAAATCCTGTTTAGATTTCATTCTCTAATTGAGATTTTGTATAACAAAAATGGTGTGATTGCACCACTGATCTATAATTGAAAAATTTTTTAAAGAACAACCTGTAACAAGTAGACAACCGGTAACAAGCAGAGCTGATGATAAACATAAAGTTTGACTAACAGTCAAAATGGTATAGCTACTTGTTAGATAAGGTTTTTATTTATTTATTTATTTTTGTGTGTGTGTGATCCTGGACCACAAAACCAGTCTTATATAGCTAATGTAATGTAATGTAATGTAATGACCAAAAATACCTTGCACACCCAACATGATCTTATGGCAATTCGTAACTTTTTGATTTAGTGGTCAATTCGTATGAATTCGTAAAATCTCATTCAAACAATGTAGTGTGATTTCGCTTATCCCCCAATGACGGTTGGGTTTAGGGGTGGGGTTGGGTGCCACACCTCCTTTTTAAAATCGCACATTTTTATACGACTGAACTCATGCAAATTTGTACGAATTAGCCACTAAACTGACAAAACATAAAATAATTGTTTTCTCATGAGACCAGGCTGGTACACCAGTGGTTGCCAACCAGTCTATCAACCCGAGCTTTATTACTCTCCTTACAGATCCCAAAAATGACAGAAGAATAAGTACATTTGATTTAACTGCTGTTTTGATTTTCATTACGGTTAACTGCTGCAAACTTCTGTATACAGCTCTCTGCATGTCATTCTTCATGCTCAGAATACTGGAGATAAGCCAAACACATACAATATCCACCAAGAACGGGAAGAGGGATTTGTTTGTACCATACTGAAAGATAAGTGTGTTTGAATATTGGGTAATGAACAACCAATTGTATAATGAAAAATCCATCAAGGTGCAAGATCACACAGAACGAGTTGCCACGCAATTCAATGCAAATGATGTTGTGTGCTTTTCTACTGAAGCAGCCGTTTGCTTTCCTATAACATTGTGAATTGGAGCTGCATGCAAAATATGATGCAAAACTGCAGTTTCAGTTGCAGAATTATGCTTTAATGTTTGTTTTGGTATACTTTTTATAGTATTATTATTTTTAGTTATCTTTGCTTTATTTTTCTGTCAGATTTTTGATGAGTGGATCTTGCATTTCAGCAAAGCTGAAGTTAGGGATCTTATGCTTAAAAAGGTTGTTGACCACTGTTTACTTAAAGAGTGGGTAAATGCATAGCCTTAAAATTGACAAGTTAACTTTACTGAATAAAGTGAGAAAAAAAAGCGTCAAAATGCAGCTTAAAAGCGGCAAAATTACTTTACATTAAAAAGTGAGTAAACGTTTAGCCCTAAAAGCAACACATTGACTTTACTTAAATATAGTGAGTAAACCCAATGTAACTTGGAACAGTTTTTCTAATTTTGCACATAGTTCATTTACTTAATAATTAAGGCAACAGCACTGTAAAAAAATGGCCGTGATTTCAACGGTAAAAAACATGTAAAAATGCTACAGTACAAATCCGTAACATGGTTAACAGTATGTATCCTTAATATAAACGGCAAATAACCATAAATTTACTTTCCCAGAATTCCCTGCATGGCACATAACTTTTTATGCATTTTGTTGACATTAATATGGATCTTTTTAGTTGTTTCCCCATCAGTTATGTACATTAGAGATTTATGTTACATCTAATGTTGATAAACAATGTTTATTTCATTACTTTAATTTTATGCGTGTTACCATACTGGTGTTTAGTAGCTGTGTGAATGACACTGAGCACCTTCTAGATGCTAATACTCTTTTCTGCTTGTGGGAAAAGTTGATTGTGATGAGCATTGGCTCATTATGTAACTTCCTAATCATCACCTGCATGTGGGTGTGCTAACGTGTCTAACTGTGTAACAAAAGATGTGTAGACGTTGGTCATTCAAAATACAGACATATATAAATTAATAAAATACGGTAGTTTACCGTAAAAATGAGAAATTACTTTTACGGTTTGTACCGTGTTTTTAACGGCAAAGTACTGGCAACCACAGCTGCCGTTTTTTTCCCGTAAATTTTACGGATTTATTTTTTACAGTGAGGTTTACTACATTTTTTAAGACAGTTTATCAAGTTCACTAAGTAAATATTATGTTCCGTAAAGATATTTTGTCAACTGTAACTGCGCTTTCCTAAGACAAATTTAAAGGTGATTTTCTTAATGTTTTGATTTTATTGAACCCTCAGATTCCAGATGTTCAAATAGTTGTACAGTATCTCTGCCAACTATTTTTCCACACACAAAAAATTACGTTTCCTGTTTGTTTAAACTACTTAAACAAAATAAGCTAAAACAACACAATTCTTGAGTTTTTTAAGGGTACAACATAATTTGTTTCATGATAAATCCACTTAAAATTGTAATAAAAAAATGAATTTGTTAATTTAATTTCTTCATGTTGTTCCGACTCTAATTGATTGCTTTTTTACTGTGTACATCTTAATAAACCATATACAAGAATGTAAATCTTATGTATTGATACAATTTAGTTTTAAAAAAATTACACTTATAACTGGTTTTGTGGTCCAGGGTCACAAAATATGATTTATCAATCTAGCTAGATTATTGTGTGTAAATTCACATACCGATCACAACGCCATTGGAGAGCGCGACAGTTCCTGGATCATGGAGAAGAACGATGTTGAACACGGCTTTCATTGCTGGTTCATCAAAGCAAGGAAATGCTTTTCTGGCATCCGTTGCCTGCATCTGAGTTGTGGCGACCACTCTGGGAGGAAAAAAAAAAATAATATATAAAGATTTAACTAAATATATGTGAACTTTAAGGATAGAGAGGGCCAAAACTTACTTGAGCACACCATTCTCATCATAATATTCACTCCGGTAAAAGCCACCCAAGTCATCAGAAAGCTCTCCCACGAATTCAGTGTAAAGCTCATAACTTTCCCCAGCAGTTAGTTCTCGATCTAGCCAAATCGCCATGTATTGGGTTTTTGGATGCATTTTAGTTGACACTATGTTAGGAGCTGGATTACCTCCGAGTGCTTTTAAAGTGGTCGAGTCTTTGATGGTCAGCTTATTGGAGTGAATGAGGATCAGATCTGTGTTTTCCACACATCTGAAGACCACACTTGAATCTCCCGTGAAGATGTAAAGTCCCTCAGCGTTCTTCTGGAGCCTCGGCCACAGGGTGACTTTGTAGGTTTCTGGACTGAGAGTTTGAGGAAGCCGCCAATGGTCCCATGGTTCATTGGATGGTGCTGTTGTTGGGACGTTTGTCGTCGCTGGAACATTTGTTGTCGGGCCCTTTGTTGTAGTCGTCTGTTGGTTCTCGATCTCGTTGTTTTTGGACTTCTCTTGGGAATAGACCACAGAAAGGGCGATGATTGTGGCCACCGCTCCTGCGCCTATCACAATCCCTACTATCCCGAGGGTTTTGCTAATGTAGAAACCCTTTCCCATGTTTCAGCAGTCACAGGACGAGGGGGAGTGGGATTGACATGTGCACAACTTTTTATTTAAAGCATGGGATGACTCTCCTCCCACTGGAATTAATGGCTCATCCATTATACACAGGACAGATTCGGTGTACAAGAGGGAAGATCTGAGGCATTTATAATGTCATTAAAGCCACTGTAAAAATGGCTATTAATTAACAGTTTCCTGTATTTTATTTATGCTTTTCAATTGCGTAATTAGAGCTTAATTTCTGGTTCCATGGATTTTGATGGGGAAAGATTCACTCTTTAACAAAGTGACTTTTATTGACATGTTTGTAGTTAGAAACTACACAGTTCCCTATTTAGTGATTCACAAGTGTTTTCAGTTAATTTACGGTTGTGTATTGCATTTTGGGATGTGTTTTTGGATGCTCTGACGACTTTTAATGTTGAAAATTTAACTCTACAGTTTAACAAAGTGACTTTTATTGACATTTTAGTAGTTTGAAATCATGTATAAGAAACAATATATAGAGAAATAAGTCGGTAAAATAACTGAAAATGTACTGGAAGTTTATTATAAGGTTTTTGTAGCGTAATATACAACACTAACCCAGACAATATATTCAATTTTTAGTTTATGTTTATTTCTATAGCCGTTTTACAATGTAGATTGTGTCAAAGTAGCTTAACATAAAAGTTCTAGTAAATCAAAACTGTGTCAGTCCAGTTTTCAGAGTTGAAGTTCAGTTTAGTTCAGTTCAGTGTGGTTTACATTTCACTGCTGAAAGTCCAAACACTGAAGAGCAAAACCATCAATGCGCTGCTCCACAAGTCCCAAACCAGGCAAGTCAGTGGCAATAATGACGGGGAACAAAACGTTCACCAATTGACAAAAGTGAAGAAAAATAAACCTGGAGAGAAACCAGGCTCAGTTGGGGATGACCATTTCTCTTCTGGCCAAACTTCTTGTGCAGAGCTGCAAATTAGCCGCCGGAAGCTGGAGAACATCCAATGTATCACTTTAAACTATTAAAAAAATTCTTAAATGTGACTTTTTCAAACTTTTTTAACTTTTACAAAGTTAGAAGTTGTTAGAAGAAAGATCACGCTCCCATAATGCAATTGAAGAGCATAAATATAAGCATAGAAAATAAACTTACAAAATACAGAAAACTGCTAATTTATGGATATTTTTTACAGTGTATAATATTGTTTGTGTGTGTGTGTGTAACTTTTGTTCCTCATATTGTGGGGACCAAATGTCCCAAGTATAGCAATACCAGTCAATTTTGACCTTGTTGGGACATTTTTGGTCTCCATGAGGGAAAATGCAGATTGCTTCTCGTGAGGGTTATGGAAGGATGATAAAATATATAGTTTGGTAACATTTTATTTTGATGGTCTATTTGAGTATTAGTAGACAGTCTGCTTAATGTCTACTGATGCATTACAAAAGCATAAATAAACAATAGAGAATCACAAACAACTGTTAATTTGCATATTTTGATTATATTGAAATGCAGTACGGCCACATTTGTTTTTAAAAATATAATTTTAAGAGTTATTGTTACTCTCACTTTTGTGTATTAAGAAAAATCCATATGGCAATTTCGGCTTCATGACAAGAATAATCATGAGCATACTTTCCAAATTACACCATACATAGTGGATCAAACATGTTTATGGAAGATGTCTGAAACTATTAAATAACATTTATTCTTGTCTTAAGATAATTTTAATACACTTTATCCACTTCAAATGCTGTCTATATACACTGCAGTTAGAATTCTGCACTGCAAAAAACACTTACTTTGACTTTTATTTTGTTTTGTTTCATATATATTGAAACATATATATATATATATATATATATATATATATATATATATATATATACAAAACATATATTGTATTGTTTTAAGAAATAATATACTAAAGTTAAATCCGTTTTTCCTTAAAACAAGCGAAATAATCTGCCAATGGTGTAAGCAATTTATTCTTATGTAAAAAGGAAAATAAGATTATTTTGCTTACCCTATTGACAAATTATTTTGCTTATTTTGAGGAAAAACTCACTTAATTTCATCATATTATTTCTTAAAACAGGACTATATGTTTTGCTTGTATAGAAAACGCTTCTTGATATACATATTAAACTGTTGAGGTCAGACAAGTTCAACGTTGTAATTCCATTCAAGATCAATTTTGTTTAGTGGCATAAACCAGTAGTACAAAAAAGACATTGTCCTCAGAAGCATCTGCTTGTGAAACTGCTGCCACAGACACATAATCACTAACATAACTGTTAAAGGATAACTGAGTATCTCTGTCATACAACTTTATAGTTTGAGCAAAAATACAGTTGAACTTTAGCTTAATTATGTTGTGTTTACCAGGAGCAAAAGACTGGATCAGTGACAAATGAACTTGTTAAAAAAAAATCTTCTTCTGGACTTTGAAGCTCACTTTACAAAAAGGGTGAAATAAATGATGAATTATACAAAGATATGGCCTTTGGATTATGTGTGCGTTTATGATGGAACATTGTACCAGAGATGACATTTATTATTTAGATTAGCATCTCAGAAAATGTCGACAGTAACTTTAACTGAACCTTTCATTTGTAAATATATGACCGTAATGATTATCAGGTTTTACGGTATCTCTCCCTCATCATATTATCCCATATCAGTTAGAAATGATGTTCGACAAAGAAACTGACTCTGTAAAACTCATCGTAGCTGTCGCAAACGCTTTAATATTATGCATTAATAATATGGCATGTCACAATTTACCTAAATAATAATGTAATTTTTTTATTACAAAGGGCTACAGCATACTTTTTTAATGCTAAACAAATTTCACTCTTCACTTTTTTATGAAAATTATTCGTTCATTCATTTTCCTTCAGCTTAGTCGCTTTATTCATAAGGGATCGCAACAGTGGAATGAAACGCCAACTTATCGAGCATATGTTTTACACAGCAGATGCCCTTCCGTCTACATCCCAGTACTGGGAAACATCTATACACTCTCATTGACACACATACACTACGGCCAGTTTAGTTTATTCAATTCACCTATACCACATGTCTTTGGACTGTGGGGGAAACCGGAGCACCTGGAGGAAACTCAACCAGAACACAGGGAGAACATGCAAACTCCACACAGAAATGCCAACTAAACCAGCCAGGACTCGAACCAGCGACCTTCTTGCTGTGAGGCGACAGTGCTAACCACTGAGACATAGTGTCACCCCTATGAAAATCATCTCTTCTTTAGTTGAATTTTTAAAAAAAAATTTAATAATTTTAACATTTGAATCTTGCCTTTCAACATATTAAAAAAAGTAATAATTAAAAGACATTTTTTGTACGTTTTGAGAACAAAAAAAAGTTTTTAAAACACTTTCATTCTCTTCCAATATGTGATATGGGATGCGAAAATATGTAATCTCATTTGCATGAACATTATGGGCTCTATCTTAATGATCTAAAAGTCAAAAGCGAATGGGGCAAATGTGCTAAGAGCATGTCCAAATCCACTCTTGTTTTCTTTTAGGATGGCAAAAAATTGAAAAAAATAAATGGAAAAGCTCTTAATGAATTATGGGTGTGTTTTGAGCTTGCTTTAAACCAATTAGAGTCTCATCTAATATTCCCTTTAAGAGTCAGTTGTGACCATGGCACATTTGCTGTTTACAGTGCGTCTGGAAAGTATTTATAGCACGTCACTTTTTCCACATTTGTTTATCTTACAGCCTTATTCCAAAGTGGATTCAATTCATTTATTTTTCCTCAAAATTCTACACACAATAGCCCATAATAACAATGTGAAAAAGATTTCTTGAAATTGTTGCAAATTTATTACAAATAAAAAACCTGAAAAATCACACGTACAGAAGTATCCATACAATGTATTCACACTTTATTGTATTTTTGCGGTAACTTACTGGCCCTTTAACTTACCTGTAATTGTGTTTTACAGTATAGTAGGGCCCTATCACAATTACATTTTTTACAGTAAAATAGCCTTACCGCAACTACTTTTTATAGTAAAATGACCTTTAACCCATTTGAATTTTACCGCATGACAATTTTCACACTAGATTTACTGTAATATATTTACATTTTACACTAGCAGTGCAAAACCTTTATTTTTCGTATTTACTATTCATTCATTTCATTTTTGTTTTCGACCTAGTCCCTTTATTAATCTGAGGTCGCTACAGAGGAATAACCCGCCAACTTAACCAGCACGTTTCACACAGCGGATGCCCTTCCAGCTGCAACCCATCACTGAGAAACATCCATACACACTCTTTCACACACATACACTACGGACAATTAAGCTTACCCAATTCACCTATTGACCTTATTCTAAAATGCGGAAGTGTGCCTGTTTTCGTGATTGTCTTAGAACTTCCGTTTCAATCGCCTATGGGAGAAATGACAAGGAATAATAAACGGCAAAAAAACGGTCAAACTACTTGCTCTACAAACAAATGTTTGCATGACTATACAGACCAAGTAGAATAATATAACAAGGAAATATAAGTTTGCAACATCAAACAGCGAAACGAGCAGTTTTTAATGTCTAAAAATGAATGGAAGTGAATGAGACCGGAAGTCTCGTGCCAAAAAGATTCAAATGGCAGCGCCCGCTCGTCTACGGAGAATAAGGTCAATAAGACATTTCTTTAGACTGTTGGGGAAACTGGAGTACCTGAAGGAAACCCACGTGAACGCGAGGAGAACATGCAAACTCCACACAGAAATGCCAACTGACCCAGCCGAGGCTCGAACCAGCGGCCTTCTTGCTGTGAGGCGAGAGCACTACCTACTGCGCCACTGTGTCGCCATACTTCATTTATTTTCTTGTCGGCTTAGTCCCTTTATTAATCCGAGGTCGCCACCGCCATACTTACTATTGAATTTAAAAAATTCCCACCAAGCCACCAATTTTTAAATCAACTGTCTCCTATTTGTCTTCAACTACAGTAGCAGCACTTGATTACTTTGATTACAGTAGAATACCGCATATTCCTAATATCCAGTAAGTTACTGTAAGTTTTAATGTCCCACAATGCACTGCATATTACAGTAGTGAACTGTAAAGAATGTATCTAGTATTTTACTAAGTGTTTTTGCAGTAAATAACTGTAAAATCACAACAAAGTCCCAACACATACAGTCCCAACACAAACTGATTAATTTAACTTAACAATTTAATTGGATTGAACTTAAAACTATTAAGTTGTCCCCAAAAAAATCAAGAATTCTTCAGCTGCTTTTAAATAAGTAATTATTTAATATAAACAAGCAGCAAACTTTTTATTTTTATTTTTTATTTGAGTGAATGCATAAAAAAAGTCAGTGTTCCCTGAGTCACTTCGCTCTGATGACTTCAGATGTCATCTGATGGCTCTTGACCTTTGATATCTGCTATCTTCAAGATAACACTATGATATCATAGATTTCCAGATATGGTATCGTTTTTTTTCGGTTGTGTGAGGTAAATGTTATCATTTGAACTCCTTGTTTTTTTCAACTCGCCTTTAAGGACCTCCTTTTTTAAATGCAATAAAGCTGATTTTATAACACTGCACAGTCACGGTGAAACTGCAGTGATTTGTCCAAAATATGCTGACATACTGTTACACAAATAAGATCTTGTCCTATGATTATCTGTTTTTAAGTGCACAAAATCGTAATCAGAACATGACGCTGCAGATTCTTTGAGATAATAAAATGTTTACGATTAAATGTTGAGGTGTAAAATGACAATGAACCAATGAAATGGAGAATGTCAGGTAAACATGCAATACTGCTATAATGGAATTTAAACCAAATACTTTTTTATAAAGCAATTAAACATTTCTCATAAAACATCTAAAGCAAGCATCATTCATGGTTGCGATTTATTAACCCACATAATGCGAGGTGGATTGAAGGTTATATATTCATTATATATGCTCAGCATATATAAGTATAAATCTCTCTTTTAAATTCATAGTTTTAATAGGAAGCTATACAATATTATATCTGTGCGTATACATTAGATTAGTCAGTACTGAAGCCAAATCTGGAGCTTATAACAAAATAACTTACAAAAACGGTCTAAAAAATAGTACAGCCAAATTTATATTTTATGGTAAAACATTAATATATATTAAAAAAGAGAAGCAAAAAAAATTAGAAAGATTTATTTATTTATTGATGGTTGTAATATTTTTTTCAATATTTTGCTTGAGTTTAATTGTCTTTTCTTTCAATTTCTAAATATGTTTGTTGACTAAAATATAATTTTAATAAAATTATCTGTTTAATAAATCTGTTTTGTTTAAATGAACCAAAACACCCAGAGGAAACCCAAGTGAACACAGGGAGAACATGCAAACCCTATAATATATATATATATATATATATATATATATATATATATATATATATATATATATATATATATATATATATATATATATATATAGTCAGAATTATTAGCTCCCCTGAATTATTAGCCCCCCTTTTTATTTTTCCCCCATTTTCTGTTTAACGGAGAGGTTTTTTTTAAACATTTCTTATCATATTAGTTTTAATAACTCATTTCTAATAACTGATTTATTTTATCTTTGCCATGATGACAGTAAATAAAATTTGACTAGATATTTTTAAGACCCTTTTATACAGCTTAAAGTCACTTTTAAAGGCTTAACTTAATTAAGTTAACTAGGCAGGTTAGGGTAATTAGGCAAGTTATTGTATAACAATAGCTTGTTCTGTAGACTATTGAAAAACAAATTAACTTAAAGGGACTGATATTTTTGACCTTAAAATGGTGTTTACAAAATTAAAAACTGCTTTTATTCTAGTCAAAATAAAACAAATAAGACTTTCTCCAGAAGAAAAAATATTGTCAGTCATACTGTAAAAAGATCTTTGCTCTTTGAAACATCATTTAGGAAATATTGAAAAAGAAAAAAAAATTAAAGGAGGGCTAATAATTCTGACTTAAACTAAATATATTTATAAAATCAAGTTTGATACTATTCATTTTATATATTTTTTATACAAATAATGCTTAATAGATTTAAAAAAAATCCAAGTAAATAGCTTCACATAGTTTCATACGTACACGTCTAAAATTATCCGAATGCAAAATGGTGACCTATTTAAAAGTAAAAATTGTGAGGGGGGAAAAATCTGAAAATACATAAAACAAACAACCAAAGAATGTACATTTTGAAGCCTACAGGCAAATTTCAATCCCTCAGTTAAAATATGCAGCTCTTTATTCAGGGTTTCTGTAGGTTTCACCAAGTTAAATTTAAGACTTTTAAGACATTTTAAGACCCTTATGAATGAAATTTTAAACTTATAAAGGGCTAAAGGCTAAGGATTTCTTTCAAAAGCCCCAGATGAAAAAGACTTTTGAAAATTGCTCTATCAAAAAAATAAATAAATTATAATTTAATACATTTAATAATAGAATAATATATTAATAATTCAAAAATAATTTAGATAATTTTTAGTAAAATATTTTAAACATTGTGTAAAAACAGGCAAGCTCTAGTTGTAAACATGCACTTCTTTCCAACAAAAACTTTCTTGTTTTATAATGTTTAAAATGTTTTAACTAAATCTGTGCACAACAATCTGTCCAGGTCGGTGTCCTCCTCAGCAGTAAATACATGGAGAACTTGTAAAGGTAAGGAAAATAATTAAACCATTATAATAAATAGAGTAAAAAAAAATTTTTTTGAGATGGATTGTTGGTGATTGTATGAGTTTTGGCCAGATTGGGTAGCGATACATGAACAAAAGAAAATTAAGACCTGTTAAAAAAGATGTAAGACCTACAACACAATATTTCAGTACATTTAAGATTTTTTAAGCCTAAAATTTGGATTTTAAGATTTAAGACATTAAGACCCCGCTGAAACCCTGTTATTTTTAAACAATTATCTTCTTGGTTACAGTACACTGAAATCCTTTATGAGACTAAATGAATTAGAAAACCCATTTTATTTAACTAAATTGGAAAAAATTTAAAAAGACACAAATGATATTTCTGGACAAAATCAATTTTAATGTAACAGTAACATTCAATATAAATTATTAATGTGTAACATTTACCACTTTCATAATTGGTCTAAAGCTGGCAGAAAACACATGTTAGAACTTTACAGCATCACAGACAAAATACAAAACAACACTTTAAACAAAACTGGAAACACGCTTCTGAAATGAAAGATATGTTGTGAATGATTGGACCCTGTAGTGCTTTGGACTCAAATGACTGTCAGTAATGGCAAGAGGGAGACGGCATCTATGGCAATTACTGATAACACATAATAATAACAACAACAGAAAAACACATGGATCAGACGAGCCGACTCAAAACGGGGAGAGACTGGGCACTTTGATATTAATGTCCCCGATATTGATGTTCCGGGGGATTTCAGGAAGATTCATGTTTTTGACTGCAGAAACGGCTCGTGCTGGTGCTGCAGACAGACCACCCTGCAGAAAAGCACACAAATCTTAAAACACAGAAACAAGTGAATAAAAGCATACCATGGAATATTTAAATAGGAGCCCTTGTTGTCTATTCTAATTTTATCCTGGCTCAAGATGATTGAATTTTTAAAAACATTTTCCATTCATGAGTTTATAAAAAAAATAAATTCCTGTTATTATTATTTAAAAAAACATTATAAACTACTATACTCATAGTATCAATTTAAATCTATTTTAATATTTAATAAATAAATATTTCTTTCTGATTCAATGTTTATTTATGAATAAATATTGATTTCTGGACCATAAAACCAGTCATAAATGTAATGTTTTATACATTATCTGAAAGCTGATTAATAATAATAATAATAATAATAGATCCAAAATTAAGTTTTAGTTTATACATAAAATATAAGTATTCAACACATCATGTTTTTTTTCTGGGAATAATATTTCTAAAGAAGCTGTTGACATGGAGTGGAACCAGATTTATGTAAAAACCCAAACAATACAAACATAAAAATAAAACAAAATAAATTGGTTATGTTTAGTAACAAATGGGATTCTGTGGGTCTCGTCAATAAAATCTGATCTTCATTTCGTATTTTCTATCGGATCCAAGTCAGGTGATTGGCTGGGCCATTCTACAGCTTGATTTTCTTTCTCTGATAGCATTTGAGAGTTTCCTTTGCTGTGTTTTGGATCATTGTCTTGCTGAAATCATTGTTCATCTTCATCATTCTGATCATTTAGATGTTGGACTGAAGCAGCTAATATTCATTTACAATGACGAAGGGTTGCTGAAGAACTACTTAAAGGGTCACGAAACACCAAAACACATTTTTTGAGCTGTTGACAGTCGTATATGTGTCCCACACTGCTAAAAACACTATTAGGACACCTATATTTCACTAAAAAGTGTAAATTGGTTGTTTTTGCGTTATTTCAAGCAAATTCGTACTTCTGGTTTGAAACAAATTTTTGAAGCTGCGTCACGGTCATGTCATAATAGCGTTGTATTCCAGCGTGCAGACTGGACGTCTGAGCCAGACTGTGTCTTATTACGTCTTACAGTGTGATGCATTAATGCATGAGTAAAGCTTGGTTCAAACCAATCAGCGCGCTCTATTGTTCAACTTCATTAATATTCATTACTGTCATAGTGTTTAGACGGCAGACACGCCACGTTGTATTGGCAAAACAAGCGTGAAGTGTTGCTTTTATAGTTTGCTGCCGTTAAGTTTTGTTTTCATTTTCTCTCTGTGAGAGCGCAGCTGGAGTCATGTGGATTACCAGTGTACGCAACGCTCGACAACAATAACTTAACTTACGTGTCTAAGAAGAATTATTGTTTACCTGAGAGCTGTAATCTGCAAACGCTGAGATCTGGATTCGCTTGTAGTCTCCTCTTAATAAAGACGCAGCTCTAGTTGCTGGTGATTGTCCTGTCTCTACAGATTTGGTAAGTGAGCGACCAGTGCTCTTTGTTTATTCAGTTTGTTCGTATCGAACTTAACTATTTTACCGAGTGTAAACATGTTAGCACCACAACCAAACTTTTTTTTGTTACCGGAATAAAACATGCGGCTTTCTGACGCTACCTGCCGTGTGCATCTAAGTTTCTGGGAAATGCTGAGTTTTTTTTTTCTTCTCTCATTCGCCGTGCGGTATCAAACATTGCATGAAAAATACACGCTTAGAGCAGTTCCTCGAATCAAATGTCTCGTTTGTCGCGAGGGACATGCATGAATTCCCTGAATGAAAGAGCCAAACTGCAGTTAAAGTCCACCATTTAATAATTTGGCAAATAATTCGACTACAGATGTCCATGTAAACACCATCACTTTCTCCCGTGTTTGTGTGTGTGTGTGTTTTGACTCTGAAACTCGCACGTGCCCAAATAGACACTCCCACACCAAGCCTCTTTTCTTCCTCCAACACTCCCCCCTAAACAGAGCTGGACACACCCACTTTTCTGACTTTTTCCAAAGTAGAGGTGTGAAAACACCCTGCTGAAACAAGGGGGTTTCATGGCCCTTTAAATTTCAGATTTTTTTTTTTTTTTTGCATATATGTATTTCTTTGGTTGTTATCAACATTCAGTAAAAAATAAGCAACACCTTTAAAAAAATAATAAATAAAATTCTGAGAAAAATGGTGACGTGTTCAATATTGCTGTATTTACAATTGGAACTTTAAAAGATATCTTCATGGTGCATGATCTTTACGTAATAGTCTTATGATTTTGGCATAAAAGAAAAATCTAGCTTTTGGTTATTGCTAAAAATATACCCATCTAACATAAGATAAGTTCCAGGATCACGTACAGTTGAACTCTGTACGACTTTCTGTGGTCGTTAAAAATCCCAGGATGTCCTTTCGAAAAAGAGTAGGGGTTTAACCGGCACTTGACCGGCTTCCTGGCCAAATCTGCCCACAGGCCTCTGTCCATCATGGCCTCCTAACCCTCCCCATATCATTGGCTTCATTACTCTCTCCTCTCCACCAATCAGCTGGTGTGGTGTGCGGTCTGGCGGAAAATGGCTGCCATCACGTCATCCAGGTGGATGCTGCACACTGGTGGTGGATGAGGAGATCCACCCTATTGTGTAAAGCGCTTTGAGTGCCCAGAAAAGCGCTATATAAATGTAAGGAATTATTATTGTTATTATTATTATTATTATTATTATTATGTTTATTACCAATTTCTGAATGATTTTAACTTCTCTGTTGACCAAAATGTTTATTAATAAACTCAAAAATCTATTTTTTTTCCTTCTTAAACTTATACTATTAGCGCACATGCTCTTAACTGTTTTATATACCCCAGAGAAAAAAAGTGTTGTGTCCATAATTAAATTAAAACAAAAAAAATAATCCTTTCCACTCAACGCAGTAGAAATTTTAGGGCTAAACCTGGTCCAAAACAAGGATGTAAAAAAGTAAACAAATTGTAATCATATTAATAATTTTTTTTATCTTATATGTAAGACTGCATTATATTTAGATTTTTTCATCGCATATATTTTTTATCAGTGCAAACAAAAAACTAACCTGACCAGGCCTGCTCTCAACAGATCTTTTCTTTAATATTGCCCTGTGTGACATTTCCTCACTGTGACTGCCTCTACCATACACATGTTAAGAGTACATCTAGTGTTGTCAAACATTACTGATCACCTCTAATCCAGATAGGATATCATGTGACAGTCAATCACTGATAGCAGCACAGACACCTTTCACCATTATATGAAGTACTGATACGGTCAAAAGATATGCAGGAAAAAGAAAATGATACTCATCAAAACTAATGTGAACATTACCAAGCCTCTGCTCTGTGTATTTTTACTATTCAACCATGTTAAATATGAGCAGATACAGTTAAAAATGTAAAATATTATCCCTTCTGTGATTTTTTTCTTCTTGTAATATTTCCTAAATGATGTTCAACAGAGCAAGGACATTTTCACAGTATGTCTGATAATATTTATTTCTTCTGGAGAAAGTCTTGTTTGCTTGATTTCAGCTAGAATGAAAGTGTTTTTTTTTTTTTAACTATTTTAAGGTTAATATTATTAGCCCCCTTAAGCAATATTTTTTTTAATTGTCCATAGAACAAACCATCTTTATACAATGATTTGCCTAATTACTCTAACCTGCCTAATTAACATAATTACGCCTTTGTATGTCACTTTAAGCTGAATACTAGTATTTTAAATTTTCTAGTAAAACATTATTTACTGTCATCATGGCAAAGATAAAAGAAATCGGTTATTAGAAATGAGTTACTAAAACTATTATATTTAGAAATGTGTTGGAAAAAATCTTGGGAAATTGGGAAAAAAATATATACAGGAGGGCTAATAATTAGACTTCAACTGAACGTTTTGCGTTAAACTATAAAACCAACCCTGCGTGTCTAATGCTGTGTTCACACCAGACACGGTACGCGTGGATAAATCGCAATATTCGCGTGTGAACATTTTGAGTATAATCGCTTCATTCACGATGATGGAAGCTTTCATCTGTGCTTTAGACTGAGCTGAGCCCAGTTTGATCAACTGTTGTCCGGTGATGGCTGGAGGATTTCCCCCCGGGACACCAAGAACAGGCGCTATGTCATAAGCACACCCCTACAAGAGAAAGCTCCTGATTGGTTAACGTGGCACGAATGTTTGCTGAAGTTCAGATTTTCGAACTTGAGCGATTTGCACGAAACGCGCAATAAGCACGTCAATCGACTTTTGAATTTGACTTAACATGTAAATCAGTCGCGCTTGAAGCTTCTTTCGCGTCTGGTGTGAACGCAGCGTAAAACTTCTAATAAACCGAACTAGTGGCATCTGAGTGACTCCAGTTGGTTTGGCCTAAATGTGAACTTGCCTCTGATTTCTCCATTCTGTTCTGAAGCTCCACTTGAGCAACGATTTCATTCATATTCGTTTCCAGAACCATCCCACCCATCACGACTTCCTGGAGAATATAATGGACCTGGAATGAACAAACAAAAAACGTAAACATTTGAAAGAATCAGATCTGCCTTTTGTTTCTTGACATTAGCTTAAAGGGATAGTTCAGAAATCTAAAGGGCTAGCCCAAAAATATAAATCCTGCCATCACTTCTTGACTCTTCCGTTGTTCATTTGAGTTTCTTTCTTCTGTTGAACACAAAAGAAAATATTCTGAAAAGATGTTGGTAGCTGGCACATATTGATGTCCAGTCATTTTTTCCTATACTTTAAAAAATTGCATGACAAGACAACAAATATGTTTATGTTGCTTTGATTTATTTTAATGTTTCTTGTTTCAACTAAATGTTTACAAAGTTGTACAAAGTTTAACTTAAAGTTCTTGATCAGTTTGATTGTTGAAAGTTGAGATAAGTAGAAAAGTTCATTTGGTTCACATGAAAAAGTTAAAAGTTTTTTTACAATGTACGACAACACTGCAAACAAACAAAAAGTTGACCTAACTTAAAATTGTAAGGAAACGTGTTGCACAGCTTTTTTGAGTTGACTCAACTTTTAACCTAAGTACTGTAGTTGACTAGATTTAAGTTGAATCAACTCTAAAAGTCATCATCAAGTTGTCCTACAGTTTCAAGTTGAGTCAAAGTTGTTTTTTACAGTGAAGTCAATGGGTGCCAGCTACCTGCACTCTTCAAAATATAAACTTAGCTGGTTTAAGTCGACTCAACTTTTAACTCAAATACTGTAGTTGACTATATTTAAGTTGAATTAACTAAAAAAAGTTGTCATCACGTTGCTTTAAAATTAAGTTGAGTCAATGTTGCTTTTTTTACAGTGAAGTCAATGGGTGCCAGCAACCAGCATTCTTCAAAATATAAAATTTTAACCCAAGTACTGTACTTGAGAAGATTTAAGTTGAATCAACTAAAAAATTGTCATTAAGTTGCCTTAAAAGTTAAGTTGAGTCAATGTTGTTGTTTTTTTTTACAGTGAAATCAATAGGTGCCAGTAGCTAGCATTCTTCAAAATATCAATTTAGCTTTTTTGAGTTGACTCAACTTTTAACGCAAGTATTGTAGTTGACTATATTTAAGCTGAATCGATAAAAAAAGTCATCATCAAGTTGCCTTAAAATTTTAAGTCAATGTTGTTGTTTTTACAGTGAAGTCAACGGGTGCCAGCATTCTTCAAAATATCTTATGTGCTCAACAGAAGAAAGAAACTCAACACGAGAGAATAAATGATGAGGTCATTTTCATTTTTTAGCAACTCTAACATAACATGTTTCATATGGAGTATCGAAAAAACAAATGTGTCCAGTTACCGTAAAAAAGCCATTGGTTATCATTTTCCACGTCATTCCTTCCACTCATAAAACAATAATTCTGATTAGATAACCAACAAAGGCAGTGTAGCGTACACTTCTATCAGCGTATATGTTTTATGACGGTGCCATAATCCAACAGGCCATTATCAGAAAGGATATTCCGACCTGTATTTCAACTGATGAATTATGATCACCCCGATTATTCTTACCCTGAATGAAATTTAACAGCACGTTTTAAGATGTAAAACCTGTTCAAATGTTTCATAATTCTCTATAAATAACAATAACAATAAAACTGACCTTATCCATGTGGAAGATTAAGTCAAGTTCGCACACATTCTCAAAGCATTTATCCAGGGTCTCCACAAAGACCTGTATTATTATGATAAAAATACATAAGTGTGAACCACAACAACATGCTCTTTCACACTCACGCAACATTTCAGAATATGTCATCTGAATTTAAATCAGGAGCAAATCAACTACTAATGCTAATAAAGATTTAAGTTTCGGCATGACAAAGCTATGCTGTCATGATTACAAGGTTGGGTAGCCTTAATAAGGTAAAGTTCACACTAATTATTTCTGTCAATCAATGATTGCACTAAAACAAAGGTATATATTAAAGTGTCCCATTATGCTTTCTTGATGCTGGCACACTTTCATTTGTTTAATGTGCAACTGTGAAAGTTGCTTAATAAATTAGGTTATTGTTTCCCAAAAGAAAAGATGAATTATCTGGAATTTCTACTTTATGAGGGGAAAAAATATATTTTTTGAACTTGCATGGATGTAAAATTACATTTACAATTCAGTCCGTTGATTTATTGCGATCCTAGAATTTAATGCAAAAAGACAAGCAAATTCCACACAATTTTTTCTCAAATTTCTGCACATTACTAGCAGAGTTTGGACAGATTTGTGAATCATGTGGCTTTGATCGCATCTCACATTCAACCAGAGCCCAATTGAAGCAGGCTGTGCGTGTTTGATCAATTACTAAAACTCAATAAGTTGCTATTAGTGTACTCATAGACTATGTTTACATTGTAATAGTCATGTAAGTACTTGGCACTTTTCTAATTCTTGCATATATATATATATATATATATATATATATATATATATATATATATATATATATATATATATATATATATATATATATATATAATTGCTGCGCATTCTGAGAAAACACCATTGAAATCAGTTATTTTACGCTGCAAAAAAATTTGAAAATAGCATTATGGGGTACTTTTAAAAAAAAATTTTTTTTCTAACAGAGTTTTCTCTTCCTGCATATAAATAAATAAAAGGTTTTACAAGATATGAATATTATCAAAGCACAACGACTCAAGAAATGCTGCAAATTCTAAGAATAACACCATTAAATCAGTCATTTTGTGCCACAAAATAATCTAAAAATATCATAACACAGGCACTTTTCTCATTTATCTTTCTTCTGGTTCCTTTCCTTGCATATAAATAAATAAAATAAGGTTTTACATGATGTAAATATTGCCAAAGCATAACGACTTAAGAAATGCTGAAAATGCTGAGAAACACACTATTGAATCAGTCATTCTAGACAGCAAAAATAATCTGAAAATAAGATAATGGGGCACTTTACTCATTATTTTTTCCCAGACTTTCCTCTTCTTGATTATAAATAAACAAATATATAAATAAGGTTTTACAAGATGTGAATATTGTCAAAGCCTAATAACTAAATACAAAAAATTCTGAGAAAAACACCATTGAATAAGTCATTTTATGCCGCAAAAAATAGCATAGCAGGGGCATTTTTCTCCTTTTTTCTCAGCGTTTTTTCTTTTTGCACATTTGCATATTTTAAATATATAAAAATAAGGTTTTACATTATGTAAATATTTTCAAAGCATAAAAATGTAAGAAATGCTGCAAAATATGAGAAAAACACCATTAAATCAGTAATTTTATGCTGCAAGAACTCTGAAAATAGCATAATGGAGCACTTTTCTCATATTGCTTTTATCAGTGTTCTCTTCTTCTTGCATATAAATAAAGGTTTTACTGGATGTGAATATTGTCAAAAGCATAACAACTCAACAAAAACTGCCATTTCTGAGAAAAACAGTCATTTTACACTGCAAAAAAATCTTAAAAAAAAAATCTTAATATAAATAAATAAAAATAAATAAATAAATAAAAATCTTAATATAAATAAATAAAAATAAAGTTTTACAAGATGTAAATATTTTCAAACCATAAAAACTAAAGAAATAATACAAATTCTGAGAAAACATTGAATCAGTCATTGTATGCCACAAAAAAAAAACTGAAATAGCATAATAGGGGCACTTTAAAAATGCAATATAACTTGGATGCAAAAAGGAAACATAAAATGCCCTCGTGTGGCTATAAGCTGTGTGCACCACTGCAGTTTCGTTCACCTGTATAAGATCGAGAATCCCCAGCTCGCTCTCTGACGAGTCCACGCAAAACACAAAATACAGAGTGGCATAGTGTCTGTAGATCAGCTTGTAGTCAGAGCCGCCGATCAAACTAAAATGAAGGAGCAAAGCTTCAGTAACTGACTCTCATACAATCCTGAGTATTGATATGTGCAAGATTATTATGCAAAAGCCTCTCCATCACCTTCCGCCTTCCAGAAAGTTGCAGACATTATCATCTCTTTTGGATACCAGATGAAAGGTCTCCCTGATGATCTGCTGCTGCATGTCTTCGGCCTGTGAAAAGAACATACATTCCTTCAGTTTCTTTGTGGCTTAGTCACTATATTCAACAGGGGTCACCACAGCCGAATGAACCGCCAACTCATCCACCATATGTTTTACACAATGAAAGCCCTTCCAGCTGCAACCCAGTACTGGGAAATACACATGCACACACATACACTATGGCCAATTTAGTTTATTCAATTCACCTATAGCCAGGGTATTTGCAGGTTCTTAAAAAGTCTTAAAATTTCTTAAATCTCAAAAGCAAAATTTTACGCCTTAAAAAAATCTTACATCTACTAAAATGTTGTGTTGTAGGTCTTAAATCTTTTTTAACAGGTCTTAATTTTCCTTTCTTTATGTATAACTACCCAATCTGGCCATTAACTCCCATACAATCTCAATAAATCTTTTAACTTTTTCTTACAGTGGCATTTGCTTTAAAGCTCTCTATTTATTCACTGCTGATGATACTGACCTCACCTATTATTAAATCATGTTTATTGTTGACTGAAGTCATTTAGAGCTATGTTTTGTTCTATTCTTGTTATGGGTTATATAATTTGTGAATGAGTATATTTGAAAATTACTTAAATTATATAAACAAAAATTATCATATTATTAAATTTTTATACATTTTGATAGGGTAAGCAATTTTCCACCTGGGATGTTCGAAAAAAAATCTTTAACATTTAGCCCTGTATAAGTCTAAAATTTCATTCATAAAGGTGTTAAAAATGTCTTAAAAAGCCTCAAATTTAACTTGGTGAAACCTGCAGAAACCCTGATAGCGCATGTCTTTGAACTGCACCCGGTGGAAACCCACGTGGACATGGAGAGAACATGCAAACTCCACATAGAAATGCCAACTGACTCATCCGGGGCTCGAACCAGCAACCTTCTTGCTATAAGGCGATGATTTTAACCACTGAGCCACCATGTTGGCCCATGAAAAGAACATATTATATTAATTTTATTAGCATATTCTGGCTTTTCATATTATTATACATTGATAAACATATGCTTAGCAGTAAATTAAACACATAAAACCGCAATGTGATTGATATAGATTTAGATTAGGTAATAATTGAGGTAAAGTTTGATTTATATTCACACATTTGTACTTTCTCTTTAATAATATTATTTCAGAATAGTATTATTAACAAATTTAAAATGGAGATATCATTTTAGCAGCCAATGACTGTCAACATTGTTCAACATTCACTGATCAGTCAGTGAAATAATGCTAATGTTCAGACCCAATATTCAAAGTAGCGTGGTAAACAATACAGAGACGGTTAAATGAACGAATGTGCAAAAATAAAATTAACTTTACCTCAAATATCAATTTTGTGGATGATATAATATACATATACTTGCATTAAATATATTTAAACACCTAATGAGTGAATACATTTCCAAAAAGCAGCTGTGACAACTATGAAGTAAGTCATTTTTACTCACTACAAAACGGTACACTGATATTATACATGTATGTTCAACTATAGACTGTTTATACATCTATATTAATTATAAATCAGCGTTTAGTATCAATGGTAAAGACGGAGAGTAACGTTACTGTTAACTGGTAAATGCTGTTTTGCGCGTTTCTTACAAAATATTGGTAGAATCTGATGAGCCGGGGTTTCCCATGGTTGTTGAAAATAAGAATAGCCTTGATCATCGTTGCTTGATGCTTATTTTTGTGTGTGGTTCTTCAGCGAAGCGTCTGCTTGTCAATACAAACGACTCGATGTAGTTCCGTGTCTCGTGACTTTTTTTCCAGTATAAAAGTCCTTGGAATTAAAGCTCCAGGGTGGAAAATTTACATGCAGAGTTTGCTTTTTTGTCATTTAAGCGCTTTACAATGATTATTATAGATATTTTACGTTATATTTTTGTCAAGTATATATTTCAAAAATATGATTATTTTGTGGTAGGTAATGTAAATGTCCCCGTTTATTTATTTTTTTTACATTTTGTACATATAAATCTCTTTTCTCATTTTATTTTTATCAGTTTTCTTTTATTGCATATGAATAAATCAAAATAAGGTTTTACGAGATGTATATATTTTTAAGGCATAAAAACTGAAGCAATGCAGCAAATTCTGAAAAGAAAACACCATTGTCTCAGTCACTTTATGCTGCAAGAAATCTGAAAATAGCATAGTAGAGGCACTTTACTCATTTTGTTTTTCTCAGAGTTTTCTTTTTTTGCGTATAAATAAATAAAAATAAGGTTTTACATGATGTGAATATTGTCAAAGCCTCACAACTTTAAAAAATGTTGAAAATTCTGAGAAAAACAATGAAATCAGTCATTTTAAACCACAAATAATCTGAAAATAGCATAATAGAGGCACTTTTCTCAATTTGTTTTTCTTCTGTTTCCTTTTCTTGCATATAAATTAATAAATAAATGCTTTACAAGATGTGAATACTGTCAAAGTCTAACAACTCAAAAAAAAATGCAAATCCTGAAAAAAATACCATCAAATCAGTCATTTTACAACGCAAAAAAATCTGAAAATAGCATAGAAGCACTTCTCGTTTTTTTTCTCAGTGTTTCTTTTTGCATACATAAATAAATAAAAATAAATTATGTAAATCATTTTAAAGCATAAAAACTAAAGAAATACTGCAAATCCTGAGGAAAAACACCATTAATCAGTCATTTTATGCTGGAAGAAATCTGAAAATGGCATAAATAAAGTTTGATTACTTTGCCATTTAAGTACTTCGAAATAAATATTATAATTTAACGTTATGTTTATTGTTTATGTTACATTTTTGTCAAGTATATTTCATATATATGATGATATTGTGATAAGTAATATAAAAATATCCCCGTTTAATTTTTTAACATTTTGTACATATATACTATATACACACACACCCACAGTACCCCCACCCACCCCACTGACAAAGGTCCAGTATTTGTCCAATGCATAAGCTCATTTGTCCAATGACTGTTATACCATCATAAATTATCAAAATAACCCATCAAAATGGCGGAATCTGATGCAAGTCAACTTTCACTGTATTTTTGTTATAGGGAAAACATTTTTTAAGTAACTTGTAATCTAAATCTTGGACCTTAATCTCGTTGTGAAGTTGTGAAGCACCGAAAGCGACCCATATTATTACTTATTAGACTGTTGTTGTTCTTCATGAATTTTCAAATGTACTTTGTTTTTACAAGAAAAGTTGTGATGCTCTCTACAGTATTATGTTTCTTTTTCATTATTCAAATAGGCAAATTTGGAGACAGAGAAAAGCTGAACGACCAATTTATTATTTGCCAATTAAATGACAATAGGCCACAGTTTCAAATGTAAAACTTTAACAGATTGATATTTTCAGTATGTGATATATCATAAAGTAGCTTTAAAGTAGCCTCTTCTTCATGTTTCTTCATGTACACAAAAAGCGTCCATTCGACAAGCTAATCCAGCAAAAAAAAAGTGATTAAAATCTCTCTAAAATGCAGAATTTAAACCACATAATTAAATTAAAATAAGTCGAATGGTCCAGTTTTTGAGAAAAAAAACCCCTTTCACTAGGCAGGCTACAGTCCTGTATATATATATATATATATATATATATATATATATATATATATATATATATATATATATATATATATATATATATATATATATATATATATATATATATATATATATATATATATATATATATATATATATATATATATACGTAACTTATATGTTCACAAGTAAAGTCTTCACTTTCGTTGTAGGCTAAATTATTTATAAAACCTTCTATTAACGATATTTAAGAAACTGCCAATGCAGTGATAATATAATCAACAACTAAATGTAGCTTAATTAGCCGTTAATTAATTTACGATCCAATCAAAACAAACGTGAAATGTATGAGCCGAGGACTTTGATTTTGACGCACTCGCGGACGCGGCGTGACCCGGAAATCCTGTATTTCCTCTTGTCGCATCACCCGTGTATCTTGTCTGTCAGCAAGCTGTTACTTACATAAACTATTCGATTGAAAATATGAAACATTTGACAGGGGAGTGACAATAAACCGCCGCCGCATTGAAGAATGAGATGCTGTTTTGTCGCTCGTGTTCGTAAACCGCAATAAAGAAGAGGGTTCTGGAAACGCTGCTGTTTACATCGAGACTAACACATTTATTTTGCTTCAGTTGGTAAGTGGATCCTCGTTAACCTATTGTGTGTTCGACAGGATTAGGACATATGTTTGTTTTCTGATTTCTTTGTGATAATATATTTATTCTTCAAACTATTCCAGTCAAATTGTATATTTTAATTGTGATAAGGGTGTGTCTGAGGGGAAAAAATAACAGATTCAGATGCAAGTCAGTTAGAAGACACATGTTCCTTTGTAAAGGGCAAACAATGATGTCGTTTGTTTTCACATTCCTAAATTAACTGCCCCGTATTAACCTAGAAAAGGCTCTTAAAAAGTTCATAACCATAATATTAAACACACCAGCATTTTGAGTGTGCTTTTACATAATGCAATTGAATGTTAACCTTTACACTTAAACATATCATATTAAGTTTAACAACGTTATTAATCACACCAAGGGCTTTTAAATTAGGGCAGTAGCATCGTGATACAGCAGTTACATAAAGAGGCAAATCACTTACAAACCATATTTAAAAATTTCATAATAACTTCATAAATAGTTCAAAAAAGTACTCGTATGTTAAACATTTAAAACTTGCTAAAATGTAAGCCTTATTGCCTCTGGAACAAAGGTGAATATATATTTGTTACACTATAAAACCCAACAGTCAATTTTATCAAATGAAATGAATGTAGTTAACTCAAAATTGACAAAGTTAATTCTACTCATTTAAAAAGAGTTTTGAACTCGGTGCTGAAGGTAATGAGTTTATTAAATACCTCATTACTAGGACCAGACAGAATCTGCTGACATTTTTTTTGCTATTTCTGCAGAGAATTTTGTAAAAAATCTGCGGATTTATGCGGAATTATTTTGGGGGATCGTAACTATAAATAAATAAAATAAAAATAATACTTTTTTTAACTTTCATTTAATGTTTACAATTCAAATCCATCTAGATCAGGGATGTCAAACTTAATTCCTGGAGGGCCACAGCCCTGCACAGTGTAGTTCCAACCCTGCTCCAACACATTTACCTGTAGGTTTTATACAAGCCTGAAGGAAAATTAGTTTGATCAGGTGTGTTTAATTAGGGTTAAAACTAAACGAAGCAGGGCTTCGGCCCTCCAGGAATTTAGTTTGACATCCCTGATCTAGATCCACTTATTAGGTAAACAAAGCAAGTCTCTCATATAATATGTATGCTGAAAGACAGAAAATAATACTTTACAAACTGTATTGTATTTGTAAATAAATCAAAGGAACACTTTTAAATTAATCAATAATATTACTGAAATTGTTCAAAAACAAAATAAATATAAATGTACACACATTTACACAAATAAATATGACTCAATGGGCCAAATATCTGCAGAAATCTGCAGATTTCTACGCGCACAGATTCTGTGTAGGCCTACTCATTACTTCAACTTAAATGGAGGAAGTTCACGGTACTCATAGATTAGTTTTTAACTCAAATGGTTTGTAGCAATCGGTTTCCTCACACGGTTTGGGTTGCTCTAACTTGTTGGGTTTTACAGTACTCAGTTGGTTTAAGTTCTCTTCATTTATTGGGTTTTACTGTGCTCAAATTGCTTCATTTACTCAAAGATTAAGTTCAAAGTACTCATTAGGATTAGTTTATGAATGTAAATGTTGCAATCGGTTTCCACAAATGGTTTGAGTTTTTGGGTTTTACAGTGTAGAAGAGCATTTGATGCTTCTAAACCTTTTTTCTAGAGGACAGTAGTATAAAAAAGGCTTCAGAGGAGGGGAATCATTTCCTATCACACTTAGATTTGTTTCTTATTATTTGCTGTTTATGTAACTCAGCTAGATTCAAGAGGCAAACCAATAATCTTGGATCAAGTCTTGACTAAGTTTTGAAGGCGATTTGTGTTTCAAACAGAAAGTGAGGAGAACCAGCATGAAAAGGAAAAGCTTGATATACTTAATATAGCTAGTATAAAAAGTTCTCTATTTTCTCTACACAGTAATAGTTCAGTTTCCTAAGAACATAGTTGAAATCAGAATTATTAAACCCCTTTAAAAAAAATCTTTTTTAAATATTTCCCAAATGATGCAAGGAAATGTTCACAGTATGTCTGATAATATTTTTTTCTTCTGGAGGAAGTCTTGTTTGTTTTATTTTGGCTAGAATAAAAGCAGTTTTTAAAGTTTTAAAAACATTTTAAGGTCAAAATTATTAGCCCCTTTAAGCTATTTATTTTTTTCCAATAGTCTTCAGAGCAAACCATCATCATAACAACTTTCCTAATTACCCTAACCTGCCTAGGAAACCTAATTAACTTAGTTAAGCCTTTAAATGTCACTTTAAGCTGTATAGAAGTGTCATCATGGCTAAGATAAAAGAAATCAGTTATTGAAACTTGTTGGAAATGTGTTGAGAATCTCTGTTAAACAGAAATTGAGAAAAAAATAAATAAACAGGAACCCGGCATTTTTATTACAGTGTATAGAAACTTCTTGTGTAGATAATCAGCATCATGCGTATCTCTTTTGTGTCTTAAACTGAGATGCTCAAACTAAGTTGGCCCATAGTAACCTTTGATTTGGCCCACCATCCCATCTGAGAATACAAGGGGAATGATGGGGATGGTTTTGAAACTGTCCATTCAAATTTATTGCAACCCTTTATTTGTTTTATTGTTAAAAGCTAACTGAAATTAAATGTTTTAACAAAATGATGTAAATAAATCAGATTTTGTTGAAATGTACATCTCACACAACAATGCAGAGACTTGGGTGAGCAATTCTGGGTTTGAAACTCCACTGGGTTATAAATATGATTGTTTTTTTTTTTTTAATTGCAATAATTTTAGTTTTTAACTCTTCATATGAAAAGGTTTGGGATAACCCAAAAGTAAATGTAGGATTCTTTAAAAGTAATATAACCCATTTCTACTGCCACAAACTTGATTTTGATTACCATTTTAATGATTTTTTTGCTTTGTTTTATTCCAGCAAAGAACGGAGCGTCCGTGAATAATCTGCTTCACCTCTGAGTGAGTTTCGTTGCTTTGTTTAAGCCTGGATGGAAGTCATATGATCTGTAGATCCTGGAACTGGTTTAGTGAAGCCCTCTGTGCTGTTTGCTGTGTGATTTTTAAGGGGTGTGGCGGAACTTTATCTGTAACTATTTTCTTACTTCAAACTTCCTTATACCCAACAAAGTCTGTGGAAGTGCAGCAAATCAGCTCCAGTTTCTAACACTGAGAAGAGATTTTAAAGTTGAAAAATAATTAAAAGATAAATTACAATTTATATACAATAAATTATAATGTTGTTTTATGTGTTTTTATAGTGCATTTGTAGTTTGACAAGTATGTGAAACTGATGTTCAGCAGGAAGACCAGAGAACTTATTTCAAGTTTGTTCCTGTAGTGTTACGGAATGTATACTAGATGGCGCAATTGCGTCACAATTATGCTCACTGTCGCAATTAAACTCTATCTAGATGCGTTTAAAATTGCTTGAAAATGTAATCGTTTTGGCTCAATTTGATCACCTTTAGGCTTGCTTCCTCTATCTGTAAAATGTAATTGATTTGCTTTTATAATAATTGATCTTACTGAATAGGTAATACTTATTAACCATTTAAATAAGATCAATTTTTTTTTCTTTTGCCTTAAATAATCTCTGGACTTTAAATAAAATTAAACCCTTTGAAATTAAAATAAAAATGTTTTTTTCAATAACAAGTTCATGAAATACACATTTAAGATAGATTGAAAATGATATATAAGAGAATAAATGACAGTAGTTCGTTGATGGGTTTGGGGGAAACATGCCATCATTAGAATTCTTTACTGTTACTTGCATGCATATATACAGTGCTCAGCATGAATGAGTACACCCCCTTTAAAAAAAAATATTTGTATCAATTTTCTGTGAATAGTCGATATGACCTATTGCTAAAAATGTCCACAAATCTTTTTTTTTTCTTAATTTTATTTTTTGATGTTTATTAATTTTATTCAATAACAATATAACAGTTCAATAAACCCGTCTTGTTTAAATTCACCAAAATATATTTGCCATATTAACTGATAAATGAATAAAAATATAAATTCTCAAAAAGGGCTGTACTTATTTATGCTGAGCACTGTAAATGTGTATGCCTGCATGTAAATATGCAAGTCGTAAATTGCTCAGGATTTCCAATAACTTATCAAGTATTTAAAAGTACTTGCATTTCAGATATATGGATTCAAGAACTGGAAAGTACTTAAACAAACATAGGTCCTTGAAAGTGCTTGAATTAAATTTGAAATTAAATTTGTTTATGGTTTTATTTAAGCATTTGTACTCAATTTTCAACAACAGAACGAAAAAAAAAACTGAAATTCTTGAAATGAAAATCTTACATTTAAATCTTGTACAGTAACACTGACATTTTATCAATATTCCAGAAACCACATTTAAATATTACTAGCATTGAAAAAAAAATTTTTCTTTAAACATGATTTCTTTTTAAATGGTCAAGCATTTTAAAAAAATTTACGGATATTTTTTACATGGATATTAAGTTTAACATGGATATTAAGTGTAAGTGAAATATTAAGTGCTTTCACAGCGCTACATATGCTGGGTTATGAATTACAAAGGGGCTTGTTTTAAAATTAACGGTGGTTTAAAATGTCCGTGAATCTGCTGCTAGTAAAAATGTGGGAAAAGTTTAAAAATCCACCTGGAAATTGCTTGAAAACTGCTTAAATTTCACTTTGGAAAATGTGTGTGCATATTAAAAAGCAATCATTGTTTTTGTGTTTGTCACAGATGTTGGGGATGTGACCTTCTCTCACAATATGGTCTCAGCCACTCATGTGATCATGACTGTCCATCCTGTCCTGGTCCTGCTGCCCATCCTGGGACTCTTTGTGCTTCCATGTGCTCCCACACATTCTCTGAACGGCCTCACCATTGTGGCTAATAAGACGGTGGCAAACCCAGCGGACTGTGGGACTGAACTCTGTAAGTCTGCCTATTGTAGTCATTCCATTATAAATCCCTGTAAATTCCTTAATAGATTTTTCTACCTTTTAGTTTTAGTTCAAGCATTTGATGATAACATATTTGTATGGCAGGTTATTTGAAAAAAGTACTTTTAAAATGTGACAATTTTAAACTATAAATATATATATATATATATATATATATATATATATATATATTTTTTTTTTTTTTTTTTTTTTTTAATTTACTTAAGGTAGAGTTTGTGTATATATGTGAATCACAGCAAGACACAAAACGTTTATTTATATACACATATATATACATACATACTTGCATGCATACATACATACATGCATACATGAACAAATAAAAAATAAGTTAATTACAAAATATCTTTAATACAAATTTTAGATTGCAGGGTGTCCACGGGGTCTTAAATTGTCTTAAAATTCAAAAAGTAAATTGTAAGCCTTAAAGTCTAATATTCACTGAAATGTTGTCTTGTATGTCTTAAATAATTGTAAACTGGTCTCAATTTTCCTATGTTTAGGTAAAGCTAAGCCAAGTGGGTCACCATGCATCCAATCACCAACAATTAACTTTTAACAGAACTCTATTTATAACTCTGTTTACCAATATGGTTAAATTGTCCTTAACAATAAAATTTGTTTAAAAGTTCTCTGTGCGTTTATAGTCCATATATGGTGAGGACTCTGACCTGAACAGTCTGTTGTGTATACATTTAGTTTATAAATAATTTTTTTTTTTGTAAGATATGTTGAAGAATGTGTATGCATACAACTAGGGTTTGCTTGTTTTGACAGTTTATTTAAAATATGTGGCTAAGAAATAACTTGGTATATTATAATATAAAAAGTTCTGTATAAGTCTTTAAATTTAAATTATAATGGTCTTTAAAAGGTCTTAAATTTGGCTCTGAAAATTGCAGAAACCCTGTTATAAACAACACAATGAATATGTGATTATAACATTACATGAACTTTTTGTCACAAATCCTCATTTGTGCAAAGCATCATGGTCCTTTAATCTTGGTATGCTATCTGACATCAACGGAATGCGTTAGAACAATTTTAGTATGTCATAGAATACAATGTCTAGAAGAATAATTTCTATTTCTGTACATGTGGACAACATTTTTGTCAACGTTTTGTTGCTCATGTCATTCCAAACCTGTATAACTGACTTTGTGGTGCACAAAAGAAAATATTTTTAAGAACAATGAGAACCAAACAGCATTGGACTGGAATTCCTGTCAAAATGTCTTGAAGACAGAAAGGGATGCGTGATAGAGAAATGATGGCAGATTTTTCATTTTTGAGTGAACATTCGCTGTAAGTTTGGAAAACTATACAAGTGTATGATTTAAAAAGTCTGCGTCCACATGTTAAGTGTGACATCATGCAAAGCAGCTTCCAGGTCCAAGCATTCTTATCAAACAATGTCAGAAGACTCAACAAATTGTAATAATAATCATGACTAATATCTGATGGCCAGAAAGAGATTCGTTTTTTTTTTTTTATATATATATATATATAAATTGTTTAAATATTGGTGTCTGTGATGCAGCAAGTCCAGAGACTGTTGTGTCCACCATAATTTTAAATAAAATTCACTTTTGATGTGTAATCTGAATAGGGGAGCAATAATTATTGATTTTGGTTGTATGATTATAGTCTGAGGAATAATCACGGTTATCACGATTATTATGCATTCATTAATTTCAACTCTACTTGTTTAGAAAATCGCATGAAAACTCCTTATATTTTGTTGCGTTATTTATTGATGCTCCGTAATCAAACCAATTGATACTGCACAAAATAATACAAAAAAATTATTCCATTTCTCTTTTTTGACTTAAAAATAAGTGAAAAGGTTTTTAGCATTTAAACATAAGTAATGATTTTACAGTGAAAATAAATGACGGAAGAAGTATTTAAATAAAATAAGAATGAATGAATAAAAATTTTATTTGTCTGATGCAAGTCAAAGCTACATATTAGCAACAATAAGCAAATGCAGAAATGTATAATTGACATAACTTAGTTGCAGAGGGGGGGGGGGTTCGTACAGTAACATGACATTGAGAAGCCTTTACGATTAATTAAGCATGACAAATTAAAGCACGGTCATAGTGAAAACGGTTAATCGTTGGATCACTATGTACAATGTTGTATACATTGCGTCATACGTCAAATATGTGAATAACTGGAAATAACGAACTTGTCCGCACAAAAGACGCGATATGTGACCGGCTCTTACGTGCGATGTGAAAGAGGTATCAGATGATAGCCTCAGCCATAGTTAATCTAGTGTGTGTGCGTATCAGCTTCGATGTACAAGCTCGGAACTTTAAACTAGGGTACAGTTGGCATAACTGTGTTGCAGCAGTTTTGTTCTGTGCAGAAAGGCAGCGTTGAGAAACCTTTACATTTAATTAACTGTTACTAATTAAAGCATGGTTATTAGTAGGGGTGTAACGATTTATCGTTGTACGATTTATTGCGATGCAAAAATGTCTCAATATGCATTGTGGCGTTATTACGATTTGATTACGATATGACGTCCGTTTTCTCTTATTAGTTGAGCTGTTTGCACAAGAGCTACGTTCCACCTGCTGTCGCACGCGAGTTCAGATTGCAGCAGCAGTAATGTTAGCATACCAAGATGAGTGGAGCTGAAATAGAGGATGGCCCATCCTCTCAAGATCAGACGTCTGGCAACATTTCGTTTGTACAGTCATTGCTTTAGACTCGTCCGCTTTTTGACACGCATACTGGGTCAAACATCCTAAGTTTTAAAGTCTTCACAGTGATTTACATACTTTGCACAGCGACAGGGATACCTCCTAATGGTGTTGAAAGAGTCACATACTGTATTTATAAGGTACAATTCACCCTAAAATATTATTCTGTCTTCATATAATGTTCCCGCCGCAAAATCGCACATGACGTGAGCTGTTACTACAGAGGGCGGACTGATAGACGCGCGCGTATGGCAAGCTGTTTTAGCATTTAAACCTTTGTTCTGACTATCCATAAATATATTTAGAGATATCTCTAATTATATTTTGACTAGTCATAATTATAATTCGACTAGTCAGAATGACAATTAGAGATATCTGCTATTACAATTGTACTAGTACAAAATCAGATTCTAGATATCTGCAAATATATTATGACTAGTCATATTCCTCCATTGACTTCCATTGAAAAATATTTGCAGATATCTCTAAATGAGTTTTAACTAGTCACAATTGTAATTAGAGATATCTCTAAATGAATTTAATTAAATATGAATGAAATACCTGGAAATGTGGATTTTTTTTTTGCACACACAAAAAACGCAAGTGACCAAGCAAAGCCTTAAGCTCTTACTGTTAAATTCAATTGAATAGAAAGCTTATTTTTTTTGCACCTTTACTTAAATTGTTCCTTAATTTTGTCTCTGTCATTTCAATAATATTTTTAAGAAGTTTTTAAATTGTTTTATTTTCCAGAGACAGGCCTGTTTAATTTATTTTCTTAAAGAAGGTTAAGTTTAACAAGTTGAAACAAAAGAAATACATAAAAAATAGTTTACTTGGTAAAATTTGCATTTCAGTTTAATTTTCAATATTTATTCCAAATATCGTGATACATATCGAATCGTGAACATTATATCGTGATACACATCGTATCGTGAGCTGAGTGTATCGTTACACCCCTAGTTATTAGAGAAACCGGTTAATTGTTGCATACCTAGATCGGACTAATAAGTGGTCATAAATTAATATTTTCTCAATTAAAATTCAGGCTTAGTCCTGGAAACAATATTTCATGCGTCACGACCTTACAAGCGGAAAAGGCAAGTGACAGTCCCATCAGCTGGCCAAAGCTCTAATATAGGACATCTTTATAGTTGGTTGGTGCGTGATTTGATTTATTTTTCCACTCTTTTCTAGAATTAATCCAGCCCTTTTTATATTTTCAGTTTTTTTGAAGTGCTTAAGAATGAAATGCAATCTGCGTGCAAAGTTAAGAGATAATACAGAGTACCTGTGGAATATCATTTTTTTTTTTTTTTTTTTTTTTAAAGTAAAGCCATATGTTTTGTTTTGCCTGTTTATACATCATGTTTTCCTCTTGAAGGACGTGCGCTTTCAAAGAGGGCCATGTGTTTCACATTTAAGATGAAAGGGAGGCCTGGGCTGGCTGTTCTGCTTATGCGCCAGGCGCTGCTTCAGCGGGTCCTTCCCTTCTTCCAGTCCTCATCAAGACATGCTCTTTTTTTTAATTAAATCACTTTCTTTTTTTCCCCTCCTTTCACTTCGGCCACACACGTTGCACTTGACTATCTTGCCACCTCTGTAAACAAGCAGACAGCCCAAATGACCCCGGGGTGGTGGGGTTCTGGCTTTGTGTTTGGGGGTAGATCTTCTGGCCCTGCCCCCCCATCCCATAACACACACATACATACAAACGTCGGTATTGAGTTTCCATCATGTTAACCGTATAGAGATCGAACGCAAGGTCAGAATCGCCACCGCCATCTGGAAGTCTGCAATGTTTGGAATGATGGCGAGCTATAAATACATAAGCATTCCACATTCCAGCGGAGGGAACGGTGTGTTTTTTCGACACGTCAAAGACCAATCAGACCTGTGGCGACTGCAAAAATCAAGCCAGGTCCTCTATGGTTTCATACCGGAATCCATTTGCTTGTGGATTGGTTGGTTTTTCTGCTTTTTACAGCTGGAGAAGTGTTTAAAGGAGGGGAAAAATGCAACCAATGCAGCTGGCCTCTCGATTTAGTGTGTCAACACTGACCAAGTGATGATTCAAGCTCCACTTTTTTACCTCACCGAATTATTGATTCACCTGGAGCTTTTAAACACTCGCTGATTGTCCATTGGCTCGCTCCAGGAAAAGAAATGGGGGCATTTTGGAGCTTTTCTGCAGTGCCAGCGCAAGCACATTCTTTCTAGCCCCGTTGGTCCCGCCGCCTGCTTAAGTAATCAGGGGAAGTGGGAATAAGGAAAAGAGTGGAGACGGATGTTGAGGTTGAGGTGTGCTGTACCTAACGCACACATGGCTGCTGGGATGGGATCAAAGAAAGGTGCGGCGAGGCCTGTTTTTCCTCCCAGACGTCGCTCGTTCTCCAAGACTGCAGAACTCAGGATATGCAGTTTGACATCCAGTAATGAGCATTAAGGGAGCGTCTTTGTCCCAATGAAAACAACCTGAGGTTGATGAGTCACAGATCGCACTGCTCATTTTATTTCACATTTTAGAGCCGGCTGTAAAATATATTTCGCCGTGACACTCTAAAAAGAGCATTTAGAAACTTTCTTTGGGTTATTTGTCCTATTAAATTTGGATTATAGCTGTTTTTAATTAAGCTTGGAAATTTTTGGTATTGATATTTGGGGAACGTCTAATATTGGTGAAACACAAGGTTACGTTTACTAATCTCGTTTATTTCCAAATGTTTATTTGTACGGGATTTGTTTAAAGGGACAGGATGCTCAAATAAACTTTAATTCAATATACTCACCTGCGGGCCATTTTGTTTTTCTTCAGGAACACAAATACTTTTTTAAAAGCTGAAACTGTTCATGCGATAGTTCCTTCTTCATTTATTCCAAACCTATGGCGTGAAATAAGATATTTTGAAGAATTCTGGATGGATTTGTACCCATTGACTGGCCTAGTAGTTTTCTTTCATTCTACTGAAGTCAGTGGCTACCATCAATCAGCATTTTTCAAAATATCTTCGTATTAATCCACAGCCTCTGCAAGCATCTTACTTGGTACAATTCAAATAATCATCGTGATTGTTTTTGTTTTTTGTTTTTCAGGTCCTCAGAACAAATCCTGCACCAATGCCTTTCTCTATAAAGAAAAAATGTGTTTTCTGATTAGCTGTCCAAATCAAACCCAGAACTCGTCTTGTGGAAATTACACTAATTTCATCGACCTGTTAGTGGAACAAGATGCAAACTCAACAGGTAATACTTTTATCCTACCGTATGATCTCAGTGCTGTTCTTCTTTAAGATTTCTTTATTTTACCCCCTCATGCAGTGCAGCATCACAACTCCAGTGCAATATCTCATTTTTTAGCATGTTTTATTAGAGTTTTTATGTCTTATATTCAAATATGTTATTTAATTATTTATTATCTAATGCATTGGACTAGTTTTGTTCAGTTTTTATATCTTATTTTCTAATATAGTACAAGGGGATATGTTATTTATACATATCTATTATTGGTTTATTGATTATTATTGGCTGCGTTCACTGATTAAAACCAACTCTAGAGCAATTGCGATTGACAAGATATGACCGTAAAACTACAATGCGGATGTTTATTTGTTTTT
The DNA here is from genome assembly GCF_052040795.2 of Danio rerio. Taxonomy (NCBI): domain Eukaryota; kingdom Metazoa; phylum Chordata; class Actinopteri; order Cypriniformes; family Danionidae; genus Danio; species Danio rerio. The sequence continues at coordinate 11,896,884 of NC_141045.1, read as the reverse complement.
TTCTTGTCTTAGTCGCAGTCTTTTTCATAACACTTCAATATAGTTACCATTAAATTTTAATTTCTGTGTGTCACGGTGTAAATTTTGGCTCTATTTTGGCTCTACTCCACCAATAAATATCCTTCACATGCACAGTGATCTTCATTTGACCAAAACACAGCATTTAAAGTGTTTCCTCGGATATAGAGTTAAAAATTAAAGCTGGCTTTCATATGCGAGTCTTTTTCAAACCAAGACAGTACACTGGTTTGAACCAACAGGAGGCAATGATGACGCTTTTATGCTGGGCTCACACCAAACGGGCAGTCCAGTATTTACAATAATAAATTAAATGGTGAATTGCGTACTAATCATTGCAAACAGGAGAACAAAGGCGGATTACCATCCCGCAGGCAAACAACAAAATATGTGACTCATTTGCTGTGAATGTGTGGAATTCCACAACTCAATGCAATATCTACATTTTTTTTAGCATATTTTATCATCGTTTCAAAATCTTAGATTATTTTTATTTAATTATGTATCTCTTGTAGTCTTAGAAGTTACGCATCTTAAGCAGAAATGCTGCAAGTTCCATCGTATCCTGTGTACAATGCCAACAAAGCTGTCTATCCTGTTCTAAGATTGTATTGGATCAGTTTTATCAGCTTATTTTCTAATATTATTAGTAACTCGCATTGAACGATTCATTTAAGGGGACACGGTTAAGGACGCCATTCATACCAAACAGGAAACAAAGTATTTACATGAGTAAATTGCATACTAATCAATGCAAACGTGAGAAAAAAGGCAGTTTACCATCCCGCAGGCGAACGTCAAAATATATGCGATGCGTTTGCTGTGAATGTGTGGTATTCCACAACTCGATGCGATCTCAATTTAGCATATTTTAATCATTGTTCCAATATCTTACATTATAACTAATTGTATTTAATTGTATATTTTTGTTAAATTATGTTTCTCTTGTATACTTAGAGGTTATGTATCTTAAGCAGAAATGCTGCAAGTTCCATTGTATCCTGTGTACAATGGCAGCAAAACTTTCTGTTCTTTTATATGATTGCGTTGGATTAGTTTTGTTCAGTTTTATTAATTTTCTAATATTATTTTCTAATATTTTAAGTAACTTGCACGGTTTAATTCAAGGAGGCCTGGTTTAGGACCCCATTCACACAAAACAGGGAATCGAGTATTTACATGAGTAAATTACATACTAATCAATGCAAACATGACAACAAAGGCAGATTACCGTCCCACAGGCGAACGACAAAAAATATGCGATGCATTTCACCTAATTTCCATCTTCCGCGTTTGCTGTGATCCCCAGTTGGTTTCCAATATTTTGGAAATCTTCACCCTGGTCTGAGTTTGCAGAAAGGTTTGGTTTGTCACCTTATAATGTGTTTTCTTGTGAACAAACAGCGAAAGCGTACAGAACAAAGTGTGGTTTTGAAATTACCTGTGTAATTGCAGTACTATCAGCCAGATGTCACCATCCGCTAACCCAAACTTTGTTTTTGCAGACTCTGTCCATGTGAACAAAACTCAGACTGACGAATCAGAACTTCCCCTTCAGTCTTCTCCCAACCAAAACTCTTCCCAACCCACTTCAAACAGTTCTTCATCCAATACCACTCAAACATCAACACCTCAAACGAATGTCTCAAACTCAACAATAACCCCAACAGCGACTGTTTTTCAAAACAATATAACCACAGCGCCAACCCCCACAACACCGAAGCCTGCCACTACTGTCGCAGTGCCAAATAAACCCATTCCAACACCAGCCATAACGTCCACAAAACCAACCACGACCACCCCTCCAACAACAACCAGCACAACGACAGTTGCACAAACCGCAAGACAGCCTTCGCCAACAGGGACAAATTCATCCACCAACATCTCACCATCAGTGCCTACAACACCTCCATCCATTCCTTTAACCAAACCACTCCAAACTTCTCCCATTCCAACAGCCGTTGAGAAGCCACCACCAAAAACCTCAATGAACCTGCCAGTAGTGGTTCCCACACTGCCTAAAGACGTTCCCAAAGGGGGCAAAGCTATAGTGGAGGTGGCCGGAGACCCTTTGACCAGCCACCTATTAAACACAAGCTCCCTATTGGCCGTTCTACTTTTCGGCCTACTTTTTTTTGTGGTTGCTGTGGCTCTTTTCCTTAAACAAGCGTACGAGAGCTACAGGAGGAAGGACTACACTCAGGTTGACTATCTCATCAATGGAATGTACGCCGATTCAGGGGTTTGATTTCATTGTTTACGTTTGGTAGCAGATCGACTTTGGTAGCACGCATTTCGGGTTGAACAAGATGGTTTGGCGCGTATGTTTCATTTCTATGCAGACTTGGCTTCCACGTAATTTTTGGCACCACGGGGCTGAAGCCTTAGTATTACCTTAGCCCTCATCCTTCGTTCGACGAATGTCATTAAATAAGGGATTCATCGTGCAATATTTGGAAATGTCCGGTCTGGTGTGTCACGTCCAGTGTTTCATCCGCAGCGGGCGAGTTGGCTGCAATAATTGCCTTTTTTATGTGTGTCGGAACGGTTCAGGAACGTTCAGAGAGTCGTTTATGAATTATTGCCTCTTTTCGTATTTGTACGCGTGAGTGAGGAACAAATGCCAAACCAGGAATCGTGGAACAGAAGCACATTATCGTAAAGCCAAGGGAATAACTCAGCCATTGCGTTTTTGGTGTCAGGAACAAAAGATAAGTAAGGTATGAAGTGTGATCGTTTGATATGTGCCAAATTGATTTTGTAAGTCTTAATAGCTGCACTGTTAAAAAAAGAAAAAGAGATATATAATAAAGAACTTACTTTGCACTCGGTCTTGTTTTATTGTGTGTGAAGTGTCTGCCTCTGCTAGATGTTTACTTAACCGTGATCCATGATTTGGCCGTCGTGGAGTCTGTGCAACCACGAAAATGCGAGCTTTCATCATTGTGGCGCTTCTGTGTATTTTCAAGGGCTCTGGGGAGTAAAGGAAAACTAAAATGAAAGCTCTACAAGTCAAATTACAATTTTACAACTTTGTGTGCAGAAAATAGCAATTATACTTGTGGATTTGTTTTCAAATTCCACTATTAGTTAATTGTACATATTTCACCCCAATGTTTTTATCTTTTTTTTTTTTTAGTAAAATCTTGGCTATTTTTTATAATAGTGTAGTGTGTTGTTGGTTAATGTGACACAGCAGCACATGGTTTTGTTCAATATTACAATGACATTCAATAAATTTGTGTTTGGATGCATAATAAACATTACGTTTCATATGATTTTGCCCTTTATAGTTACACTCACTGGCCACTTTATTAGGTACACCTTACTAGTGCCGGGTTGGACCCCCTTTTGCCTTCAGATTTGCCCTCATTCAACAAGATACTGCAAATATTTCCCAAAAAGTTTGGTCCTTATTGACGTGATAGCATCACCCAATTGCTGCAGATTTGTCGGCTGCACATCCATGATGTGAATCTCTTGTTCCACAAAATCCCAAAGGTGCTCTATTGGATTGAGCTCTGGTGACTGTGGAGGCCAATTGAGTACAGTGAACTCATTGTCATGTTCAAGATACCATTCTGAGATGATTCGCGCATTGACATGGTGCGTTATCCTGCTGGAAGTAGCCATCAGAACATTGATACACTGTGATCATGAACGGATAGACATGAACAGCAACAATACCAGGTAGGCTGTGGCGTTGACTTGATGCTCAATTGGTACTAATGGGCCCAAAGTGTGCCAAGAAAATATCCCCCACACCATTACACCATAACCAGCAGCCTGAACCGCTGATACAAGACAGGAGGGATCCATGCTCTCATGTTGTTGACGCTAAATTCTGACCCTTACATCTGTATGTCGCAGCAGAAATTGAGACTCATCAGACCAGGCAACGTGTTTCCAATCTTCTATTGTCCCCGAGTCAAGCTAATGTATGAACCACCAATCAGACGATTCCTAACTCGGTATAAAGTCTTCGGCTGCTGCAGGCCATCCACCTCAAGGTTCAAGTGTTGTGCGTTTAGAGATGCTCAGTTACTGTTGCCTTTTTTATCAACTTGAACCAGTCTGGCCATTCTCGTTCTGGCATCAACAAGGCATTTCTTCCAAAGATCTGACCTTCACTGGATTTTTTTTTTCCGGACCATTCTCTGTAAACCCTATAGATGGTTGTGAGTAAAAATCCCTGTAGATCATCAGGTTCTGAAAAACTCTGCCATGGTGTCATGTGATTGGATGAGTGAGTAGTAAGACAGGTGTACCTAATAAAGTGGCCAGTAAGTGTATATTTGAACCATTGTGTTCTTGGCCTGTAATTGTTGTTCTCTTAAAATAATAAAAATGCCTTTAAGTTGTAGGAGACTTTTTTTTTTCTTCAGTTGAACTAAAATATTTTGCAAAAACTTTTTAATGATTCATAATATCAGATATTATGGTTTTGAAACAAAATTGTAGACTATAGGCAACACAAAAGTAATATTGTTTGCCAACACTGTGGATCAATCATGTTGTAAATAATGCTCCATTTCTTGCAGAAACAAATGCGCACATTTTAGATTGTTTGAGGGTGAGTAATTTAACAGCAAATTTTAATGAACTATTTTTCTTCTGGTGGACTAAATGTTTGAAAAACATCTCCCAAATCAGTACAGAAAACATGGATTTTTTTATCCTTATATAGTCTTGTTCATGACCAAGCAGAAAAGGATGCATAAGATCAAGGGGTCCACCGGCTCGTGTTTGGAGCCCCAGGTTTCCCATAGTTTCAAAGTGTTTTATGAGTAAAATCAGCCTTTGGAGTAAACAAGATGCCACACATAAACAAGCCACATCTGTCGGCCGATAATTGCACCTTGGAAGCGTGCAATGCACAATGTCTAATTTTAAAGGTCTGGAAGTTTATTGGGATGGAGGGAAATAACGAGTTGAAAGGAAGGTAGGCCGACACCTTTACAGCAAGCTCTCCAGGGGACCATTTTGTTTTGGCGGGAAAACAACAGTTTCAGAAATAAATGTGGATTTTATTAGAGGCATGGGACGGGTTCTGGTGTTATCTTCTCCAAGCATTGTGAAACTACTTTCTGACCTGATCTAGCCTTCAAAACCATCTTTTCACAAGCTATGATTACCACATCTCTTGTTGAGTGCTGCATTTCTGTCGATCCCATAAGGAATAGTCTGTCTCAGGCCTCAAAATTTCCCAATCTCACTTTTATTTGGCATTCATACATTGTGAATTTCGAGCCAAAAGAAAAACAATGTAGACCAATTTCCAATAAGAAAACGTTCACCTCGGTTTCCAAACCAAACACTGGGCCTTTCATTTGTTTTGATGGTTTGGTATTGATTCTCATCTATTAGCCGTTCATTTGCATCAACTTTCAGCAGAACATTCCCATTTTCCCCTGGTTGTGTAACTGAGTGGCAGATTTCTGCAGGGCTTCGGGCCGACTGAAACCCTGACTATCAATTTCCAGTGAAAAGTAGGTAGCAAGAAACAGGGTTAGCGCAAAGCACATTGACATGATGCCTCTATAAACCCTTTGTTTTAAGAGGGATTGTTCCAGATGGCATCTGTTACGCGCAAAATATGTCTTGCGTTAAGTCTTGGACCCGGTATTATAAACTCGACACTGTCTGTCCGTTTTAGCTCTTATTTTTTGATAGCTCACATATCGCCTACAAGAAGTTGCTTTTTTGGGCAAGATGCCACTCCCGGGTCAAAAGATAATTACGTCATCAACCACGACATCAGTAATTATTAACAGGCAGGCTGTAGACATTGCCAGTGACGCTGTGGGGAAATAATAACTGAGAAGAATTGGGCTGACAAAAGTATAAATAAAAAGAGTGGGGAGGTGGCATGGTGGCTAAGTGGTTAGCACTGTCGCCTCACAGCAAAAAGGTTGCTGGTTCGAGTCCCAGCTGGGCCCGTTGGCATTTCTGTGTGGAGTTTGTTCATCCAGGTCCCCACAAAGTCCAAAGACCTGTGCTACAGGTAAATTGGGAAAGCTAAATTGTCTGTAGTGTGTGTGAATATGGGTGTTTCCCAGTGATGGGTTGCAGCACGAAGGGCATCCACTGCATAAAACATATGCAGGATAAGTTGGCAGTTCATTCCGCTGTAGCGCCCCCTGATTAATAAAGAGGCTAAGCCGGAAAAAAATTAATGAATTTGGCCATAATGTATTATTGTGAATGTGAGTGTATGAGTGTTTTCCAGTACTGGGTTGCGGCTGGAACAGCATCCGCTGCGTAAAACATGCCGCAATAGTTGGCGGTTCATTCTGCTGTGGTGACCCCTGATAAATAAAGGGACTAAGCCGAAAAGAAAATGAATGAATTTGGCCATAGTGTATGACTGAATGTGAGAGTGTATGGGTGTTTCCCAGTACTGGGTTGCGGCTGGAATGGCATCCGCTGCGTAAAACATTTGCAGGAATAGTTGACGGTTCATTCCGCTGTGGCGACCCCTGATTAATAAAGGGACTAACCCGTAAAGAAAATTATGGAATTTGGGCATAGTGTATGACTGTGAATGTGAGAGTGTATGGGTGTTTCCCAATACTGGGTTGCAGTTGGAACAGCATCCGCTGCATAAAACATATGCCAGAATAATTGGTGGTTCATTCCGCTGTGGCGACCCCTGATAAATTAGAGACTGAAGGAAAATGAAAGAAGAGTGGGGCTTGAGTACAGCATCCATATTTAAATTTCAACCCAGTGGTATTATAACATCATCACCGGCCCACAGGACCAAAAAAACCCAGAGCTCGCTCGCCTTTTGTCCATCAGGCAGTGGAGAAAGTGATTTTTTTTATTTGCGCGCGGCGCTCGGCAGATCAAAGGGAACGCCGAGAGCCATATTACACAGGTGACTGTAAAGGCAGGTTTCATTACAGCATTTTTCTCTAGGCCCGGGAATTACTGCCTGCTTTACTCACACGCACGACGTGCACATGTGCTTTCACTTTGGATTTGGAGTTGGTTGCAGAACTTTACCATTCAACCCATCGAGCGCTTTCAGTCCGCCAGGGGTTGAGTTTGATCCTTGATGTTTACAGCTCAAGAAAGAGGCTGAAATGAATTTGCATCATTGTGTTTTGGTCTTTTGTGGGCTTTCATATGAGTATGAAGAAACAGAACAGGCTAGCAACTAACAAGAGGGCCAAGCCAACAAATTGATCTGTCATTCACTCACAAAAGCAGGTTTTAAACATCTAAAAACTTAACTTTCTGAAATAAAAATATGATTATTAGACTATACTTATTATTAGACTTGACGAATATGATTATTAGACTATACCACTTTCAGCTCGAAACGAAAAAATAAAATTGGTGCAGTTTGGCCATTAATGATTTTGTGGACTGAAAACCCAAACTTCTGAAATCAGGAAAACATTGTAAAATTGACTCCCCTGCCCACAAATCAGCAATTTTTGCAAAGAAACATTATCCAGGGCTTAGTATAGGATTTGTGCATCAAGTTCTGTAATGTGCCATTAATTAGTTGGTTTTCAAACTATTCTATGCTCACGAATCCACAAAAAAATCCCCTACAATTTGCAACAAACTATTTGCATAAGCTTTTGCACTTACTGGCCACTTTGTTAGGTTCACCTTTCTAGTACCGGGTTGAACCCCCTTTTGCTTTCAACTGCCTTAATCCTTCATGCATAGATTCAACAAGGCACTGGAAATATTCCTCCGAGATTTTGGTTCATATTGATATGATAGCATCACGCAGTTGCTGCATATCTGTCAGCTGTACATTCATGGTGTGAATCTCCTATTCCACCACAACCCAAAGGTGCTCTATTGGATTCAGATCTGGTGACTGTGGAGGGCATTTGAGTACAGTGAACTCATTGTCATGTTCAAAAAAACAGTTTGAGATGATTTGTGCTTTATGGCATGGTGCGTTATCCTGCTGAAAGTAGCCATCAGAAGATGAGTACACTGTGGTCATACACAGATGGAGATTGTCTGCAATAATACTCAGGTAGGCTGTGGCATTGACACAATGCTGGTATTAATGGGCCCAAAGTTCGCCAAGAAAATATCCTCCACACCATTACACCACCAGCAGCCTAAACCGTTGACAGAAGGCAGGATGGATCCATGCTTTCATGTTGTTGAAATGTGAACATTAACCATACAAAAATATAAGTTGCCATTTAGAAATCCCATACTGACATCCATTTCTTTCTTCTGTTGAAGAAAATTAATTCATTGTTTTGTTTTCTCAGTTTATGAATTGCGTTTGCTTTCCAACATTATTCAAAATATCTTCTTTTGTGATCTACAGAATAAAGAAATACTCTTTTGGTACAATTTGGTGATAAATTGTCATTATTGATAAATCTATCTCTAACGTTGATAACACACAGGCAAAAACGTAGGCAACATATAAAACATTGTATTGGAAATAAATACCATAGTAAAATGTGTTGTGTTGTTTACAAAGGTGCAGAGAATTTTTAATCTCTAAATATAATTTGGTATGCTAGTATTAAAAAGCCATCTCAAATAAATAACCCAGTTGGTTAGGCCAACATGTTTACCGTCCTGTTTACCTATAGCCACATGGGCTAAAAACATCAAAATTTGGGGTGTAAACAAAACACAATGTTATTAAATGTATTGAATGTTTCTTACTATAATTAAAAATCTGCATATAGACTATCAACCAAGTTGTCAACAACCAAGTTTACTCAGTCAGGTTAGCGTTAGCCATTAGCTCAACATGTTTTCTGTCCTATATTTACCAAAACCACTGAGCTAATATTAGTTGTTTTAACTAAATAGGAAATAAAAACATGATAATTATATAAAATAGGATCATTTACAGAATTCAAACTTGTGTAGTTTCTCCCACAACCTAAAGTTTCTCCCAAAAATAGATTTTTTTTCTTTATTTATTATTAGATTCTCTCTCTGGCATAAATTTCCTCCAAGACAAAAATGCAAAGCTCTGTGTTCTTACTGTATCAACATTTGACTTATTCAGGTCATTTTTGTTTCTCCGAGGGGTTTTTATTACTATGAAACAAACATTGAAGGTTCTTTTCACTGAAAATCCCCTCAAGCACCAGAACACAGAAAGAGGACGATAATCTCAATTTTAACCTTCAACCATCGTATAAATATAACACGAAATCATTTTCCTTCTAAAAATATGACAAAACGTTGCAACATTAAAACTAGAAAAACAGAAATGAAACCTAAAATGATCCTGTTATGTCCGTCATTTTACTGATGATTGCTATGCCATAAATGACCTGTAGCGGGCAGTACAACAAATCATATTGTCTTCTATTGGCAACCCATGAAGTGTGTAATCCTGTGATTTAAAACATTACAATTAATCTTTTATAAATTTCTATTAAATCGATGGTTTACACACATTTTTAGTAGACTGAACAATATTTTAAATACATTTTAATTAAATTAAATTTAAATCAGAACTTTGACCTTATCAGTTTTGTTCATATTGTTTGTAAATGCTAGTTTCTGTATAGACCATTTCAATGTGGTTATGTCATTGGCCCTGTTTGTTGTCAAACAATTTTATACATATAACGATTGAACTTTCTTTAGATATTCATCGTAAAATACTACCAGGGTTCTTGTTATCTTTTAAGGATATCCTGCTGGGTTTTTTTTAATGCTCCTGATAATAAAAGTAAGGAATATTTCATTATTAAACACCTTTTAATCCTTGCTAAATTTTATATACAGCGTTGAAAATTCTCTCAGCGTATACCTTGTTTTATTGTCTTTGAAAAGGAAATTCAACAGTACATTAGAACTATTGCTTCCTCTAAAAATCTTAAAGCCATTAGAACGGTTAACTTATTTTCCTTTTTTAATTTTCTTAACACATAAATTAATATTATTTGTTTTTCTTTTTATTGCTGTTTTCTTTTCTCTTTTATGTGCTTATTTGATGCTTTGCTCAAAACTCATATACACTCTTTGTAACAAATTTATATGATGTTGTTATTGTTACCCTGACATTAATAAAAAAATATATATATACATATAACAAGAGGCAATTCGATTATAACAACATTAAAACACCTGCCAGGGGATTATTTATCAATATTTTGACTTTTTTTGGATTCTCTGAAGTTTTGGAAATGAAAAAGGTAAAACAGGAAATATGTTAGGACCATTGCTATTGTTTACATCCCTCAAAATGATCTATAGACAAAAAGTTAAAAGTCTTGGCTACAGTTTTGCAACCAGAGTTATTAATTGTTATGTGACAGCGTTGATGTTTGCAGTTACTTTATGTGTTAATATATCAAATAATAATAATATGGCAGCGTGTTTGAGCTTGTGAAATGTACAGATAATAAATCTGGATAACAAAAAAATAATTAAACAACAATAGCCATAAAAATAGAAATCACACCACAATATAAATAACAGAACTTTATTTTTTTTTAAACCACATAAGGGACTGACTGCATTTTACTTGCATTGCTATTATTGGTTACTATTACTGGAACATGATAAGTTAGTAATTTTGGGGGTGGGGGTGGGGGATGATAAATGCAGAGTTGGCTGGTTGGCCATTATTTGGGAGGGAAAAACAACTATATATTTATCCTTTATTTTAAGGTAACACAATTGTATTACTACACTGTAAAATGCAAAAAGTCAAGGTAACTCAAACCATTTGAGAAAACTGATTGCAACAAACCATTTAAGTTCAAAAACTATAATGAGTTCTGTAAAACCCAATAAGTTAAGGCAACTCAAACTGTTTGAGTAAACCGATTGCTACAAATCATTTGAGTTAAAGAACTAATCTATATTAATACTGTGAACTTACCCCATTTAAGTTGAAGTCATGATGTATTTAATTAATTTAATACCTTTAACACTGAGTTCAAAAATCTTTTCAAATGAGTAGAATTAACTTTCAGTCAATTTTGAGTTAACTACACTCATTTTATTTGATAAAGTTGACTGTTGGGTTTTACAGTGTTTTATTGTTGTTGTTGTTGTTGTCGTCACTGTAATCATTATTTAGAATAAAATACAATAATATTTGACAATAAAATGCTCAGTCCACATGTTTGCAATCAATGCCTAGATTTAAAGTTCTTTTCTGTTTTTAAAAGTTCTTGCCTTTATTTTATGGTTACAATTAAAAATAGGACTAAAAACATGTCAAATTGATTGAAAACATCAGTTTATTCAGAGTTTAACAAATAAGAAACAATTTGAAACTTGATTTTCCCCCTTAAGTTCAGTCTTATTCCTTTTAGAATATTATATAATATATTCATTCATTCATTTTCTCTTCGGCTTAGTTCCTTTATTAATCTGGGGTCGCCACAGCGGAATGAACCACCAACTTATCCAGCATATGTTTTACGCAGCGGATGCCCTTCCAGCTGCAACCCATCTCTGGAAAACATCCATACACACTCATGCACTACGAACAATTTAGCTTACCCAATTGACCTATACCACATGTTTTTGGACTTGGGCAAACCGGAGCACCTGGAGAAAACCCATGCCAACACAGGGAGGCCAAGTTAACCTAATTAACCTAGTTAAGCCTTTAAATGTCACTTTAAGCTGTATAAAAGTCTCTTGAAAAATATCTAATCAAATATTATTTACTGTCATCATGGCAAAGTGAAATAAATCAGTTATTAGAAATTAGTTATTAAAACTATCATGTTTAGAAATGTGTTGAAAAAATCTTCTCTCCGCCAAACAGAAATTGGCGAAAAAATAAAGAGGGGGTGTTATTATTTAGGGGGGCTTATAATTCTGATTTCTTAATATAATTAAGATAATAATTCTGTATATATATATATCAGAATTATTATCTTAATTATATTAAGAAATCAGAATTATCTGGCTGGCAACACACCATAAAGCTAAATGCTTAGTTGTTTAGTTATTCATATCACTTTACTGCAACGTTAAAAAGAAAAACATATATATATATATATATATATATATATATATATATATATATATATATATATATATATATATATATATATATATATATATATATGTTTTTCTTTTTAACGTTGCAGTAAAGTGATATGAATAACTAAACAACTAAGCATTTAGCTTTATGGTGTGTTGCCAGCCAGACGAGCGCTCCACAGCGCCGCGCAATCCCTGTTGATGACGTCGATCAGTTTCCGCTGTCAGTCAGTCATTCCCCTCCTCGTGCCTCCTCTACTATCGCTAGAAAAGTCGCTCGGGCGAAAAAAAAGTCCGATTGATCGACCTACGGACTAACAAACTTTCTCCTAACACCAATACCTCGAAGAAATGGAGCTGGGATTATGGAATTAAAGCCCAGAGCGCTTGCGATGGAGATTTTATTGCTGGAACTGCTGCTTTGTTGTAGTCTGACGGTGATTCGCGGTGAGTAAAAGAGTTTTTGTGGAGTTTTCCTGCGGCTCGGAGGTGTTGAAGTCATTATAGCTCGGCGAACAATGTGATACAAAGTAAAAACGCACGAGCGCGAGACTAAACCGCTGCTTGGCTGGGTTTTGCCTTACTTTACGCGCATTTTGTTTTGGTACGAGTATTTTACAGCTAAAAATACAACTATAGTAACTTTAGTGAACTGAGTGTGCGAGAAGTTTATCGTAACCTCATTCTGAGGTGGGTTTGTAAACCGAGATTTGCTTTTCTGCAAGCTTGGTTGAAGCTTTTAAACAAAAAACAAAACGAAAATCCTTTTGGTGATTCCTGTTGGAAGTGTTTGACTTGGTTTCATCCGAGTTTTTTTTAAGTTCCCAAGACGTGTAAACTGCTCTGGTTGTAGTGTTATGGAGGCCTCGGTGGTGTCGGGTGTCAAACAGCGAGAAAAGAGTGTAAAATGTATTACTTTGAGTCTGAAACTATTCTAAAGACGTGCTACTTTTTATTTTACCTGAATGGGAGCAGTTGCGGTAAGAGTTAAGTGGATATGCTAACGACGTAAACATGACTACGTGCATCAAGAGTGAATAAAGAAACACTTTTAACGAGCTCAAAGACCCTCAAAATATAAAGAGTTGGATTTTTTGTGTGTTTGATAACTTTTATAACATTTACTAAAGTGATAATTCGCTTAAGGTTAACAGATAACTCGTTTAAAAGTTGATTAAATTTAGTTTTTTGGTCTACATAGGTAGTCAATGGTCATGACTTAAAAGATATGTGTAAATACCTGTATGTATCTAGACACCATTAGCACTATTTTAACTAGTCATTTAGAATGGACCAGGAGAGTAAAAAGACTTAACGTGTTATAATAAAGAAGCGAATAGTTACAAAAAAGGCATAATAGTTCAAATAATGAAGTAAAATTGTATGAAAGTTGGATATGCTTACGATATACAGTGGATTTGCCAACGACTTAAGAGTAAGAGTAAGTGCATCAAGAGTAAATAAACGCTTTTAATAAGCTCAAAGACATTCAAAATATAAAGAGTTAGTTTTTTGTGTCTTTGATAACTTTTATTACATTAACTAATGTGATAATTTGTTTACAGTTACCAAGTTATTAGTTTAAAAGTTTATAAAATTAGTTTTCTGGTCTACATGGGCAGTTGATGGTCATGACTTTAAAGATTAGCTTGTGTGTAAATACCTGTCGGTATCTAGTCACCATTTGCACTATTTTAATTGGTCATTTAGAATGGACCAGGAGAGTAAAAAGCCTTGATATGTTATTATAAATGAGTTAATAGTTACGAATAGGCATGGAATGACAACCGTTTTCAAGGTATACTGCAGTTTGAAAAAGTTAAGGTTTTAAAACTGCCTTAATTTTCTGTAATGCCGTTCCCAAGGTATGTGAAATATTTTTTTAATTACATTTTTTTTTTTTTACCAAAGATGTCATTTTAAAACTAATGAAGACAGCAGAAGTCAATGAGTAATTTTAATTATTTAGCCTGACATGTTTACTGCTCCAAAACATTTGAAATATTTCTCAAAATAAAATATATTGTGTTTGAAGGGGAAAAAGTTGTTGTTTTTAACCCAGATATTTAAAAAGAACTTATTTTAGAGCAGTAATCACAATACCGTAAAACCGTGATATTTTTATCCAAGGTTATCATACCATCAAATTCTTTACCGACCCATGCCTAGTTACGAAATAATAGTTCGTAGTTATAGCCACAATAGTTCAAATAATGAAGTAAAATTGTATTCCAGTTGCTGTAACGTGGATATGCTAACGACGTAAACATGACTTACTTGCATCAAGAGTAAACTAAATTCAGTTTTTTTTTTTCCATTACATTAACTAAGATTAGGACATGATAATTAGTTCACAGTTAACAGGTAATTAGTTTAAAAGTAAAAAATAATTCTCGTCTAGATGGGTAGTTGCTGACCATGACTTTCCAGATTAATATGTGTGTAAATGATCAATATCATAATATCTGTTTGTAATAGATGATTAATATCATAATACTGGCACGTTATAGATGATCAATATCAGAATATCTGCATGTTATAAATGATCGGTATTGTAATATCAGCATGTTATAGATGATTAATATCATAATACCGGCTCGTTATAGATGATCAATATTGTAATATCAGTATGTTATAGATGATTAATATAATAATACTGGCACGTTATAGATGATTAATATCGTAATATCGAAGTCAGCACATTATAAAGGATCAGTATCGGAATATCTGCATGTTATAAAAGATCAGTTTTAATATATCAGCATGTTATAGATGATTAATATAGTAATATTGTTATGTTATAGATTATTAATATTATAATATTAGCATGTTATAGATGATCAATATCATAATAATATTATTAATTAACATTATTAGTTTGTTATAGATGATTAATATTATAATATCAGCATGTTATAGATGATCAATATCATAATATCAGTTTCACAATGTTATGAAATACAATTGCTGAAAACTTTCCATGGCAGTTGCTGGTGAGAAATTGGCATGCAAAGAGGTTTGTGCTTAAATATTTATAGTTTTAGCAGCATGTACTCATTATTGGTTTGCTGGGTGGGATGTTTGTATTTACGCCTAGAAAGAGAGAGGGATTGAACTCTGTTTCGGTTTTATTTTGGGTGAAGCCATAGCAAAACCGTGTGAATATTTAAATTTAGATGGATTGCATCATATAATGTGTCTCCTGTATCTCCAAAACAACAGTGTAGTGGCTGGTAAAAGTGCATGGGTTAAGAGTGTTCACTTTTACCAGCAAATACATGGTTGTTTTGTAATTAGTCCAGTCCTCTAATTCTGATGCCTGCTTTTAGTTTTTGGATGTGTTCATATTTGAATGAACGTGCTTTTGTTCTGTCAGACATTATTAAGGGTTTGGTTTGTGAATGACTACTTAAGTTATAGTGTTACCAGGTCGTAAGAACGACATGAAATCAATCCACTACTATAAAAATAAAGGTTCCAGTTAGACCAGAAAATATTGGAAAGCCTGTTTCTGTTGGAAAACTAAGGACCTATAAAATCAGTTTTACTCGCCCCATCCCCCCTGAAAATCTCTATTTTTATTCCAAATGGATTTTTATCAGTTTGTATGAGTTTTGTGTTGTGTATATCTCTGTATATGTGTATAAATGTGTGAGCTGTGTGTGAATTTCTTCAAGATAAAGCAGTCGTTCACCCAAATCTGAAAATTCTGCCATTATTTACTCACTTTTGCATTGTTCTTTACCAATTAGAGATTTGGAAACATGTAACCACTGACTTCCATAGTATTTGCTTTTCCTATAATGGATGTTAATGGTTACAGGTTTCCAACATTCTTTAAACTGTATTCTTATCTATTCAGACTGGTTTGGAACAAGTCAAGGGTGAACAAATGATGCCAGAGTTTGCATTTTTGAGTGAACTATACCTTTAAACTCTTATTTTTGTGTTCACGTTTTTATATAGTGAGTCTACAAATGCTGAAAACATGCAGTTTAATCAGTACTTCCAAGTGCTTTTGATTATTTTTATCAAAAATTTGCTTGAATTTATCTGTTTTACTTAAATCATAGCATCCTGAAAGCCTTTAACCTATTTTACAAAAGCAATTTAGTTCACTTGTACTGTATTAAAACCATATATACGAGGCCTTTAGTGAATTCATAAACGTTATCTGTCATAGAGCTTTATTTTTTTTTAAAGAAACAGACTCCTTTTTCTTGGCTGAAATGTTTGAGTTTTAAAGCATGATGTTCTTGAATGATTGTAAGCCATTGTTTGTATGCAGCCGCTGTTGCGTTATTACAAGCTGTTATATTGCAATTATAAGACTAGACTGTCATGCTATTGTTTCGTGGAGTGTTGGCTTAGTCTTCTTAAACGTTTCTGGTGGAAAACTTGATTTATTCAGGTCACGTCAATTGCGAGCGCTTTACTTGTTGACATGCCACTATTTAAGATTGGTAATGTCTGCCAGCAAGATTCACTGCAAATGTTAGAGGATTTTTTTTTTCCTGGTAGTATTAATAGAAATGTAATAAGTTATAACCCACTATGGGGAATTTAATAAATTGTGTATTCTGAGAGCATTCTGGTTGCGTGTAGTGCTAATTTAGCATACGGGAACGACAAAAGGCCTTGTTGAGTTTTAGCATAACAAAAACTGTTAAACTTTTGATGCAATTGTCAAGCTCCTGCTCCCAATGTCAGTCACTCTTTAAGCTAATTAAACAAGTTTGCATTTGAATAAAAGGATTTTTTTTTGTTTAAAAGAGGTGAAAGAGATGTAACCTCCAGAGCATGTTTTGATCTCGTCTCTGCAGCATTTTATTATGGTTTAAATTGTTAAATTAGTAGGAAATGTACTGCATAAAATTAAAGGTTTCAGATGGAATTTTGGTCACAGCTGTGGTGTAGAACCATTTTTTAAAAAGTAATTCTTGCAAGAACATTGTTTTTTTTTATTGTCAAGTACCTTTGAAGAACTTCAATTTCACTTTTATAATAGATCATTTCAGTGGATTACAGAATAATTGCTTGGTTACAGATTCTTAATGTAACCTTTACTTTTTAAGAGGATGGATGGATGGATGGATGGATGGATGGATGGATGGATGGATGGATGGATGGATGGATAATCAACACAATCTCTTGATAATTCATTACTTTTTGATTTAGTGGCTAATTCGCAATAATTTGTACAATCTTGTTTGTTGATCGATTTGCTTATCTCCCAATGATGGTTAGATTTAGTGGTGTGGTTTGGTGCCACGCCTTCTTTTTAAAATCAAATACACTTTCGTATGACTGAACTTTGATGAATTCATACGAATTAGCAACTAAACTGACAAAATGTAAAATAGTTATGTTTTCTTGTGAGATCAGGATAGATTGGTTACAGATTCTTAATGTAACCTTTTAAGACATAGATAGATAGATAGATAGATAGATAGATAGATAGATAGATAGATAGATAGATAGATAGATAGATAGATGGATAGATGGATGGATGGATGGATGGATGGATGGATAGATAGATAGATAGATAGATGGATGGATGGATGGATGGATGGATGGATGGATGGATGGATGGATGGATGGATGGATGGATGGATGGATGGATGGATAGATAGATAGATAGATAGATAGATAGATAGATAGATAGATAGATAGATCAATGGGATCACATGGCAATTCATCATTTTTTAATGGCTTATTAGTATGAATTCGTACGATCTTGTTTGTACAATTTTGAACGATTTGCTTATCCCTCAATAACTGTTGGGTTTAGGGGTGGGGTTTGGTACCTGCATTTTTTAAAATCATACATTTTTGTATGACCGAATTAGCCACTAAACTGACGAAATGTAAAATAGTTACGTTTTCTGGTGAGATCTGCATAGGAAAAGGAGATTGTTTCAAGGACAGTGGTTTTATTTTAAACAAATAGTAAAAAAAAGTAGTAAGCACATTGCTTTAAGCTTTCAGTAATCTGTATATATGGCATGTCGTACTCTAGGGTCAGGAAGTTCTCAGATATCCTAAAATATAATTTTTTGATGTGTTTTTTAAAGGTAGATGAAGGTGAAGGTTATACAGTGCAATATTAATTACAGATCTCCTCTATTTAAAATGAGAAAAAAAAAAAACAAGTTCTGAAAGAGACCAAGTCTCAGCTAGGTAATAAAAAGTAACTCTATGCAATGCTTTACTTACCATAAAAATGCATTGTAATGCATTACTTTCTAAAGTAACTTTCCCCAAAACTGATAATAAAAACCTTTTAAGTACGAAAGTGTGCCTGTTAAAACGTTACCGCTTTTGTATCTTTATTTCCGAGTGTGAAACATCTACTTAAATGTTTGAAATAACGTGAAAATAAGGTTTTGTAATATGGGTGAAATGTATGTAAAAAGTGAAAGATGGTTATTCTGACATGCATATTAAAATCTCATCTGAATGCTTTAATACTGTTTATGTTATTATTATTACTAATTTTGCTCATAATAGGTAAAACTGTGGTTTGAAGGATAGTTGCAAAAGATTTAAAAAGGACGTATTATAATGTGCAAAAACATTAAAGGCCTTTTTGTTTGCATAGGCGGATAAATAGATTACATTTATAGTATTTTAAAAACATACTATTGAAATTTAAAACATCTCTCCAGCTGTTTAATATCTCATTAAGAGCGTATGAAGGTGCCACCGAGTTCAGTGTTTTTTTATTTTTTCACTCTGCATGTTTGCATACTTGCGTGTTTTTTTTAGCACAATCTCTCTGCTTTACTGTATGGTCTCTTGCTGATAAGGGTTGTAGGAAGTGAGCGACCGGTTTTGATCGTAATCAGGCAGATCAGGTAGGTAGAAGGAGAAAGAGGACAGAGGAGGAAAAAAGAAAACAGACTGATAGTGAATGAGCGGAGCAGCTTTTCATTTGAAGCTCTTTTACCCACTTTCCAGGACTCTTCACGTGTTCGTAGCCCTCTTTTGTGCTCCTCCCTTCTGAAGATGGTTCATTCTGGTGACAAGCTCAGACTGCTTCTGCTGTTTCTTCGGTTTCTTTGTGCTCTTCCTCTACAAAGGAGGAGGCCGGTGGGTCCAGGTGCTCTCAACTCCCCCTCCTGGCACTACAAAAGTCACAAGAAGAGCGGAAGTGCCTTAGTCATATGGGTGCTTGCTTGCACTGTAAAAAAATGCTGGGTTCCACACAATCCATTTGTTTTGTTTTTTGTTTTTTTGGAACAACATGAAGGAAATAAGTTAACTTGTTAGTTTTTACAAATTGAAGTTGATTGAACATAAAACAATTAAGTTGTCCCAAAAAAAAAACTAAAGAATTGTGTTGTCTCATCTTATTTTCAATAAATAGTTTGAACAAATAGCAAACGTCATTCGTTAAGTGTAGTAGTGTTGGATTATTCATCGAAAACAAATCAAAACTAAAAGTCTGAAGCTCAAAGTTATGTAATTTTCCCATGTGGCTTATTTAATTAAAAAAATTCTGTTAACACTATTCTTTAAAACACAACCGTATGTGAATTCTGCGCTATAGGAGTCTTTTGCATGTTCTCTCACCATGGGTGGACTTTTAAAGGGGGCCTTTATGCAAAAATTATTATTTATTGAGGGGTTTAAACACAAGTGTGTGGCATCAGTGTGGGAAATACAACCAGCTTCTAATGGTAAAAATGAATTCATTATATTTTTAATAATCACACTATAAAATGCAGAAACACTTTCATTGACCTTCTCCCGCTGTACATGTCATCAGAGAGAGAAAGCCCTGCCTATTGGTGACAATCTCTCCCTCATTAGCATTAACAACTCTGAGTTTTGAAGCAGTCATAGACTTTGATTCTGCATGCCATGCTGATACATAGATGTGAAGCTCCACCCTTTTTGTGGAGCACAATCTCATTTGAATTTAAAGCTGCAGTCACAAAACAGCATAATTTCAAAGACTAAAAAGGGCAGTTTCAAAGAGTTCTACCATTATTTGTGTGATATTTTAAGTTGAAACCCCACCTACACACTCTAGGGGCATCAGAGACTTATTTTACCACTTGTAAAAAGAGGCATAATATAGGTTTCCTTTCAAATAAAAATAATAAATAATGACGTATAATGCGTCAAGCTTCACTAAGATCTATCAGAAAAATAACTTAATTGTTTGATGTTTAGTTTTTATGATTTCAAATAATCTTGCATGTCTTTTATGAAGGGAAAAAACAAAACAATATTTTCAGGTTACTATGCTTTACACGTTGGAATGTTTGAAATGCTATTAATTTACAAGATTACCTTTTCAACATGTCTGCTTATTGAAATAAAAATTTCTTTGCAGGCGTGACCACGTGAATAAATACAGTAGTAATTTATAGAAAATACAAGGGCTGCACGATATTGGAGAAACTGATACTGTGAAATTTGATTTTTTCTGCTATTAAATATTGCAAAATGAATACAGTTACAGAAGATGGTTTGAATAGCTCTATTTGACTGTTTTCTGGGGTGTCAAACTGTATTCAGGTACAGAAATTTAATGATCAAAATGCAAAAATGCTTTTCTTTTTGTCTTGTTTCTAGTAAATGTCCAAACAATTCTTAGACCAAGTAAAAAGATTGTTTAGTTTTCACTGTTAGAAGAAATAACAGGGTGTCTGCAGGGTCTTAAGAAGTATTAAAAGTTGATAAATCAGTTATGAGAAAATGAAGGCTCTTAAAAGGTAGTAAAAAGTCATAATTGCATTTTAATTGTATAATTGCATAAATGCATTTATTTTCCTCCTAATATTACTAATGGTGTGCTTGATACATGCGATTGGTTTGACAAGGGGCCTGTCCGGCCTCTGTTTGGGTGATGTCATGTAATTTGCGACAAACGTGGGAAGGTGATGTGATGCTCTCCATATGTAGCGAAACCATAGAGCGAAACAGACAGCAAAATGGGAAAATGTAAGCTTGCGAACTCCTGGTTGGAGAAAGACGTGTATAAACAGTGGCTGAAGCCTGTCACTTAAAACAACCGTGTAATTTATTCTTCCAAGCTTTATTTTTTCAGAGCTTATCTGAGTTCTGTTGCATGGTTGTGCTCCATTGATTTAATAAACTACAACTGGTTATTAACAACTGTTTAATAAGTTAAAGTTTTGATACTGATTAGAACTTGAAGTGACGATGAGCTCTTAAAATATTCCGAGAAGGTCTTTAAAAGGTATTGAAATTACTTTTTAGATTCCTGTATATATCTTGAATAAGTAAAAAATAAGAGTTTTGCTGCTTGTTTATAGGACATTATCTGCCAGTGGAATTGAAATGTAGATATTTGGTCTAAAAACAAAACAGAAATTCTAAGTAAGACATGTTTTTTTGCATAAATTATATAAATTCTATATAAATACAGTGATTAAATACAATTCTGTGGCTCCTGTTCAGATAGAATTCAGACTGGACTTTGCATATCTTAGCAATGTGACTATTGCGGATGCGCATATTGCAATATTGATGCTTAACAATATATTACGCAGCCCTAGTAAATACTATAGTGTTTTTGAACCATACTATATAGTAAAGTACTTTAGTTATTACGTTTTTTTTGTTAATTCTATGGTAATACAACAACTGTAGTAGTCATGTAAACAAATTACCTTATACTTAATTAATTTTTTTTTTTTTACAACTACACTGTATATTGTACTATAATAACGGCAGTTTACTGTAGTAAAATTAAATCACACTACAGTGTTTATTACAGTTGATTAGTATTATCAGCTTTTCACACGAAAAAAAAGTGACTGTTTTACAAGATGTCTTTATTTCAAGCATTTTGTGATGTGCTTTGATTTCAATTGTTTAATGGATTCAACTAATAACCAGTTAATTTCCTTTAATCATTGTGATTTCACAAAGATAAGAAATGCATAAAATACTTGAGTATTTTTGCAAGCTTGAACTATGAGGGCATAAAAATGTAATTGAATGAGGCATAATAGTTTAAGTGTTTAATTAATCGAGTTTTTAAATCTTAGGTCATATCATCCAGCGCTTGTGTTTGGTTAAAGAGTGGAAATGAGTTCTCTGAGGGACGTCTGTTTATGGAGATTAGCAATCTTCACGCTGGGACTGAAATTTATTGCTGGACTTTGACTGATTTTGTTTCCTCTAGTAAGCCGCAGTGTTTAAATGTCCATTGAAACAAGGCCCGCTTTGCCTTTGTCCTCAAGATCTCTGGCACGTTGCCTCCTAAAACCATTACAAAGTTGCTAGAGTTCATCTGTTTTCGCTTTTCTCTCTCTTATAGTGGACCTCAGATGTTCACCGCAAGACATTTGTGTCCACAGAAGTTGTGAATCTTTGAGTGGCTTCTCTTCTTGTCTCTGAACAGGCGAAGCATAAAATGAAAAGGTGGAATTACAAAAGTCTAGATTGTCAAAGGAGCTTTTGAATATATTTTTCTGGACAAACAATTTTTAGGCTAAAATTTGAAGGTTTTGTCAAAAGATTTTGTGGATTCTTTCATTCCGTTCATTTCAATGTCCCTCTGTCTGTCTGAGATAAATCTTGAATGTTTTTATTAAGATATTTGTGGCTGTCTATGATCATCTTTTTGTTTATTCGATTGTAAGTTTGAGATAAGAGTTCTGCATGATTTTTTTATCTGTCCGTTCATCTGAGGTAGAAGTATTTTATAAAGATATTCTTGGCTGTCTATTATCCATCAACCTGTCTATTCTTCTGTTCATTTTAAGTAATAATCTAAATTTATAAAATATCTCCTGGCAGGGTATGCATCTTTCTGTCCATGCCAAGTAAAAGCGATTTAAGATCTTTCTGGCAATCCATTGTTCCATCAGTCTGTCCAACTAAAGGTAGAAATTAGACATTTTGATGGATTTTTGTCTATGGATCCATCCATCACTCATCAGTCTAACAATTTGACCATCTGAAGTAAAATTATTTATCTATTCTGAGGTAGTGTTGTCACGATACTGCAATTTTAAAAACGTCTATTTCCCATTAACATTTGAGCACATGAAAGCTCAACAGAAATGATTGTGATTGGCTGTGAAGATCATCAGTTCACCGAACTCACGGTTGTTTACTGAGTGTAACTACAGATGCTGGGAAACTGGAGTGTTTCAAAGTCTCATCGGTCAGTTGGTTTGTCTACAAGCTGATATACAAGCAATCCTTTGATAAATCGCAGCTTTAAAACGCTCTAGTGTCCCTGTAAATGTAGTTACACTCTCACAGTAGTCATGTCAAAGCAGTTAGTAAATCAGCATACTATCATCTCAAAAACTTTGCAAGAAGCAGATCCTTTGTTTCCACTGAGGACTTACAGAAACTTGTTCACGCTTTTATCAGCAGCAGGGTGGATTACTGTAACGGCCTCCACACGGGCCTTCCCAAAAAAACAGTCAGACAGTTACAGCTCATCCAGAACGGTGCAACCAGGATTCTGACCAGAACCAGGAAATCAGAGCACATCACACCTGTCCTCAGGTCTTTACACTGGCTCCCAGCTACATTCAGAATAGAGTTTAAAGTATTATTACCTGTCTTTTAATCACTAAATGGCCTAGGACCTCAATACATTACATATATGCTCTCTGAATAAAAACCCAACAGATCACTTAGATCTTTTGGATCATATAAACTAGAAACTCCAAGAGTTCAGTCAAAGCTTTCAGCTACTGTCGCTGAGGGAATCAGCGTCCAGAACTAACAAACTGAAAGTAACATAAAAAATATTTTAATTTCGCTGGACCTTTTAGGAATAGCGTTTATGTTAAATCTGTTAAAATCTTTTATTCTCTCCTGTGCGTGTGGAATAAATTAATTGCAATTATCCTCCTCTTACACAGAGAATCAAATTTTCCCTTTCCTCTAGCTCTAGCTTTCCTCCAGTTTATGTGTTTGCTTTAGGCTGTAGCTGAACGTGTAGAAGTGAGTAATCTCATCTGTTTGAGTTTGAGATTGTGCCGGGGGGGGTGTTGTGGTGGTTATGCATAATGCTGGTGGTGGTGTTTTTTTTTTTCTTGCACATTTGGGCCACAGAGGTCCGTGTGATCTCATAAAACAGTGCAGCTGTTAGGACGAGGTTATCTTTTTAATCCCCGCTGCTCTGTGCTCTTCGGGGTAGGAGGTGTCAGTCCTCCCAGACTCTGCCGGACCATTCCAAAGGCTTTTCTGTGCAGATGGAGAGCATGTGCTGCAGTTTTGCTGCTTGAATGGCGTGCATGGTGCCAAACGGTGTAAATAAATGCCGGGTTCCACACAATTCCTTCATGTTGTCCCAACGCAGATTAAGTTAACTTAATTGTTTTTACAAATTGAAGTGGATTGAACATAAAACAATTAAGTTGTCCTTAAAAAAAACATTAGGAATTGTGTTGGTTCAACTCGCATTAAATAAGTAGTTTGAACAAGCAGCAAAAGTATTGTTTTGAGTGTAATATATGGGCTGCGTGGTCATTATTCCAAAATGATCACCATTTTGAGGCATGTAAACGATAACAATGATAGTGTATTTCCTGTTTTACTTTTTTAATTTCCATAGCTTCAGAGAATTTAGAAATGTTAACATATTGATGAATGATTTTATGATAGCTGTTTTGATGTTAAGTTATAATTTAATTGCCCATTAATAAAGGTGAAATAGTTTGACAACAAGCAAGAAATGTCCAATGGCCAATGACATGACCACATTGAAGTGGTCTATATTACTGTCCGCACCAATGCATGATATTGTTGCGTTTATTCTAAGTGTGTACTAAAGTTTTGTCGTCTGCTACTTTTAAATGTGCACATTTAAAAAAAAAAATTGTTATACACGATATATTCTGATTGGCTGTCAATGATTTTTATTATTTGTGTATTATTTTATTAATCGATTTGTGTTGGGACAACATGAAGTATTTTTGTGAACCCGGCATTTTTTTTTTTTTGTTTACAGTGTTCATCAGCTTAATAAATTGTTTTGTGTTATTTCTCTGTACTCATATTCATAGTTGCAGTTAGTGAGTTGTGCTATTTGGATCATTTTGTTGGAAAGTACATCTGTGTAGAAAATTTGCATCTGTTTATTTTAAATAATTGCAATTGCAAATAATTTCAGTTTTGAAGATATTGGGTTATTTACTTTTTTCAGTTTACTTTGTAAGAAACCCTTTAACCATAAAATAAATAGAAAGTATTCTTCCACTTCAACCAATCCAACCAATTAAACGGGTCTATGAAAGTTATTGTTTATTTATTGTTTTTTAGGGGGGGCGATATGACCAAAATTTAATTTCTCGGTTATATGAGAGACTTTACTTTACAACACTTCTAGTCCTCCATAAAGCGTCTTTTTGGGACTTAAAGCATGCTGTTTGTGAGTTGGCCACACCCACTTATTTACATTTTACATTGTTAAAATGTGTTATTTACATTATTTACATATACAAACAATAAAAAATATTTTATGGTACACGTTTCATTTCACGGTAACAATATATATTATCATACTGCCCAGTCCTAGTTATTGTTGTTGTTGTTTATATTGAACAAAATAGCAAATGTAATGTAGTAATGCCATTGTACAGAAATCTAAAGATCATAAAATCATAATTAAATCATAAAAAGATTATTTAAGTTAAAATTACAATACTAATGTTTACATCTTCATTCTTAAATGGTGTTAAATATTTTAAGAGTGTAGTTAATAGGTGAGTATATTTACAGTATTATCAGTAACTTGTTGAAGTATGATTTTTAAATAATAATTAAATCAATAATTACATTGGAAATAAAAAATATTGTTCAGTAATCGAAATCAATTATTGAATGTTTTGGCTGCACAAAATTGGAAAAATCTGATATTGCGATATTTTACTTTTCTGCAATAAATATTGTGATTATACACAAATATTAAATGATTAAATAGCTCTGTTTGACAGTTTTTTTTTTGTTTGTTTGTTTTCCAAGTTTAACAATATTTTGATACAGAAATTGAATAATAACAATGCAAAAAAAAAAATTTCTTACTTTGCTTTGTCTTGTTTTTTTTTTTTGTCAAAATATCCCCAAATTCTTGTAGGTCAAATAAAAATATTGTTTTGTTTTTGTTTTTCCTTAAAACAAGCTAAATTATCTGCCAATAGGGTAATTAAATACTCAAATATTTGCTTTAAAATGTGGATATTTGGACAAAAAACAAGACAAAGAAATTTAAGAAAAAAAAACAAACAATAAATATAAATAAATAAATAAATAAATCTAAAATAATTAAATCCATCTAAACATCATACTTTTTTGTGTCCAAACTCTCTTAAAATGCTCATTCCAAGGCCTTAAATACATATGGAAACGATAAGCTTTTACTCTATTATGGTTAAATTTAACAGTGACTCTACAAATCAGATATGTTCTGTAGCTCCTGGTCAGCCAAATCAGACTCAACATTGCAGAATCCAGATCTTGCGATGTGACTTTCCGATGCGCACATTGCGATACTGATGCTGAACGATATATTGTGCAGCCCTAATTAATTTGATTTTAGATCGCTCAGCCCTAGCATGTCTTTGTTTTATTTAATTTTTTTCATTTTAATGTAATATGCATCTCGTATTTTATACTCAAATTTACTACTCGATTAGAAGAAAAAATTTAACTATATTCAGAGAAATTCTCTGGCTTTGATGTAGTTGTAAAGCTGGAAGAAAGGGGTGAAAGAGTTGGACGAATGACTGAAGGAAGGATGTGTGTGGGTCTGTTGAAGTGGGGACGGCATGGGGGGATTATTGTGTGAGCTCTGGGGTCTGTTCAGTTTTTCTGTTGCGTCACTGTTTAATAGACTGTGTTTGCATGAAGCGTACACAACTGTAAATCACGCTAAAGTTGCGTTTACACTTGCCAAAATAATTGCGTGACACTTCCTGTGCTCATAAAGGGAAATATGGTTTGTGAAATGGAAGCTTAAAGGGTTTGTTTGGGATTACGGGAGATATTTTGATACGCATATTTATTGTCAGTAAGTTTATTTGCGTTTGATGGTCTTTAGATGTTTAAATGGCTCAGGATAGAGTGAAGAATGGATCAAATTTGGCTTCTCGGGAGTGTTGAATGTGGCAATTACTAAACGTTAGGCAGATGTGTGTACTTAGCAGGAAGGCAATGATATTTAAATGACGTGACTAGCTAATACTGAGCATCTGGGCTAAATCTCTTCTCCATTTCCTTCAAAAGTATGTATGTGTGTGTGTGTTTCCTTCCCTTTTGTTAGTTCAGTAAAGTTTTATTTTTAAACATTAAACATCATGTGTATATAGTTTAGAATAGTTTATTTAAGTTAGATCCAAAATTTTAAACTGGGGTTGACAATTCAATGTTAATGTTAATTTTTTTTTTTTTTTTTTAGTGTGTGTGTATGTGTGTGTGTGTGTGTGTGTGTGTGTGTGTGTGTGTGTGTGTGTGTGTGTGTGTGTGTGTGTGTGTGTGTGTGTGTGTGTGTGTGTGTGTGTGTTTGTGTGTTTGTGTGTTTGTGTGGTGTGTGTGTGTGTGTGTGTGTGTGTGTGTGTGTTCACTCAGCATTATTTAATCTACTTATTTAAAATGAGCTGAAACAACACGACTCTTAAGGTTTTTTTAAGGACAACGTAATTTTTTTATGTTTAATCTACTTAAATTCGTAAAAACGATTAAGTTAACTTAAATGATTTGTGTTGGGACTACATGAAGGAAATGTGTGGAAATGTGATGCAATATTTGTATGTGTCTTTTATTTCGTATAAACAGAACAAATGTGTATGTGTCTTCATTATTAAGTTTAGTTTAAAACGTGTATGTATCTTCATTTCGTTTTAGTTTAAAAAAGTAAAATTTAACTTATTTAAATGATATAGTTTTTAATTGAAACCATTTTAGGTTTATAATAATAAATTGTGTGACAATTTCTCATTCTCAGTATATAAATGTGCCAATAGTAAGTATATTTCAATCAAAAGCAAAGGTTTAGTAATGGGGTTGGGTCGATAGACGATGCCATCGTCCATCGCCAATAGCGGATAGGCTGAGCCGGCATCCTGATTGTTTAATTAAAACGACTCTTCAGTCCTTGGAATCTATCAGGTAACGCGTCACTGCATCAGTAAACATCTTCAGTCTTTGGCTTTAACGCTGATACTTAGTGATTTTAGCGAAAACCTCAGTTACTGTTGGTTGGTTCCTGTTGGTTGTGCACCTTTTGTACCAACCAAGTTTGTCGACGCCATTATAACGACACAGATCACTCTGCCTATTCATGCCAAAGTCCCTCGGAAAAAGTAATGACAGTTGGTAATTTGTGTGTAACTCATCTTTATTTATTTATTATTTGATTATGGATAAAACCAAGACGTGCTGGGTCAGATAGTGCGGGTCATGCGGGTCAGATAGTTAAAACGGGTCAGATATTTAAAACGGTAGGCTACAAATGCGGGTCATGCGGGTCAGATAGTTAAAACAGTAGGCTACAAATAATTGGTTCGTTATAAATAAATTAATTATTCATAAGCCGCCTACAACAACTATGCCATCAGCCATTGTGATGTTTCACATTAGATGTCGTAAGATGCCAAATTCGTCGATATCGCCCAACCCTTTTTTAGTAAGATTACATTGATGCTTTTTTTCCCGCAAATAAGCGTTTGGTCAACATTCAAACAAACAAACAAAAACAATGCATCTAATATGGTAAACCCAAGGGAAGCTTTATTTATTAACATCTTTATTAAACTTAAACTTAAGCCTGCAAGATTAATCGTCTCTAAACCAAAAATGCATTTTGAAAGGGCCCAATTTTTTAAAGCAAAAGCTGTGATTATTTATATATGTTATCAAACATGCTAACAAGCATATATTTTTTGACCGTTCATAAGCAAATTACCCTGAACAATGTGAAAAACGAAACCCAATCTAATTGTGAAGGTTTTCTTGTTGATCTTGCACTTTAAATGTCAAAAACATTTGCTGTCATCGTTTAACCTTAATGTCTGTTATCGTCAGAGTTTTACTGATGTAACATTGTTTATAGTGTGTTTGGCGTCTTAAAAGTTTAAGATTTAATATCATTTTATTTATAGTTTTCTTAATTTGTCATGACAACTGATAACCTTATTTAAAAAAATCGCAACCATGTTTAAGGGATCTTCAATAAACAGCAGCACACTTTGTGATTATGCTTGGTCTTTATTTGCCTCTGTTATAACCACCACATCAAACATGTAGGTCTTATATTAAATAGTAGCAAATTGCATTTAAAACCAAAATATTGATCATGTTAGTTAAAATCGCCATTAGATTTTTTTTCTTCTAATCGTGCAGCCCTAGCTAAATTAAGAAATCATGTTTTTTTAAAACTGGCAGCACGGTTGCGCAGTGGGTAGCACAATCACCTCACAGCAAAGAGGTTGCTGGTTCGAGCCCCAGCTGAGTCAGTTGGCGTTTCTGTGTGGAGTTTGCATGTTCTGCCCGTATTCGCGTGGGTTTCCTCCTGGTGGTCCAGTTTTGTACATGTCCAAATCTGCTGCGTAAAACATATGCTGGAAAAGTTAGCGGTTCATTCCGCTGTGGCGACCCCAGATTAATAAAGAGGCTAAGCTGAAAAGAGTATGAATAAATGTTTTTAAAACTTATTTTTTGAAGAAGGTAAAAAAAAATCGAAGACAAAGTTCTCTCTTTTTGTTTATATTTTTTAGTTTTACAAACTTTTCTCATTTTTTAAATAATCATTCATTTCACTACAAATTTATTTATGCAATTTCTGTCAGACAAACAGGTATGGACTACTGCAGCAATATCAAAATGCTTTTTATTTGATCTGCCGCAACAATGTGTTGCCTTACATTATTAACATTTTGCACGCAAGTCTCATAGGAATTCGTAACTTTTGATTTTGTGACTAATTCGTAAATCATATTTGAATATGTTTGTACAATTTGGGCATCCCCCATTGACGGATGGGTTTAAAGGTTGGGTTTATGTAGGCCTATCACAATAATTATTATATTGACTTATCGCACCATACATGGACATGACCTCAATTATTTTTAGCGATTACATATCATACATAAAAACTGCTTAAGTGTGACGTCATGCGAAGCGGCTTCCCGGTCAAGGTGCTCTATGAAACCGAATAGGGAAACTCATCAAATGGTAATAATAAACGTTTACAATGCGATGTTATACTTTCGAAAATCACGATCGCAATATATATATGAATATATTTATGCCTAATATCCAATGGCCAGAAAGTGAATAATTTTTTTTATAAATTGTTAAAATTTTGGTATTTGTGATGCAGCAAGTCCAGAGATGGACATGTACACTATGCTTTTATATTAAATTCGCTTTAATGTGTGATAGGACTAAAAAGTGTTCATAAACGAATATTTTCTCAATTCAAATGAGTAGCGACTTAGACCCGGAAACAGTATTCCATATGTCACCAATACGTCACGACTTAACAAGCAGAACCTAGCAATATTTTAGCTAAACATCTTTATCTCCACTGGTGTCAGTGTCAGTATGGTTAAAAAAAAACACTCTAGTATTTTCTATAAATTACTTTAATATATTTTCACGTGGGTGTCAGACAACTGAAAATAGATCTGGTAGCAGATATCGCAGCCTCTGTTACTTTTTTACCTTGCACTTTTATTGTTAACAATTATTATTATTTATTTAGGATAAATGTTTTCACATTCTAATTCCAATCCCTAACTATTAAATTGTTTAAATGACTATAATTCAATTAAATATTTTTAAGAATGAAATATTATGTATTCTCTGAAAGAGTGTACTTGCGTTGTGACGATGTTATATCGTCATTCTGGCATTATATAATAAATTAATGGCATAAAATGACAATAATATCGTTTATCGCAATATTTTTGGTGCAATATATCGTACAGCAAAAAATAGATATTGTGAGTGGCCTAGGTTTATGGCTACATCCCCTTTTAAAAATGTTATGTTTTCGTACAAATTAAGTTAAAAATAGTTGTTTCCTCGAGTGATCAAGCTGGCATTGGAGGTGAATTTGAGTGAAATCTCCTTATGAACCAACCAGTAAATAACCTTGTTATATTATTATCTTGTCAGTGATTCATAGAGTCAAATATGATGACTCTCAATTTTAGGAGACCTGTGGTGACTCACTGGCACCTTTTTTCCACAGAGGAGCTCGACAGGACACTTGCAAGCTGGTTTTCCTTCTTGGTGGTTGCTGATAAAATAACCCTCAAGCCCAAAATTGCTGCAGTGTTTGCTTTCAGATAACACCAAATCACATATCTTGCACTGTTTAGTCTCATAAGACTACCTGCTTAGTGAATACCAGCCTGGGCAGAAAGCTGAGATCACGGAACAAGAGAAAAAATGCCATTTTAGGGCCATCAAAATCTCAAAATAAGGCAAGAATAGCTTTTGCTCATACTTGAGGTACAGACCTCTAATCACAGGTATTACACTTTGGTGTTCAACTCATCCTGCAAAATTTATGTGACAGACATGAATGAGACGTGAAATCATGCGGTTTGTTGAGGAGAGGTGTGTTATTACTCTTTTCCAAATGATGCGATTCAGACTTTTCTTCTGGCAGCTGATAAATTAAGGGAGAAAAATCCAAAAGTCCAAATTATACAAATGTCTTTAACTTTTCCTTCTCACAGAGTTTAATCACTTTTTGTACTTGTGTAAAGTCTGGCATAAGTTAAAAACAAATAGGGTTGACAAAAAAGCCTGACAAAATAATTTTAAATGTAATTTTAAGAACATTTTAAATTTATTTTCAATTTAATTTTGTATGTATTTATGTTTTTTTATTATTATGATTATTGTTGTTACTTTTAGAATTTTTACTTCGGCTTTTTTTTTTTTTTTAGAAAAATAGGTCATTAGTTAATGTTAGTTCATGCATTTACTAACATTAAGTATGGATAATCTTGTAAAGCATTTATTAATCATAGTTCAACATTAACTAATGCATTAATAAAATTGAAAGTTGTGCTTGTTAACATTAGGTAATGCACAATAAGTTAACATGAACTGACTTGAACTTATGTTATTTACTTAACGTAACCTAAAGTTAACAAAGATCTAATAAATGTATTACTAATTGTTTGTTTATGTTATTACATTTTTTAAGGTGTTACCGTATTAAGTTCTACAGCAATATTAAAATGCTCCTAATTTGATCTTGTTACATTTAGAATATTTTAATTCATTCATATGAAGACAAAAAAAAAAAAAAAAATATATATATATATATTAGCCCCCCTGATTTTTTTACCCTCCTGTTTATTTTTTCCATAATTTGTTTAACGGAGAGATTTTTTTAAACACATTTCTAATCCTAATAGTTTTAATTACTCCTTTTTAATAACTGATTTATTTTATCTTTGCTATGATGACGGTAAATAATATTTTACTTAATATTTTTCAAGACATTTCTATAGACCATTTCAACGTGGTTGATGTTATTGGCTTATGATCATTTCCTGTTTGTTGTCAAACTATTTCATAACTGCAGCAAGAGGCAATTACATCAAAACTTAAGGTTAAAACAGCTGTCATTACATTATTTATCAGTATGTGTCTCTTTTTGGATTCTCAAAAGCTGCAGAGATTAAAAATGTAAAACAGGAAATACAGTGGGACCATTGTTTTTGTTTACATCCTTCAAAAGGGTCTATACAGCTTAAAGCAGGGGTCACCAATCCTGGTCCTGGAGGGCCGGTGTCCCTGCAGGGTTTAGCTCCATCTTGCCTCAACACACCTGCCTGGATGTTTCAAGTATACCTAGTAAGACCTTGATTAGCTTGTTCAGGTGTGTTTAATTGGGGTTGGAGCTAAAATCTGCTGGACACCAGCCCTCCAGGAACAAGTTTGGTGACCACTGGCTTAAAGTGACATTAAAAAGTTTAACTAGGTTAATTAGGTTAACTAGGCAGGTTAGGGTAATTAGGCAAGTTATTGTATAATGATGTTTTTTTTCTGTAGACTATCAAAAAAATCTATATCTTAAAGGAGCTAATAATTTTGTCCTTAAAATGGTTAAAAAAATGAAAACGGCTTTTATTATAGCTGAAATAAAACTTTCTCCAGAAGAAAAAAAATATTATCAGACATACTGTGAAAATCATTTCCCATCATTTGGGAAATATTTAAAAAGAAAAAAATTCAAAGCGGGCTAATAATTCTGACTTCAACTGTATGTAAAATATGTAATTTTTACATTGATGGATAAAATATATAATGCAAACCAATAAACAGATTGAAAAATGTACAAATAAATACTACTCAAAGAAGATCTGCACAATATGTAGTTTCAGCATTGATATCACAGTGTGATCATTCGCAACAGTCACATCGCAGAATATGCAATGTTGGGTTTGCATTATAATTTATCATCTGCATGTGTTTTCGATGCCTGTGATTGTATAATGACTTTAAAAACTTTCAGGTATAAAAAATTGCACCATTAACTAGGATGAATTTGATTAAATTTATTCAATTTCTCTACTTAAATACTATTAGACTCGGAAAACGATCAAACACTTTATTTCAATCGCATTTTAAAAATATTTATAGATTGTTATGCATGAAAATACAACACATGTAAAATCAGAAGTGCACTGCTAATAGCACAGCAACGAAAATGTGTCGGGCGACCGCAAAAATTGTATAGATTGTTTTTTCAGATTTTATGGAGATGCACTCCCACTGCTGAATCATCCCAACTTATCTTACATTATAAATTCTTTCCAAAATAGAGATATGAAGTCAAATAGTAAAATTTTATTCACATCGCAATATATCTCGCAATATAAAAAATATTGCAATGTTCGATTTTTCCAATGTCATGCAGCCCTACTCAAACTTTTAATGAATCATGTGAAACTTTTAGCTTGGTTTTTCTAGAAAATGTTGCATGGACAGTCTAGTAAAGTTCCTTTTAGCTTACTAAGTGTTCATCACTTAAGAATTGTACTTATCACATTTACTTTTTAAAATAAGAACTTAAAGACACCTCTATCACAACCTGAATGTTTTTAGATTGATGCTAATATCCTTTAACTTGGCAAAAGCTCTAACCTATAAATCAGAAAAGAGAAAACAGTAGGCCTGTAGTAGATTGTGTACAACATGAACTCTGGATCATGCTCATAGTTTGGAGTTTTCCATCTGAAACTGCTTTATTCTGCTAATATTTATCTTTCAAGACTTTAACATGTCGTTATATTAATAGCGTCACCGTGAACATCAGAAACCCGCAGCTGTTTCTCGATGGTGACACGGTTCCTGCTAAAGCGGCACGCTGGTAAACCACAGCAGGACGTCCCAAGCCTCAGCCCTCGCGCCATATAGTCATTGTGTCTGCATCTAATGACATCATATGTCCTCACCCCCTGGAAGTTATTGACTGCGACGTGAGTGGCACTTGCTGGCACATGTTGACGGGGTGCGAGGTGCCAACTGGCGGTCCCCGTGGACACGTCCGGGTGCCAGAACGAAGGGCAGACATTTCCGTTGTTTCCTCTGCTGTTCATTCCCCAGTGAGCGTCACATGTGCCTCTCATTTAGCGCGATGAGTTCATGAAAAACTCTGATTATTTAGAGAGCGAGCGCCTGGATTGTTGCAGGCAGACAGAGTGGATTACTAAGCATGTTTGTTTAGGGAGGCACATTTGCTGGTAGCGAAAATGCACAGTCATAATGTGTAACCGTAATTATATTAATGAGGATTTAAATTGGACTTATTATGACCTTTTTAATAAGATGTTATATAAATCTTTCATGTTCACAGTATGTGCTTGTGAATAATCAGTTAAAGTACCTCACAGATCATTTATTGTAGTCAAATTTAAACCTATTTGGGTGTTAGCAAAAGCAGGTTGATTTTGTGCTTGTCCCTTTGAATGCTGATGAGCTCCTGCTTTCCAGAAGAGGGCGGAGCCTTTTCAGACTATTCTGACACTTTAGAAACAACAAAACAGCAGGTTTTACTTGGCCACAATGTTAGAAACTACCAGTAGTGGAGCACAGGTTTCTGTTCAAACCAGCCTCAACAGTTATTTAATGACATATATAGAAAGAGATCATAGCTTTTAGACTGCACCAGGACATTTCTGAACAGTTAGTGGATGAATGTTTGTAGTTGTTGTGGAGTTAAGTGCCAGATACTTCCTCAGCTAGCATGTTACTGCTTTGTTTCTTTGCAATTAAGGCTGGGCGATAATTCGATAACGATGATCATCACAATATATACAATTGTAGTTGAATTTTCCTCTATTTGTTAAATATTTCCCAAATGATGTTCAACATAGCAATTAAATTTTCACAGTATGTCTGATAGTATTTTTTCTTCTGGAGAAAGTCTTATTTGTTTTATTTCGACTAGAATAAAAGCAGTTTTTTCATTTTTTAAACACAATTTTAAGGACAAAATTATTTAAAACAATATTTTTTCCAACTGTCTACAGAACAAACCATCGTTATACAATAACTTGACTAATTACCCTAACCTGCCTAGTCAAGTTCACTTTAAGAACTGTATAGAAGTGTCTTGAAAAATATCTAGGGAAATATTATTTACTGTCATCATGGCAAGGATGAAAAAAAATTATTCATTAGAATAATAAAAATTAAGTTATTAGAGATGAGTTATTAAAACTATTACGTTTAGAAATGTGTTGAAAAAATCTGTACTCTGATAAACAGAAAATGGGGGAAAAATAAACAGACGGGCTAATAATTCAGGGGGGCTAATACTTCTGACTTCGACTGTATGTTTTTTTTTAATATACCGATAATGACAGTTCGATAAGTGTTTGATAATATTTACACACTATGCGTAACAATGCGCAGACATTTTGCAGCCTGCCTTTCCGGATGCCGCACGCAGTATACAAGTTTACAGCCATACAGTGTTAGTTGGAGGAGTAAAAAACAAATAAGGTAAAAAATGTCACAGGTATTGTTGACAAGAAACGTCACTAAACGTCAGTAGTCTGAAGCCACTGTATTTTTTGCAATCCAACACAAAACAGAGCAACGTGCATTTCATCATTTAAAACAACACCACCCTTATGAAGATGCTAAGAAATTACAGACCCAAACAAGTGTTGGTAAACGTGAACCATCTACAAGCATCAGCGCAACTACCCAGCAGAGTCTCATGTCCTCATTTTCGAAAACCGTGCTTTCTGAGAAAAAAACCCATGAAAAGACAGATGAAAGATATGACAGACAACACAATCTTTATGAACACTTGATGCTTGTTGGAAACTGCAGGCTGCATTATTTAAGTGCATTTATTACGACATTGATAGGATCTTTTGTTGTCAAGCTTATGTTTCCTTTTTATCATTAAGATATTTTCTTTGAAATCTGCAATACCACTGTTGTCCCACATCGACGGTAAAACAACCAGCCTTTATATATTTAAGGGACATCATCACCGAGGAGAAATCAGATGCTCAAGAGATGATCTTTAAAATAATGACATATTTAAAATGCAGCATATATATGACAGACGTTCACAACAACAGTGAATCATTAATTAAATCTTTATTTTCCACATAGGGAAACGTCATCCATGAAGCGCTTCGAAACAAGTCTGCTGCTTTAGCGCCAAAACAATCCATTAAACTATTTTCATGGTTTCAGTTTAATTTGCTTAATCAAGCAGTTTGAGCAGCAGGAGCTGGACAGTCTTTACAAACTATACACAGCACTGATCGTACTCCTAGATTACCTCAGAAGAATAACTCGTTCTGAAGGATGAGAGAACAAACTTTTTGTGGTTGAATGGAGATGGAAAGCATTTCACAAAATGTGTTAAATTTTACAAAAACTGCACAAAGGGATTGTCTTGCTGAAAATCCTTAAAAATTGATAGATATAGCGTGATAATTTTTTTGCCATATCACCCAGCCCTATTTGCAATTAAACATTACAGTATTTTTGCAAATTTTTTTTCGATTTTTTAGAAAATATCAAAAGTCTTTCAGCTTTCTATATCTTAAATAATAAATGTGCGTTTCTCAATTCTGCTCACGATTTGAAGAAAAAAATCTAATAGCGATTTTAACTAACATGATCAATATTTAGGTTTTAAATGCAATTTGCTACTATTTAATATAAGACCTACATATTTGATGTTGTGGTTATAACAGAGGCAAAGAAAGACCAACATAATCACAAAGTGTGCTGCTGTTTTTTTGAAAATCTCTTAAACATGGTTGCGTTTTTTTTATTATTTTTTTATTATTTTTAAATAAGGTTGTCAGTTAAGAAAATATCTATAAATAAAAATCTATAAATAAAATGATATTAAATCTTAAACTTTTAAGGCGCCAAACACACTATAAATAATGTTACATCAGTAAAACTCTGACGATAACAGACATTAAGGTTAAACAATGACAGCAAATGTTTTTTGACATTTAAAGTGCAAGATCAACAAGAAAACCTTCACATTTAGATTGGGTTTCGTTTGTCACATTGTTCAGGGTAATTTGCTTATGAACGGTCAAAAATTATATGCTTGTTAGCATGTTTGATAACATAAAAAACATGCGAATTAAGCAGCGTTTCCATTCAGCGAGTCAAAGCAAACAAAATCGTCACTGCCTGATTAACTAGGGACAAATATCAAAAGTCTAAAACTGAATTTGCTGAAGTAGGAGAAGCCGCGTCAATCTTTCTTCATTTAATAAATGACTTGCGCCTCAGAGCGCAATCCTGACATGCAGTTAACGCTCGGTGGTGTTTGAAGGTGTGAGACGCGGAGCACAGACAATCTTGATTCTGGAGGTCATTAATAATATAATAACACTAATACTTAAACGGTAAGGTGTTTTAGAATAACCAAAACAACATTTCAGATGTTTTACAGTGTGCTCAGCCTGCTGGTTTGTCTATTTACACACATTGTCATCATCACATGATCTCTTATCACAAAATCACATGACCTTTTTTAATGCACAGACTGAAATTTGTGCGGTAAAAGTGTTTCCATCGTAGTTTATGCGCTTCTTTTCTTATCGGATAAAAAGTTTATCCTACACAGTTATGCAAATCCGTTTTTTATGAGCATTTTCAAAATTTTCATGGCGTTTCCATCAACCGGTTTTTTACGCGCTTATGCAAAACACGCATAAAAATAAGTGGATGGAAACATAGGTAGTGATACACAGTGATGTCTGCTTGTCTCCTCCAAAAGCAGCTTCAGCAGACACTGTGTGATGTTTTAAATGTTTGTAATGTTTTTGCGGCAGATGGTTTTTGCGAGTCGCTTTCTGTATGTCCAAAACCAAAAGCTTCAGTTAAAGCAGAATGACTGGGATGTGCAGACGTCTTTCCAATTCGGCGCTTGCTTTCGTGACCGTCACCTAGCAACGGCCGTAAACAAAACAGCAGCTCGATGACGCAAGCATACCGGGGTTCAGAAAGAAAAAAGACAGTGTGAACACAAAACATCCAAGGAGGTGGCAAGGGGAGACATTCGAACTTGCGTACGGTCCAGGCAAATAAACCAAGTGTAAAAGCACCGTTAAAAGTAGTTTTCCCAACACTATTCAATTGCACATTTGCACCAGACACGTTCTTACAATCATTCCATATGAAGAGTTCAGATGCAAAAACCAGATGCAAAGTGCCATCTGAATTTTTCTCCTAAAACTAGATTATTTCTTAAGCTCCTACGTATAAGTAATTTCCCTTTTATGTCAATTAATACATTATTTTCATTGTCTTTTAATGTGTAATAAGTGAACATAAATAAAGCAATCTCAGAAAAATGCTTATTTTAGAAGACAATTTCAGATGGCACTTAAAGGATCAACTCGTTTACTTCTTAATGTACCAGACAATCACATTTCACTTTGTTTTCTTTAACCTTTAATGCCTCTTTTGTACAATATCCTGCTCAATATTGTTCTGTATGTAAAATTAATTGTTTAGTCTATATTAGGTTATAATTACGCCCACAAGGAATCTGCGAGCAGATTTCTGCAGATTTTTAGCCCCTTATTGATTCTGTTTATTTACTTCTGTAAATTTATATTTATTCAGTTTTTAAATTAATTCCAGTAATAATATTGACTAATATAAAAAAATTAATATGATTTGTTCACAATACAGCTAAAGTAATCTTTTCTGTCTTTTAGATATTTTATTGACCTTATTCTCCGCCGACAAGCTGGCGCAGCCATTTGAACCTTTTTGGCTCAAGACTTCCGTTCTCATTCACTTCCATTCATTTTTAGACATTAAAAACTGCTTGTTAAGCTGCTTGATGTTGCAGTTTGATATTTTATTATTATATTATTCTACTTGGTCTGTATAGTCATGCAAACATTTGTTCTTAGAGCAAGTAGTTTGATCATTTTCTGCTGTTTATTATTCCTATTCATTTCTCCCATAGGCGACTGAATAGGAAGTTCTAAAACAATCGCGAAAACAGGTGCACT
The DNA here is from genome assembly GCF_052040795.2 of Danio rerio. Classification (NCBI taxonomy): domain Eukaryota; kingdom Metazoa; phylum Chordata; class Actinopteri; order Cypriniformes; family Danionidae; genus Danio; species Danio rerio. The sequence goes on along the minus strand of NC_141045.1, from coordinate 11,857,396 downwards.
TCCGCATTTTACAATAAGGTCAATATGAAAGATGTGGTTTGTTTACCAAATAAAGCGGATCTAATTGGATTTGCATTGTAAACATAAAAGTTAAAAAGGTATTATTTTAATTTAATATATCAAGTGTTTATTAGCTGATACTCTGTGAGGTTTATGAGCCAGGAAGCCTCAAAATGATGGCACAACTGGCTGATATAACATGTAAAGTGATGGTTTATTTACAGTGTACGAGAGTGAAACCCAAAACCCAGCAAAGTAGCAAAACAAACAAAAACAAAAGAACAAATAAACAACAAACAAAACGATATATGTACAATCACAATAAAAATACAAGTCACAGATCGCTTACGGCACCACAGTAGCTCGCTCGCTTGCCAGGTGAACTGACCTTGAATTGTTGTTTGGGGCTGCCTTTTAAAGGTGAAGCCCCACCCCCTTAACATAGACCAACATGCACTAATTTAAAGGTAAGCATAAACATCTGTACATGTTCTCAAATGTAGTATTTTAAACCACATTAAACCCCAACCAGTCACAATTAATCAATGTAAACTAAAATAAATCAACATAAAATATAAACATATAAACATGAACATATAGACACATAAAGACAGGTGTCTTTAAAAATTGATCTTAAATCATTCCGCATAAATCCACAGATTTTTAACAAAATTCTCAGCAGAAATAGCAAAAATGTCTGTCTGGCCATATTTATAATTAAGTGTGTATGATTAAGTATTTCAAGTAAGTATAGTTAGATTACTACTCCTGTTCGTTAGTTGTGTATAGGTTTAAAATAGCTCTTCCTTTCATCCTTGATTTTCGTATTTATGACTGTGCTTATGTATGTAGCACTGTAGTCTTGCGAGACGCTACATTTCATTTCAATGAATGTCCACACATGCAGCGGAATGACAGTAAAGCTTAAATTGGTGTTTCCATTGACTTGTTTGTAATGTACAAATTTTGTAACGAATCCAGCAGAAGACCAGAGCTCCAACAAGTGCTCTGGATTATTGCTATTTGTTGAAATCTATAACAGTGTTACAACATTCTTCAGCACATTTAATTAAAAAATAAATGAAGTTTCTCCTAGGTCATTGGTAATTCCAGCAACAATGCACATGTAATGTTTTTTATTTTATTTATTTTTTTGGCATAAAGCTTTTAAATGATTCCACCGCACTCTTCTGTATGAGAAGGGATGAATCTTGAAAAGTTTGTTGATTTTTTTATTTATTTTTTCTTCTCCACATAGGCTGGTTGTTTGTTCAAATGCCTTGTTAAAATGAGTTTTACATTGTCAATATTATTTGTTGGACAGGGTCTCCTTTGCTGCTTTTCGCCAACCGGCGGGATGTCCGGCTGGTGGACGTGGAGGTGGGTCGCTCAGAGTCTGCAGTGGTGGTCAGTGATCTGGAGGACGCGGCCGCAGTGGACTTTCTCTTCTCGGAGGGCCTGATTTTCTGGACAGACGTCAGCGAGGAGGCCATCAAACAGACCTACTACAACCTCTCTACAAACTGTAAGAGCAGCTTTTTGTGGCTTCGATGATTTCATTTCATACTTGGGGTTTTTAGTGAGTTTGAGGGGCTCTGTGGAAGTGTTTGAAGAAACCTGAAAGTAAATTATAATCTTATTTTTATTTTATGAATTATTTATGAAGTAGATTTAAAAAATCAAAACTTTTTAAATATAAATAAATGTACAACTAATATAGAAGAAAAAAGATAATTATTTTGATAAATGGGAAACATTTCTGAATTCCTGTGACCCACAATCTTAGCAAACAAATAACGACTCAAAATAATAATTAAGGCTATGATATTAGCCTTGTACTGTTTTTTATTATTATTTTTTTTTGTGTGTTTTGGTTTGGTTTATTTACTCAATTTATATGTCGTTGGTTATTTATTGTATTTATTTATTTTGTATTGTTCTACATTTATGTCAATATCCTGTATTTGATATTCATCTGCATTATTAGCAAATTCGAAAATCAATAAAAAGCTTAAATCTAAAAGAAAAAAGATTCAAAACATTTGGTCCAGAATGCTATTCTTGTTCATGTTACAATTTTTAAAATAATTTTATTCTATAAAATTTTATAAACGTTTTAAGAATTTTATTTCTTCGAACACAGTGCTGTTTTGTACAGCCAGGGATGCACTAAAAGTAATAAAATTAATCAAGAAAAAATATTAAAGGTAATCATAGAGAGTTCAAACATCACAGTGTTGTTGTCTAACTTTTCTATTTGTATTATGTCATTGTTGTGTAAATGTATCCTCATATGATTCAAAAGAGCCTCAATCATTTATCCAATATCACCACTTAGTACCACCAGACATTTACAGATTCAACCTAAACTTGGGTTTTCATTGAGTTTGAGGGGCTCTGTGGAAAATCTTGTAGAGAACCCTGAAAATAAATGTTAAATTAATTAATAAATAATTTTTAAAAAGTACTATTTTAATTGTACTTTTTTTAAGTTAAATAAATATGCATTTAATATAAAATATTAAAAAAAGATTGAAAACAAATGATCTTGAATGCTTTTTTTTGTTTCTGTTTTTTTTATTGATCTAAAAATTGTATTGTGAACACAGTACTATTTTCATTTGCCAAAAATGCACCAAAATATCATAAAATAATTGATATTAAACTTTACTATTTAAATAAATATATCATAAAACAAAAATGTAAGTAATAACAGAGAGTTTAGATAGACAAATGATTTACACAATGAGTAATTGCCTAATCTATTTATACATTCACATTCAAACTAAACTTGGGGTTTTTAGGGAGTTTTAGGGGCTCTGTGAAAATGTTTGAAGAAAAGCTTAAAAATGAATGTTCAACTAATTTATAAATAATTTAAAAATCTAAGTACAAAGAAAATAATTTTTAATGCTAAATAAATATACATGTGATATTGAAAACCCTTGGTCTTGAATGCTTTGTTTCTGTTTATTTTCTGTTTAGTTTAAAAGAAACTCCAGACACGCCTGATCTGTTTTTGTCTAAATGCGTAGTTTTTAGGAAAAGCCATGTCAATAAAGGCTTTTTAATATTTTTTCCCAGATTGTGAGTGCCTTGGACTTACTTTTGCTGTTTATTCTGATCAAACCCCTTACCCAAAAAGCACTGACACATTAATTGAGCTACCCCTGAGCACGTTTTGGTTGATTTTGGGCTCTGTGGAAGTGTTTGAAGGAAAAACCTAAACATAAATAAATAATTTATAAAATCAAAGTACAATAAATATAGTACTTTTTTAAAAGTTAGATAGATAACATTTAATATAAATAGAAAAAAAGCTTGAAAACTTTTAGTCTTGAATGCTAGTTTTTCTTTCTGTTTATTTTATTAATCTAAAAATTGTATTATTTTAAAATCAGTTTTTCTTTGAATCCTGTTTGTATAGCCACAGATGCACCAATATTATTACATATTAAATATGATCTGATATCTGACATTATGTACAATTTTTCTAAAAAATATAAATAACAGTAATAGTAAAGAATTGCAGATAGCTCAGCATTTCTTTCTACAGGTTGTTTGCTGGGTCTTAAAATGTCTTAAAATCTAAATTTTAGCTCTTTAACTAGTCTTAAATTCATTGACATTGTATTGTAGGTCTTAAATCGTTTTAAAAAGGTCTTAATTTTGCTTTGTTTAAGTAAAGCTACTTAATTTGGGCCGACATCCATTCACATCTCTATAAAACCTTATTTTTTAAGTTAAAATGTTTTTTTTTTTTATTGTAGGAAAAACACTTGCAATTTTGCATGAAAATACACTTTTTTTACATTATAACTCCCTCCCCCCTCCCCCTAAAGCATCCATATTCAGTCGAACAGGTAAATGTATTGTTATACATGAGCTAAGGCATAGAAAAACATATACTGTATTCCAAACACAAAAATACACATATACATATATCAATCAATTAACCACTAGCATGAGAGGTATTTGCTTATGCCATTGTATAGTTATATTCTAAAAATTGTAAAAACAGAACCCAAATTTTATGGTACTCCTTTAATTTGCCCTTTATACTGTAGGTGATTCTTTCCAGTGCAATGCAATGTGTCAAACCTTTCAGCCAGTGATCAATGGATGTTCTTTCAATAGAGTGCTATCAAACGCCTTACTTACTTACTTATTTCAAGAGTAAACAAGAATTGGTTTTAAAATAATTGAGGAAATTGCAATTTGCCAGAAAATCTTAATCACCTCACATTCCCAGATACAATGAAAGAATGTTCCTTTAGGTTTTTGGCATTTGAAACGTACATTCGGGATGTTTGGGTTGAACTTGTTTTGTTTTTCAGGTGTGATATAGGTGCACATTTCCCAGTTATATCGGATAATTTTAAATCTAGTATTAATTGACAAGTGCTTTGACACATATTTGGCTCCATTCTAAATCTGTCAGGTTATATTTAGGTTTGGGCCGATAGATGATGCCATCGTCCATCGCCGATGGCCAATAGACAACATGATGCTAAGCCAGCATTGCGATCCATCACCCCACCCCCGTCGCAAACCCGCTCGCGAAAAAATACACACTCAGGCCTTGTTTACACTAATACTTCTTAGTGTTAAAATGGCATTTTAGAATGGAAATGATCCACATCCACACCGTTTTACCTAGCATTTCGCATTTCTGAACAGCCCTCCGTCTGCTGAAAACGAACATCACGTGACCACACACGCAGCCACAGCCACAGCCACACACACAAACACACAGCCACACGCTGTCACTCTGCTCATACAGGCAAAGAGCAGTGCATGTCGAAGAGTTTATGAAGGATGTACCGCTGCACCGCGTCTCACTACGTTATAGTTGTTAAACATGATATTTAGACATTCCAAGTCTCCTGAAAGGTCCAGTAGTCTCTATGCATTTGCGAGACTCATAATGGCCTCAAACAAGTGATAATCTCCCGGAAATCGAGCATCTCAGACATAGAGGTCTCTGTTTAAATTTAAAAATTTATTGCAAAAAGATACAATTCACAATAGCTGTTGACATTTTACAGCAAATTTCCTGCATTAAATAAATAAATAAAAACAATTACACAATTCCTCATGATAATACCGGGCCATTACATAAAATCTTAACCGTTTAAGTCTAAAATGTCATTCTTAATGATCTTAAAAGGCTATTAAAGTCTTAAATTTGAAAATTTGACTTGATGCAACCTGCAGAAACCCTGTGTCTAACTTTTCTGTGTGTCGTTGTGTAAAAGTATCCTCATAACAATCTAAATTAATTATCAAATATCATCACTTAGTGTAGTACTACCTGACATGTACAGATAGATAAACTAAATAATTCTACAATAATTAATCGCATAATCTCATTCACATAACTGTGCATGTTATTGTTTTAAGATCAGCTCTGTTTATTCTGTCATTTATTATTGTGACCCGCTAGAGCACAACAAAAACATGCGGTATCATTATCTGGAGGCAGAAAGAAACATTTGAGGAGTGCTTCAACTGCTGTACTATTGAGGAACTGAATAGACTCCTTGTTTTTGCAGCTATGAAGGAGGCCACGCTGGGCAAAGGGCAGACGGTGGTGGTTTCAGGTCTGGATTCCCCCGATGGCTTGGCCTGCGACTGGCTGGGACACAAACTCTACTGGACTGACTCGGAGACAAACCGCATCGAAGTGGCCAATTTGGACGGCACCTCCCGAAAGGTGCTCTTCTGGCAAGATCTGGACCAGCCCAGAGCGATTGCACTAAACCCCTCTCATAGGTGAGTCTTTTCTGGTTGCGTTTAATTTTCGGACCTCTAATTGTTTTTGAACACATTTGAAAATTAAAAGTTTGTATTTACATAATATATACGTTTATATTTATTTGTTGTATATAAATACAAACGCGGACACTAATACAAAAATATACCAATTAAAAATATTTACGTTTTATATTTGTCTAATGTATATTCTATATAATTACTTTCTTTATAGATATTCATTTACATATAAAAATAAAATAAATGTGAAAATAAAATGAAATAGGTAAATAAATATACAGTTGAAATCAGAATTATTAGCCCCTCTTTAAAATATTTTTTCTTTTTTATGTATGTATGATAATATATATATATATATATATATATATATATATATATATATATATATATATAGTGCTGTCAAATCATATAAAAATTAAAAGTTTGTATTTGCATAATATGTGTGTGTTCTCTGTGCATTTTTATTATGTATATTTAAATACAAACATACTCATGATACAAAAAAATGCTACATATAAATATTTGCATATTTATTTATATATAATTTGTTTTAGAAGTAACACTTTTTCAAATTTACGCATACATGTGTGTAGTAATATTATGAGTACATCTGCCAATAAATGCTATTTTTAATGTTATTGTTGTCACTCCGATAACAAAATTAGGCTGATTTCTTTAAATTCACTAATACATAATAAATTTAATGATTTATCTATTTTTGCTTGTTGAATTTCTTCATATCCATGCTGTTTGTTTAATGTTCAGTGACTTGAGAGTTGCTTTATTTAGGCATTATTTAATAAAAAAAAAAGAAATTACAAGTTATATTTATCGGCTAATATATCTGCTATCAGACAGATATAAGTCTAATTGATTTATTATCAATCAATAATATCTGACAAAAATGTTGCATAAAAATTTGACATTTATCAGCTAATATATCAGCTAATGGCCTCCCTAATCTATTTGATTTATTATCGATTAGCGGTATCTGGCAAAAAAATAAATTGCAGAAAATGTAATAGCTACATTTATCACCTAATATATCTGCTATCGGACAACCAAAGCTAATTGATTTATTATCGATCAATTATATCTTTTAAAAAAAATGAGTTGAAAATTTTTATTTACATATATCGGCAATTATATATCGGCTATCGGACAACCAAAGCTAATTGATTGATTATCGATCAACGGTATCTGTTAAAAATATTTGCAGAAAAATTTCAAGTTACGTTTATCGGCTAGTATATCAGCTATCGGACAACCTAGACGAATTGGATATATTTATAATTAATTATGTCTGCCAAAAATATTTGCAAAAAAATTTTAAATTACATTTATCGGCTACTATATTGGCTATTGGCTTCCTAGTCTAATTGATTTATTATTGATTAACGATATCTGTCAAAAATATTTGCAGATAAACTAAAATTAACATTTATTGCCTAATTTATCGGCTACTGGCCAACCAAAGCTAATTAATTTATTATTGATCAGCAATAGCTTTTAAAAAAAATGTGTAAAAAAAGTTTTCATTCACATATATCAGCTAAAATATCTGCAATCAGACAAACAAAGCTAATTGATTTATTATCGATCTACAAAATTTGTCAAGAAA